>NW_027223759.1:93548705-93940565 GCF_028538775.1 Myotis yumanensis
TGATGGAGCCCACTAATAGAGACTGCATTTTTCCCTGCATGCTTATATCCCATGGTCTAATACATTCACATCTTTTCATTCATTTATCAAATATTTACTGAAAACCTATTATATGCTCAGCACCATTTTATAGGCTTGGAGTACAACAGAGGAACAAAAGAGCCCTGCCAACATGTAGCTTACATTCTAGAGGGGAAAGCAGACAATGAACAACAGACACAATAAATTATATGCTATGTTTAAAAAGTTAGAAGTACCATGGAAAAGGAAACGAAGAGCAGAATAAGGGGGACAGGAAGTGGTATTGGGGGAGGGGGATCAGGGAAATGCAGTTTTTGATAGGATATTTCGTATAAGCCCCATGGAGAAAATCACATTTGAGCAAATCCTCAAAGTGGTGAGGGAGTTAGCCATGCAGAAATCTGGGGGAAGAACATTTCAGGTAAAATCAGTGCAAAGGTTCTAAAGTTAAAATGTGTCTGGTGTGTATGAGAAACAGCAAGGAAATCAATCTGTTGAAGCAGAGCGAGGGAGGGGTGAGAGTATGTAGGGGTTGAAGTCATAGAGGTAAGTGGGACACAGGGTGTCTAGTCATGGGTTCTTATTGTGAGTGAAATAGAGAGCCATTAGAGAATTCTGAGCAGAGGAATGACATGATCCGACTTATTTTAACAGGATCACTCCAGTTACTGAGTTGAACGAGGCTGCCAACCATAGAAATGAGAACTAGCAAGAGTGTCACATTATATAGTTGTGTGGTGATAGTGGCATGAACCGAGGCAATAGCGTTGTAATCTAGATATACTATGAAGGTAAAACCCTCAGAATTTCCTGATGGACTAGATTGGGGAAGATGGGGAGCAGTGTCCTGTTCTGTAGCCCCAAGTGCCATTGAGGACCACTTTGTAGCATGATTGATAAGTTGCTGTTAGACTAAGGCATCAAAAAAACATGACCAGGTTGCTTTTAGCTTTTGAGTTGAAAGCATAGTCATTCTTGGAGGACTTTCTTGAAGCAAATTAAATTGACAAAAAGAGAAGTAACAAGTTAGTGGGAAATGAGAGTGGTGTCCCTGACCCTTGAGGAGCCTGAGGGACAAGTCTCTGGCTGAATGTTGTGAAAAGAGGAGCATAGGTAAAGAAGGGGAGGGAAATGAGGACCTATACACTTGGAGCCTTCTAAGGAGCCTTCTCTTCTCTAGGGGAACATTTGGACTTGGCATTTTAGAAAGGTTTTTTCAGAGTTCTAAGCCAAGGGTCATCTCTGAGTCCCTTTGTGTTTCCTAAATCCCCTAAGGTAGTGAGTGAGTCACTGATGTTAGAATCTTATGAGATGGCCCAATTATTTTATTTCCTGAGGTTTTAGAGTCAAGTGATTTATAGCCTTCCCCACCTCCCTATTATCTAAAAAAAAATAAAAGAAAAAAAAATGGAACTCCCATTTGACCCAGTGATCCCACTTCTAGAAATATATCCCAAAAAATCAGAAGCACCAATCAGAAAGGACATATGTTCACAGCAGCACAATTTACCATAGCTAAGATTTGGAAACAGCCTAAGTGCCCATCAGCAGATGAGTGGATTAGAAAACTGTGGTACATCTACACAATGGAATACTACGCTGCTATAAAACAGAAGGAACTTTTAGCATTTGCAACAGCATGGAGGGACATGAAGAGCATTATGCTAAGCGAAATAAACCAGTCACAGAAAGATAAATATCACATGATATCACTCATTTGTGGAATATAATGAACAACATAAACTGATGAACAAAAATAGATCCAGAGACAGGGGACAGACCACCAAACCTCAGAGGGAAAGGGGGGTAGGGGGGAGATAAGAGCTCAACTAAATAAGGAAGAATTAGAAAATCTAAATAGACCAATCAGCAGCGAGGAAATTGAAACAACCATAAAAACCTCCCAAAAAGCCAAAGTCCGGGACCAGATGGCTTCCCCAGTGAATTCCACCAAGCGTTCAAGGAAGATTTAAAGCCTGTGCTTCTCAACTCTTCCAGAAAATTGAAGAAGAGGCGACACTTCCTATGAGGACAACATAACCCTGATACCAGAACCTGGCAAAGAAAGAAAACTATGGACCATTATCTGTGATGAATACAGATGCAAAAACCCTAAACAAAGTACCAGCAAATCAAACGCAGCAGTACATCCAAAAAACAGTACATTACGATCAAGTAGGGTTCGTTTCAGGGGCAAATCAGTCAATGAACTACACAAAATTAACAACAGAAAGGGTAAAAATCATATGATCTTATTGATAGATGCAGAAAAACCATTTGGCAAGATACAACACCCACTTATGAATAAAACACTCAGTACAATAGGACTAGAAAGAAAATACCTCAGCATAATAATGGCCATATATGATAAACCCTCAGCTAATACCACACTCAATGGTGAAAAACTGAAAGCTTTCCCTCTACAAACAGGAACAAGACAAGAATGTGCACTCTCACCACTCTTATTCCACATAGTTCTCGAAGGCCTAGCCAGAGCAATGAGGCAAGAGAAAGAAGTAAAAGGATCCAAATAGAGAAGGAAGAAGTCAAACTGTCATTTTGGCGAATGACATGATTCTGTATGTAGAAAACCATAAAGACTCTACCAAAAATCTATTAGAAACAATAAGCAAATACAGTCAAGTTGCAGAATACAAAATCAATGTGCAAAAATCCATTGCCTTTCTGTATAGTAATGTTACCGGAAACCCCCGGTTGGGCTCAGGCTGCCTGTGGCTGGGTCCAATAACGAAGGCAGGATTGAGTCATATTACACGTTTATTGAGGAGGCCAGCCAACCAAGAAGACAGGGCGCTTACAAGCATCAAATCCTGCCTTCCAGCAGGTGCAGGGGACAGGACTACATGGGGGGAGGGGCTAGGGTCCTATGTGCAGGCTCGAGGGTCTGCAGACGTCAGCTATTGTCCTTAGTCATCAGGTGATGAGATGATGTTGATGAGATGATGTTTTGATTCCTGGTGGGTTGCCTAACCGTGCTTATCGGTTCTGCTTGCTGGATTCACAGCTCAGTCACCTCCTCAATCGCTTCGCACAGGCCTTGGAAAGGAAACTTGAAGAAAAGCTTAACCCCCTATTCACATAAACATATGTGTTCTAAGATTTAAAGTAATATGATTACTTTTCTGATTAATTCGGGTTCTCTATCTATTAGATAGAGTATAAGTCCCCCCATTACTAACTGTGGGGCACGGTTATGGTGTTTTGGCCAGGTTCAAGCCTCGGACTAATGAAAGGACAGGGTCTTCTCATTGCCACGTGCAAGTCCCAGCTGGAGGGCAGGGCCCTCCCAGCACAATCATAGCCAACCGCTGTGGTTGTAAGTTTGAACCTATGGTCCGAACAAGTAGCCCCACGTGCCTTGTGATAGAGTTCAGGTGCATGTAGTTGAGTGAGGTTGAAACTCACCAGAATGCTGTAAACAACGTGATCACGCCCCTACTTTGCCTCGTGGCATCTGCTATAAAATAAAGACACGGCTTGTGGGCCCGGGCGCTGTCTCCTCATCAGGAAGCAGCGTCCCACCGAGACCCAGCTATTATTCTCTTGTCTGTCTTTCCTTAATCCTTTCACCCCCACCACTCGGGATCACCCTTGGTCATGCTGGTGTGGCACAACAAAACTTCAGAAAAATAAATGAAAAAAAATCATTTTGCAATACAACCAAAAGAATAAAATACCTAGGAATAAACTTAACAAAGAACATGAAATACCTATACAGTGGGGCCTTGACTTACAAGTGTCCCGACTAACGAGTTTTTCGAGATACCAGCTGTCTCTCGGCCAATTTTTTGCTTTGAGTTGCGAGCTAAAATTTGGGTTACGAGCCAGCTTCAGATACCCCACCGCTAGTTGGCGCAGTGAACGTCACAGTGAACGCCACAACATCAGCCCAGCATCATGTGTCTCACTCACTCACTTTTGATTTGACATACGAGTAATTTGAGTTACGAGCTTCGTCACGGAACGAATTAAACTCCTAAGTCAAGGCTCCACTGAAAATTATAAAGCATTATTAAAAGAGATCGAAGAAGATATAACAAAATGGAAAAATATCCCATATTTGTGGATTAGAAGAATTAACATAAAATGGCTATATTACCCAAAACAATATACAGATTCAATGCATTCCCCATCAAAATCCCAATGTCATTTTTTAAGGAAAAAGGAGAAATCATCAAATTTGTATGGAACCACAGAAGACCCCAAATAGCCAAAGCAATCCTGAGAAAAAAGAACTGACTTCAAATTATACCACAGAACTAAGATCATCAAAACAGCATGGTATCGGCAGAGAAACAGACACACAGATCAATGGAACAGAACAGAGTCCAGCTATAAAACCACATGCTGATTTTCAACAAAAGAGCCAAAAACAACCAATGGAGTACAGATAATCTCTTCAATAAATGGTGCTGAGAACACTAGAAAGCCACATACAAACAAATGAAACTGGATTAGTTTGTCCCCATGTACAAAAATCAATTCAAAATCGATCAAAGACCTAAATATAAGACCTGAAACAATAAGTTACATAGAAGAAAATACAGGCACCAAACTTATGGACCTTGGTCATAGAAGATTTTTATTAATGTGATCCCAAAGGCAAGGGAAGTAAAGTAACAAATAAGCAAATGGGACTGTGTCAAACTCAAACGCTTCTGCACAGCAACAGAAACGGACAGCAAAACACAGAGGCAGCAAACCATATGGAAGATGACATTTGCAAACAGTAGCTCCGACAAAGGTTTAATTTTCAAAATATATAAAGAACTCATAAAACTCAACAGCAAACAACCCAATCAAAAGGTGGGCAGAGGACCTGAAAATACACGTCTCCCAAGGAGAGCTACGAACAATAAGGATGTTCAACGTCACTTGCAATTAGGGACGTGCAGTGAGATGCCACCTCACACCGGTTAGAGTGGCCATTATCAACAAGACAAGCAATAACAAGTGTTGGAGAGGCTGCGGAGAAGAGGGAACTCTCATCCACTGCTGGTGGGAAGGTAGACAGTGCAGCCACTGTGGAAAGCAGCCCTGTCAGCGCTGGCACCAGGCCATATGGTTTTTAGCTTTTTCTGTCTGACTTATTTCACTTAGCACAGTGGTTCTCAACCTTCCTAATGCTGCGACCCTTTAATACAGTTCCTCATGTTGTGGTGACCCCCAACCATAAAATTCTTTTTGTTGCTACTTCATAACTGTCATTTTGCTACTGTTATGAATCGTAATGTAAATATCTGATATGAAGGATGTATTTTCATTGTTACAAATTGAACATAATTAAAGCATAGTGATTAATCACAAAAACAATATGTAATTATATATGTGTTTTCCGATGTTCTTAGGCGACCCCTGTGAAAGGGTCGTTCGACCCCCCAAAGGGGTTGCAACCCACAGGTTGAGAACCGCTGACTTAGCATATGTTCTCAAGGTCCATCTGTGGTGTTGCGAATGGAGCTGTTTCATCTTTCTTCTTGCTGAGTAGATGCCATTGTGTGGATGGACCACATCTTCTTGATCTAGTCCTCTGTCGTGGGCATTTGGTTGTTTCCGTGTCTTGGCCACCGTGAATAATGCTGCAGTGGACACAGGGGTGCGTGTATCTTTGGGAATACATGATGCTGAGGTGAATATGGAGCATTCGGGTGTATACCCAGGAGAGGGATTGCTGGGCCGTATGGTAGCTCTATTCTTAATTTTTTGAGGAACTTACCTGCAAATACGCATCCGCCCTGGGCACAGACCGCAGGGCGGTGAAGGCCTGGGCAGGTGGGAACCTGGCGGCCGGGGGCAATGGGCGCGGGTATCTGTAATGCTCTCAACAGTTCAGATTCAAAAAGAGCCGGTCACATAAATTCATGTGTCCATGCGGCCGCCTGTGATTCCTGGTGCCAGCTGCTTTCGGGGTGACAGTGTGGGAGGGGAACAGGCTCCCGCTTTTCCCGGCTGCCCCTGCGGTGCTGCTGGGATGTGTTCCGTGTGTCGGCGCAGGTGTGGACACTGACTCCGCCTCGCGTCCCGGAGCCTCTCACGCCGAGCCCTTCGGTCCCCTCGCTGTCCGCAGCGAGCACAGCCAAGTCTTCCCACTGACGACTCTGTTCCGCAAATGTAGCCGTAACTATTTTCGTGAGAAATGGCTGGAATGGCATGGCCACCGAGAGAAGTCTCAAATCGGTGATAGTACCGGTCATAAGCAGTCACCCATCACAAGGCCACCAGGCGGATATTTTTTCCATTGCTTTTTAGAGAAAGTGGAAGGGAGTGGGGAGGGGAGAGAGAGCGTAAGAAATAGAGAGACAGACAGAGAGAGAGAGACATCAATGTGACAGAGACACATCAATTTGTTGCCTCCCACATGCGCCCCGACCAGGCCAGAGATCGAACTTGCAGCCCAGGTACAAGCCCTTGACTGGGAATTGAACCTGTGACCCTACAGGGCGTCAACTAACTCTCTAACCTTTGAGCAACACCGGCCAGGTGTCATGTTCTAGTAAATAAATAAAAATAAATAAAATGCGTTATTAATGAACAACCATATGCCAACCAGCTGGACAATGTAGATGAAATGGACAAATCCCACCCCCCCAAATACAATCTTCCAAAACTGAATCAGGAAGAATCAGAAAACCTGAATAGGCCAATAACAACTGAGGAAATTGAAGCAGTAATCAAAAAATTCCCAGCAAACGAAAGCCCTGGTCCAGATGGCTTCACAGAACAGTTTTACCAAACTTTCAAAGAGAGCTAGTACATGTCCTCCTCAAACTATTTCAGAAAATCCAAGAGGAAGGAATACTTCCAAGCTCTTTTTATGAGGCCAGCATTACCCTAATTTCAAAACCAGATAAAGACACTACAAAGAAAGAGAATTACAGACGAATATCCCTGATGAACACAGATGCTAAAATCCTCAACAAAATATTAGCAAATCGATGAAGCAATATGTTAAAAAGATCATTCACCATGACCTAGTAGGATTTATTCCAGGGATGCAAGACTGGTACAATATTCACAAATCAATAAATGTGATACACCACGTAAACGAATTGAAAGACAAAAAACACATGATCATATCAATAGACACAGGAAAAGCATTTTACAAAACCCCAAACCCTTTTTTGATAAAAACTCTCAGCAAAGTGGGAATAGAGGGATCACACCTCAACATAATAAAGGCCATATATGACAAACCCACAGCCAACATCATACTCAATGGGCAAAAACTGAAACCATTTCTCCTAAGAGCAGGAACAAGACAGGAATGTCTGCTTTCATCACTCTTATTTAACACTAGAGGCCAGATGCACAAAATTTGTGCAAGAATAGGCCTTCCTTCCCCCGGCTGCCGGCACCAGCTTCCCTCTGCACCCAGGACCCAGGCTTCCCTTGCAGCCCCGGCTTCATCTAAAAGGTTGTCCGGAAGGACGTCCAGTCTAATTAGCATATTACGCTTTTATTATTATAGATAGTACTGGAGTGCTAACCATAGTGATCAGACAAGATGAAAACATAAAAGACATCAAAATTGGAAAGGAGAAAATAAAGCTCTCATTATTCGCAGATGATATAGTATATATAGAAAACCCTAAAGAATCCACCAAAAACCTACTACATTTAATAAACAAATTCATAAATGTAGCAGGATACAAAATTAACACCAAGAAATTGATGGCATTTTTATTCACCAATAATAAATTCTCAGAAAGAGAAACTAATCAAACAATCCCATTTACCACTGCAACAAAAATATTAAGATACTTAGGAATAAATTTAACCAAGAAGGTAAAAGACTTGCACTCAGAAAACTATAGGATATTGAAAAAAGAAGTAGAGGATGATATAAACAAGTGGAAGAATACACTAAGTTAATGGATTAAACATTAAAATGCCCATACTACCCCAGGCAACCTCTAGAGTCAATGTAATCCCCATTAAAATGCCCACGGCATATTTCACAGAACTAGAACAAATACTCCAAGCATTTATATGGAACCACAAATAGCGGCAACAATCTCGAGAAAGAACAAAGTGGCAGGGATCACAATACCAGATATCAAGTTGTACTACAAAGCCACTGTAATCAAAACAGCCGGTTACGCACAAGAGTAGGCATATAGACAATGGAACAGAACAGAGACCCCAGAATTGACCCAAGCCATCACCCTCATTTAATATTTGACAAAGGAGGCAAGAGCATACAATGTTGTCAAGACAGTCTCCTTAATAAATGGTGTTGGGAAAATCGTACAGATACATGTAAACAAAACAAAACTAGACCACCAACTGATGTCATGCACGTGAATGGATAAAAGACTAAAATAAGACTAAAATAAATGTAAGCTGTGAAACCATAAAAATCTTAGTTGAAACCATAGGCAGCAAAATCTCAGACATCTCTAGTAGCAATATGCTTACCAATGCATCTCCTAGGGCAGTGGTCAGCAAACTGCGGCTCGCGAGCCACATGTGGCTCTTTGGCCCCTTGAGTGTGGCTCTTCCACAAAATACCACGTGCGGATGCGCACGTACAGTGCAATTGAAACTTCGTGGTCCATGCGCAGAAGTCGGTATTTTGTGGAAGAGCCACACTCAAGGGGCCAAAGAGCCGCATGTGGCTCACGAGCCGCAGTTTGCCGAGCCCTAGTTTGCCAACCACTGTCCTAGGGCAAAGGGAAGTGAGGAGAAAGTAAACGAATGGGACTGGGACCACATCAAAATAAAAAGCTTCTGCACAGCAACAGAAACCATCAGCAAATGGAAAGGGAGCCCGCTGTATGGGAGAACATATTTGCCAATGATACACCTGATAATCTCCAAAATATATAAGGAACTCAGACAACTTAACAAAAGGAAGACAAGCATCCAATCAAAACATGGGCAAAGGACCTGAATGGACACTTCTTCAAAGAGGACATACAGAGGCCAAGAGACATATGAAAAAGTGCTCAAAGTCACTGATCATCAGAGAGATGCAAACTAAAATGACATGAGGTACCACCTCACACCTGTCAGAATGGCTACCATCAACAAATCAACAAATGACAAGTGCTGGCGAGGATGCGAAGAAAAGGGGACCCTCGTGCACTGCTGGTGGGATGCAGACTGGTGCAGCCACTGTGGAGAACAGTATGGAGTTTCCTCAAACAATTAAATTTGGAACTGCCATTTGACCCAGTGGTCTCACTTCTAGGAATATATCCTAAGAAAACCGAAACACCAATCAGAAAGAATGTGCGCAACCGTATGTTCATAGGAATGCAATTTACAATAGCGAAGATCTGGAAACAGCCCAAGAGCCCATCAGTAGGTGAGTGGATAAAAAAGCTGTGGTTGCCTGACCAGTGTGGCTCAGTGGTTGAGCGTCAACTTATGAACCAGGAGGTCACAGTTAGATTTCCGGTCAGGGCACATGCCCAGGATGTGGGCTCAATCCCCTGTGGTGGGGTGTGCAAGAGGCAGCCGATCAGTGGTTCTATCTCATCATTGTTGTTTTTCTCTCTCTCCCTCTCCTTTCCTCTCTGAAATCAATAAAAAAAAATACTTTTTTTAAAAAGCTGTGGTACATTTACACCATGGAATACTATGCAGCAGTAAAAAAGAAGGATCTCTTACCCTGTGAGACAGCATGGCGGGACCTGGAGCGTATTATGCTGAGTGAAATAAGTCAGTCAGAGAAAGACAAGTATCACATGGTCTCACTCATATGTGGAATCTAGTGAACAAAATAAACTGATGAACAAAATAGATCCAGAGACATGGAAGTATGGAACACACTGATGAATCTCAGAGGGAAGGCGTGGGTGGGTGGGGAGAGATCAAGCAAAGAACTTGTATGCACTATGCATGGCCCATGGACACAGCCGATAGGGTGGGGAGGGCCTAAGGTGGGGAGGGGGGCTGGAGGGTGTCTATGGGGGGAAAAGGGTGACATATGTAATGCTTTCAACAGTAAAGATTTTTTAAAAAATAAAGTAAAATGCTTTATTAACCCGATAAGTGCACTTGGCTTTTTGAATCTTTTCTTCATAGTGAGTGAATTTTTAAAAACCTATTCATTTTTTAAATTGTAGCTGCGGAACATTTAATTATATGATTCAAATGCATGACTTACATATTTCTCTCCGTTTTGATAATAATGGTGCTGGCGCCATGTGCACTCCTGCTGTGCTTCCTTGTTGTGTAAGTGAAGTGTCTGCTCAACAGCGGGGCCAAACGTTTGAAAAGCACCTGCTGGCGGAAGGGCTGATGTGGCCCATGCTCTGCACACTCTTCAAATTTGGGGAAAATGTTGGTCAGTGACAAAAGTTTCAGGGCAAAGTCAAGGAGACATTTACTAATGTTTCTATTGTCTGCAAATCATGCCACTGAATAATCGTGACGAATGGAGAGCCAATTGCAACATTTTCCTTCATTAATTGTTGGCTCTGGCGCGCGCGTGTGGAATGCCATTTCCTGAACGCGCTGTGTTCCAGGCCTTTCCCACGGTCGGAGGCGGCGGGAGCCGGTGCTGTGGCCCCTGCGGGGAGTGGTTTGGCACACAGGGTAGCCACCCGCAAGGCAGGGGTTCTCCCGGGACAGAGACTGGGCGCTGCTGCCCGGGAGCTCGCACAGCACAGGGGGTGCTCGGTCTCCTGGGCTGGGGGCAGAGCCGGCTGCGGCAGCCTGTGCCCCCGCCCGGCAGGCAGTCCCGCTCTCCAGGCTTGGGGCTCCCCGCGGGACAGAGTGGCTGGGGCAGCCGTGGCCAAGCCCCGCGTGTCCTCTCTTTCCGGGTGTGTGAGGCGGGCACTGTCCCGCGTGTCCTCTGTTTCCTGGTGTGTGAGATGGGCTCTGTCCCCGCGGGGCCAGCGCACAGTGGGGGGCGGAGGGAGGAGGGGCTTGGCGAGCGGCTGACTGCGGGGAAGAGGAGGCAAACCTCAGCGCCTGCCTCTCCGCGGCTCCATCCCACCACTGACCCCCGACTCTGCAGCTCTGATCGCACCCCAGGCGCCCCCAGAACCCAGACCCGGCCTTCAGCTCGAGGAGCTAGTGGCCTCCAGTGTGTGGGCCTCCGCTCACAAGGCTGCCCGGGTTGTCCCTGCTTCCAGCCCCGCTGCCCCTGCCCCCGCTGGCCCCGCCCCCGCTGTTCCAGCTCCGCTGCCCCTGCCCTCGCTGCCCCTGCCCCCGCTGGCCCCGACCCCACTGCCCCTGCCCCCAGCCCCTGCCCCCAGCTCCGCTGCCCCTGCCTCCGCTGCCTCTGCCCCCAGCCCCGCTGTCCCCTGCCTCCGCTGCCTCTGCCCCCAGCCCCGCTGTCCCCTGCCTCCGCTGCCTCTGCCCCCAGCCCCGCTGTCCGGAGGAGGGCCGGGCCCTGGGCGCCTGGGGGTCTGCTGAGGCCACAAGGGAGGGCTCCAGCCCAGTGGGGGGCAGGTGGCTGCCAATGACCCGGCTCCCAAGTGGCCTGGCCGCCTCGCTGGCAGGGCGGGGGTGAGGGGTGGGGTGAGGGTGGGGGCTGGGGGAGCACAGGGGTCCGGGCACCGCGGAGTTCACCCCCAGGGCAGCTCACTGGGTCCTCAGTCCCGAGCACCGTGTCCCTGGGGCCCCGTAAAGCCCCCCAGACTGCGGCGGGGCTGCGACCCCCAGGTTGGCAGCTTGTCTTCGGGAGCCCCAGGTGCTCACTGAGCCGGTGTGGTGGGCGCTCCTGGGGCTGGGCTCCCCGGAAGGTCTCGGGGACCCTGCACAGCGACGGCTGTTCCACGCTGAGCAGAGGGGTTCGCTCCCGCTGGCGGAGGGCCCCGCCCCGCATCAGGGAAGTTTCTTCATGGAGGACGGGCCCTCCCCAGCTTGGCTGCGGGGAAACTTACCCAGTGAGCGGGGCCTCCTCTGAGCCATCACCGCAGCGGGGGCGGCACTGGCTGCGGGACCTGCTCAGGGCAGCGTGGGGGGGTGTGGGGGAGGGCGGGTCGTCAGGGCCGGAGGGGCTTCCGCAGCCGGCCTTCCTGGCCACACTCGGGGCATGGAGATGCCCCACGGGCACAGGGTGGCGTCCTGTCCCCCAGGCTGTGGGGCAGGTGCTGCACCCGAAGGCCTGGTTCCCCTTGTGGCTGTGGCTTTCTCCCCCCACCCCGCCCCCACCCCACATGGCCTGAAGCCAGGCCCTCCCCCAGAAAGCAGCCGCAGGGCTCCCGAGGGCGCTTTGCCCGAAGAGGGTGGGAGGGCGCAGCTGCAGGGCGCCCCCCAGAGGGAGCCTTGTCTGTGGGGGCGCGTGGCCAGGACCCGGATTGTCCCCTGTTCGCACCCTAATGATTCTTCTGCCCTCGGAAACACTGTGCGCGGTTTGCTATCGGCAGCTCCGAGGATCCAGCAGCCCCAAGGAATTTTTCCCCCTCTTTTTCTTTTTGGGTTTGTTTTGGCATTATAAATATATGTATTATTGATTTCAGAGAGGAAGGGGCAGAGAGAGGGAGAAACATCAGTGATGAAGAGAATCAAGGATCGGCTGCCTCCTGCCCACCCCCCACTGGGGATCGAGCCTCTGCCCTGACCCAGAATCCAGTCTGCAGGCCGAGGTGCTATCCACTGAGCGAACTGGCCAGGGCTGTTTTAGCAATTTTGGCCTCAGGGCTTGTCCGCAGTGAACAGACAGGGACTGGAGTGTTTGCAGGCAGCAGAGGAAGGAGGCACTCAGCACCGGCGGCCCCACCAGGAGCTCAGAGAGCAGGGCCTGCGCTCGGGTTCCCCACCAGGAGCTCAGCGAGCAGGGGTTCCCCACCCGAGCCGACTGAGGCTGCAGTAAATGCCGAGAGAATCAGAGAGGCTGAGGCATTTGGAGAAAGAGGCCAACAAAGTAAGAGGGAGTGACTGTCAGTTAGGAGTCTGTATACGGGGACCTGACAGGGGAACCGGCCAGGCCTGGGGGAGCCTGTGAGGGTGCTGGGCTGGGAGCTGGGCTGGGGGCAGGGCTGGGCTTGGCCGGAGGCGCACCTGAGCCTGGCGGCCAGCGGGCGGGGAATAGCGGGCTAGGGCAGCCACCAGCTGATGTGCGATCACGATCACTTGGCTGGATGGCAATCTGGTCCGGGCTGGTCCGCATTGGAAGGAGGTGAGGCAAGAGGAGGGCTGAGAGCCTCACTGGCCCTGAGCTGAGAACGTGAAGGTGCAGTCTTTCAGCCCCGCGTCTCCACGGCCCTCATGAAACTCCCACCGGCTCCAAACAGCCCAGGTTTCCCAGGAAGCCTGGCCTTGCCTTGAGCTCAGCAGAGCCTGGTGGTGAGTGTGCTGGCCCTGCCTCCTGGCACGAAGCACTGTGTAAAGACAGTCTCTCCAACACACGGTCCTGGGAACATTGCACAGTACATGCAAAAGAGTGAAACCAGACCACCACACACAAGAATAAACTCAAAATGGATAAAAGACGTAAGTCATGAAACATAAAAATACTAGAAGAAAATGTAGGCAACTAAATCTCAGACATCTCACGGAGCAGAGTGTTTGCTAATACATTGCCTAGGGTTAGAGAAACTAAGGAAAAAATAAACAAGTGGGACCACATCAAACTCAAAACTTCTGCACAGCAAAATAAACCAGCATCAAAATGAAAAGGGAGCCCACTGTGTGGGAGAATTTATTTGCCAATGATACATCTATAAGGGGTTAATTTCCAAAAAAACTAAAGTGCTCATACAAGTCAACAAAAGGAAAACAAACAATCCAATTAAAACAGGAGCCCTGGCCGGTGTGGCTAAATGGATAGAGTGTCAGCCTGTGGACTGAAGGGTCCTGGATTCGATTCTGGTCAAGGGCACATGGCCAACTTGCGGGCTCAATCCCCAGTACTGGGTGTGCAGGAGGCAGCCGATCAATAATTCTCTCTCATCATTGATGTTTGTATCTCTCTCTCCTCTCCCTTTCTCTCTGAAATCAATAAAAATATATTTTTTAAAAAAAACATGAGCAGAGAACCTGAATAGACATTTTCCTAAAGAGGACATACAGATGGCCAAGAGACCTATGAAAACATTCTCAATGTCACTACTCATCGGAGAGATACAAATTAAAACGACAATGAGGTACCATCTCACACCTGTCAGGCTGGCTATCATCAACAAATGACAAGTGCTGGAGAGGATGTGGAGAAAAGGTAACCCTCATGCACTGCTGGTGGGAATGCAGACTGGGGCAGCCACTGTGGAAAACAGTGCAGAGTTTCCTCAAAAAGTTAAATATGGAACTGCCATGTGACCCAGTGACCCCACTTCTAGGAATATATCCCAAGAAACCCGAAACACCAATCAGAAAGAATGTGTGCACCCCTATGTTCATAGGGACACTATTTACAGTAGATAACATCTGGAAACAGCCCAAGTGCCCATCAGCAGATGAGTGGATAAGAAAAACTGAAGTACATTTACACCATGGAATACTATGTGAAAGGGCGAGGGCTATGCCCTCCATCTTGCCCCAAATCCTCCATTTTTGGGCAGCAGCCATGTGCTCAGCAAGGATCCTCTTCCTGGAAGCCCAAGCCTCTGCTAGCCACACCTAGGATTTCTTTAAACTAACCAATGATAATCAAGGGATGTGAGCGCCATAGATATGACCACATCCTGTGTAACAAGACACCGACTTGCGCCTGGCCAATCGGCAGGGCCCACAGTCCTCTCTCCTCCCCTTACTCCAACCCCCTATAAAACCCCTCTACCCACAAAGCTCTCTCTCTCTCTGCCCCCTGCTGCTCCGTCGGCCAGTGTGGTGGACGGAGAGCACGAGCTAGCTCGAATAAAGACTCTTATGCTTTTGCATCGGACTCGGCTGGCTCCCTGGTGGTCTCTTGGGGATCCTGAAATCTAGGCATAACACTATGCAGATATAAAAAAGAAGAATCTCTTACCCTTTGAGACAGCATGGAGGGTCCTGAGATGTTTATGCTAAGTGAAATAAGCCAGTCAGAAAAAGACAAATATCACATGATCTCACTTATATGTGGCATCTAATGAACACAATAAATGATGAATAAAATAGAACCGGAGGCATGGAGACATGGAACAGACTGAGGAATCTCAGAGGGAAGGGGGGCGGGGCCCAGGGGGGCAGTGGGAAGAGATTTACCAACGAATTATATGCATATGCATTGTCCATGGACATAGACCGTGGGGTGGTGAAGGCCTGGCACGGGGTGGGAACCGGGTGCATGGGGCAATGGGGGAAAATGGGGGAGAGATTTGTAATACTCTCAACAATAAAGATTAAAAAATAAAAGACATCAATTAACTTAGGTCGCCCATTTGGAGTCTTGGTGATTAGTGCATGGCTTTAGTGCGCTCAGAACCGAGCAGTTTAATTACCCACTGTCCTTGTCAACGTTGAAGAAGGTGGGGAAACTACGGGAGATATCAGGCTTGAGCAACTTCAGTCGCTTTCGTTTTGTTTTTTTTTTATTTTATATTCACCCCAAAATATGTTAATTGGCTTTAGAGGGAGGAAGGGTGAGAGAAAGAGAGACATCAACGTAAGAGAAACAGCAATTGACTACCTCCTGGAGGACTGAATCAGCAATGCGGGTATGTGCCCTGACCGGGAATCAAACCTGCAGGTTTCTGGTGCCCAGGACAATGTTCCAATGAGCTGAACATGGGCCAGGGCTGCCCCTTCAGTTTCTCAGAATGCTACCTCCTTTCTTCCCATTGAGGGCATGGGCAGGAGCCTCTGTTAGTCCCACAGCCTGTATGGGGCTGGCGATGGTGTTAATCCCCTCCCCCCCCCCCCCCCCCCCTTGTTCCCAGGCCTGCAGCAGCTCCTGGACCTCCAAAAGGGGGATGTAGAGTTTCAAGACTTGCTTTCTCATCTTTTTTCTTTTTTAAAAAATATATTTAATTGATTTTTTACAGAGAGGAAGGGAGAGGGATAGAGAGTTAGAAACATCGATCAGCTGCCTTCTGCGCACCCCCCACTGGGGATGTGCCTGAAACCCAGGTACATGCATTGACCGGAATTGAACCTGGGACTCTTCAGTCCACAGGCCAACCTTCTAGCCACTGAGCCAAACTGGTCAGGGCTCATCTCTTTTCTTGTTTCTGAATTTTACTTTCTGGGAGGGAGGGAGATTTTTCCCACCTTTTTGAACCATCAATTTAGATCCTTTCTGAGTAGAAAACTTATGATCTAACAACATGGAAGTTTGCACATAAGAGATCTTATTCCGTCTACTAGACCTTTAGCCAAACAATTCCAGTTCGTTATCGGCTTATAGCTGTAAGTCGAACAGGCAGCTAGAATGCGACCTAATGGACACTCTGGTGTAATTGCGACTGAATCACCCAATTTAAAACAGAAACAAAGTTCAAAAGACAAAAACTAAGTTCAAAGAAACAAATGATCCCAACTCAATCCTGTTGGGAGGAGGGCCCGAGACACCCGCCTTAGGCGCACCTTACACCCATCGATGCCATGAGTGACCTTCACGAGGCCCAAATGCCACAAAGCCAAACGGCAGCAGCACAGGACTCCCGGGTGCACAGACAGCAGCCCCCGAACCAAGTCTGCCAAGTATGAGAAAGCAAGCAAAGAGCAACTGTAACCAAAGAGACATTCCAGACAGATGGGGCTCTCAAATCAAACCCAAAATCCTCCCGTGGGAAAACCCGATTAAAGCCACTGAGCTCTGTTCCTTGCTAACCAACCCGGAAATGCCTCGTTGCTGAGTCCAGACAGCAGCCAGCCCAGGCGGCAGTGAGAGGGCTTTTGGTGTATGCCAGCTGGACTTGCTCAGTCTTGGAGCCAGCTGACCCCCCAAAGACCATTTACTTTCACCAGCAAATCATTTATAGGGCGCTGATGTGGTGAGAGGGACAGGGAGAGTCCCTGAGATTTAAAAGACCCCTCCACAGCTCTGGGAAGTCCCTGTGAGTTCCTGGCACAGAGTCAGAGGGCCACAAGCAGCTGAGCGAGCCTCTGGGGTTGCTCGCCAAATCCTGATTGCAAACCAGGTTCAGCTGCTGGCCACTTTGAAAGCCGGTCCCAAGAGGCAGGGGCTGGTGTGAGGAAAATGGTTTATTCAAGTGCCAGCTGCCTGAGAAGATGGTAGACTCCCATCCCAAAGACCACTCTACTGTCCCGTTCGTGCAGGGTTTTTATAGGGAGGGAGAAGGCAAGAGAAACAGAGAGACCTGGCGGAGGGGCTGTGAACACGCGGAGTGTCCTTGCTGGTCCTGATACAATCTTCAATGTCAGCACCTGGAACAGGTCCTGCGAGCCACATTCCTGTGGTTGAGAGCCTGTGTAAGCCAGCATCATGTGGCCAACGCCATTCCTTGTACAGCCTGAAGCTGCTGGTGCCTGCAGGATGCTCATAAGGAAACATTAGTGTAGAGGTCCTTCGTGTAAGTTCGTTAGTACATTTTATTCTAGTTCAATTTCATGGTTAGTCAGAGTATAAAGTTATTATTCCCTGTCACATTACTAAAATCATTAGATATTGTATGTCTAAAACAAACATAGAGAGGCTCTGAAAGGTGGAGAGAATCAGTAATTAATGAGAGATCTCCAACCCAAAACATGAGAAGGTGAGGAGTGGCTGGGGTTTCCTCTCACAGTTACTTGCGAGTGAGGGTGTTGGGAGTGTGTCCTCATGCGCCAGTGCCTGTCGGAATGTGCTTACGAGCCTCTGCCTGGGGTTTCTGTCTGCGTGTTGTCTGACACAGACTTGGTCCCGAAGAAGCTTGTAACCCAGAAACACAAACAAGTACAGACAAAAATGCCCTTCAAAGAAGCCGCTTTCTCTATCCAAAAAGCTAGGAAAGTGGTATCTCACAAAGACAGAAATCTTTTAGGTAATAACTACCCTGCTTCATCCAAACACCCTGGCCTGGGCCGCCATGACGCACTGGGCGTGGGAGATTGTAGCTCCACCGCAACAGGAATAACGAATCCTCTGACCCTTCTGCGGGCCGGGCCAGAGAGCTGAGCTGGGTTTCTAACCCCAGTGGTGTAGGGCGAGGGGGGCGCTCGTCCATGGGAAGGAACCTGCTCCCTCCAGCGCCAAGGAAAGCTGGGAGGAGACTTGAAATTCCCTGGAGGGTGTCAGTCTGCCAGATGCAGCGGGAGGAGTTAAATAAGCCCGAGTCTCATAGCACAACAACTGCATGTCCAAGTTTCAAATAAATATTGCTCATTGTGCCAAGAAACAGAAAGCCCTCAATCTAAACTAAAAAAAAAAGAAAAGTCAATAAAGAAATGCCAGTGATATCAGGATTATCTGACAAAGATTTTAAGGCTTCCATTATGAAAGTACTTAAATAAGAAATTATAAACATGTTTGAAGCTACTAAAAAGTATAAAGCATTCAAATTTCTGTAAAAAACACCAGAATATATAAGAACTAATAGAAATTTTAGAACTACATATAATACAATTTTAAAATTATATAACTCTGTCTGGGGTGTTGGAACTAAGACAGATTGGAACTAAGACAATATATGATGTAAACGAACCAAGCAATGCTTAGAGAGATGGAGTTGCACTTATTATTATTATTATTATTATTATTGTTACTAGAGGCCCAGTGCACAAAAATTTGTGCACTTGGGAGGGGGTGCGGGGGTCCCTCAGCCCTGCCTGTGCCCTCTTGCAGTCTGGGACCCCTCAGGAGATAACGACCTGCTGGCTTAGGCCTGCTCCTGGGTGGCAGAGGGCAGGCCCAATCCCTAGGTGCAGCCCCTGGTTGGGCTCAGAGCAGGGCTGATTGGGGAGTTGGGGAGCTGCCCCCTGTCATGCACAGAGCAGGGTGGATTGGGAGGTTTCGATGCCACCCTCAGTCATGCTCAGGGTGGGGCCGATTGGGGGGTTGGGGCACCGCCCCCTGTCACACTCAAGGCAGGGTCGATGGGGAGGTTGCGGCGCCACCCCCTGTCACGCACAGAGCAGGGCCCATCAGGGGGTTGGGGAGCTCCCCCCTGTCACGCACAGAGTAGGGCCGATAGGGGAGTTAGGGCACCGTCCCCTGTCACACACAGAGCAGGGCAGATCAGGGGGTTGGGGCGCCGCCACTGTCACACTCAGGGCAGGGCTGATGGGGAGGTTATGGCTCTACCCTGTCACACACAGAGCAGGGCCCGTGCGGGGGGGGGGGGGGGGCGCGGGGTTGGGGAGCCGCACCCTGTCACACACAGAGCAGGGCCGATCAGGGGGTTGGTGCGCCACACCCTGTCAACCACAGAGCCACAGGGCAATCAGGGGATTGGGGAGCTCCCCCCTATCAGGCACAGAGCAGGGCTGATCAGGGGGTTGGGGACCCTTCCCCTGTCAGGAACAGAGCAGGGCAGATAGGGAGGTTGTGGCCCCGTCCCCTGTCACACACAGAGCCCCAGGGTGATCAGGGGGTTTGGGCGCTGCCCCCTGTCACACTGATCCAGTGCCAGGAGGCCTCGAGGCTCTGCTGAACCCAGTGCTGGGAGGCATATTACCCTTTTTCTATATAGGATAGAGGCCTGAGGGCCGGCTGGTTTGCCCTGAAGGGTGTCCTGGATCAGGGTGGGGGTCCCCACTGGGGTGTCTGGCCAGCCTGGATGAGGGGATGATGGCTGTTTGCAGCTGGTCACACACCCTTCAGGGTGGGGGTCCCCACTGGGGTGCCTGGCCAGTCTGGGTGAGGGGCTGAGGGCTGCTTTCAGGCTGGCGGTTGTTGACTGAAGCTCCCAACCGCTCCTTTTTTTTCTCTTTTTTTATTTTTTTCTGGGCCAGCTTTAGCTCTGGCTCTAGCTCTGAGGCTCCCTATCTGGTTTGTTTGCCGTTCTATAATCAAAACAATGTATAACTTCAGCTCTGAGATCCCGGCAGGCTGAAAGCTGGTTTCTGGGGTTTTGTTTAGCTTCTTATTTGCAACATAGTACATAGTTGCTTAGAGTTGCAACTCAGAGGCTGGCAAGTCAGGCGGGGAACATTGGAGTCTGCAGTCACTGGAGCAAGCAAGCCTCCCTGCTAGCTTCAGTGCATGGCTGCCGGCCGCCATCTTGGCTGACAGTTAATTTGCATAAGGATATGCTGATTAGCCAATGGGAAGGGTAGTGGTCGTATGCTAATTACCATGTTTCTCTTTTATTAGTGTAGATTATTATTATCATGTGCAGGCTGAGAGAAAACTGTATTTCAAATTCTGGGCCCCAACATGGAGGAACTTTCCCTATTTATACCATTTCACCTTCTTTGTCTCCCAAATATGGGGTTTTTCTGGTCCCCTTTGCAAGTTCTTAAAGAGCCCTATGTGCTGGGGCTTTGAGGCCTCAACCAAAGGCTTGGCCTGGTGCCAGCACTGGTAACTTTGTCTGGGGAAGGTTTATGGCTTCTCTGAAATGAGAGTAGTCTTATTTTCCTTATTATTTAAGCAAGCAAGTATTTACAGGAGCCAAAACAGCACAGTTAAAATTTTAAATAGCAGTTTTTATATAAGACTAGAGGCCTGCTGCATGAAGAGATTCGTGCAATAGGCCTTCCTTTCCCCTGGCTGCTGGCACCAGTTTGCCTCCAGCACCCGGGGCCCAGGCCTTCGCTCTGTCTGAGTTCTGGGTGGAGCTGGCCCCGGAAACGTTAGGCTTCGCTGCTCCGCCAGCCCCGGGGCCATCAGGCCTCGCTGCTCCGCTGGCCCAGGAAACGTCAGGCCTCGCTGCTCCGCCGGCCCAGGAAACGTCAGGCCTCGCTGCTCCGCCGGCCCAGGAAACGTCAGGCCTCGCTGCTCTGCAGGCCCCGGGCCGTCAGGCTTCGCTCCACCACTTGGAGCCTACTTATGCAAATTAACTGCCATCTTTGTTGGCGGTTAATTTGCATATCGTGCTGATTAGCCAATGAGAGGTGTAGTGAAGGTACGGTCAATTACCATGTTTGTCTATTATTAGATAGGATGGATGCTTCAAAAGGAAAGCAGACATAAATATATTAATATCAGATCAAGTTGACCAGAGAAAATTACCAGCAAATGAAAAAGATACTGTATAATGAATCAATTTTTCAATAAAACAACATAGCAATCTGAAATGTGCATGCACCAAGAAACAGACCTATATTCCTGAGGTGAAACCTAAAAGAACTGAAAGAAATGAACAAATTTACAATTACATGTGGAGACTTCCACATCACTCAGTTCACACCACTAGACAAAAACCAACAAAATACACAACTCAAAAATACCACCAGCCAAGCCCACCCGACCCACATTTACAGAGCACTGTACACAACACAGGACACGCGTGTTTCCAGGCCACAGAACATGTGTCTGTGCCGTGAATGAGCCTGCGCCCACCTGAAAGGACCAAGGCCGCCAGTGTGCTGCCAAACTGCCTGGAAACAGAGCAGCGAGCACAGGAAGCAGCAGAAGGGCCACGGCGCACTGAGCTCACCCGGTCACGGCAGCGCCTCTTGGTAGCCCAGGGTCAGAGGGAGCCAAGGGGAATAATATATTGAACTAAATGAAATACAGCTGAGGTGGCACGAGTTGAAAGAACTTCTCCCAGATGGTATTTCCTTGCTGTCATGCACTCGCTCACCCAAATCCCTAATGATATCCTGATGCTCCCCCTACCCACACAGAACCCGGAATACTGACATTCAGAAGGTAAGAGAATTGTGGGTAAGAAGCTGGTGAAGAGACTGTGAAAGGCCCTCGCTGGTGTGGCTCAGTGGATAGAGCCTGTGGTCCTGAGTTTGATTCCGGTCAAGGGCACAGGCCTGGGTTGCGGGTTCAATGCCTAGTGGGGGGCATCCAGGAGGCAGCTGATCCATGATTCTCTCTCATCATTGATGTTTCTATCTCTCTCTCCCTCTCCCTTCCTCCCTGAAATCAATTATATATATATATATAATTTTTTAAAGAGGCTGTGGAAGACTTGTCAGGACACTTCACTGGAAGATACAGAAAACCCCTTACCAGCCACAGGCTGCCCTCGCGCTGTGGACACTGTCTCCTCACTGACAGAGGCACCTGGCCAGCAACTGGGAGCTGCATGAGGATGACACGCTGCAGAGCTGGGGCGTCAGGAGGGAACGTTGGCACATTCTTGTCACAGTCACTGTAGCTGCTGCCAGCAGCTCCCAGGCTTTCTCAAATAGGATCCATTGAAAGAAAATAGACTGCTGTGTGTGTTATAAAAATTAGTGCTTTTTATTTATTTTTAAAGTTTACTTCAAGGAGAAAGCCTGGAGGACAGACTTCCCAGTCTCTCCAGGGTGACCTCACCGCCTCCCAGGGACTTGGGGACGGGCCGAGCCAGTCAGTGACCCAGGAGAGGAGACCGCTGCTCCCTGACCTTCAAGGGACCCGGGGAGCCGGGACCCAGGCCCTCGGGCGATTTCGCACCTTCTCCGGCTTTTCATTTCTTAAGAAATGACTAAACGTGCTCAGAGCTTCCGGCAAGAACTGGAAGCGAGGCGGTTCCTCCCGCGCCTGGAAATGAAGTCATTGGTGAGTGAAGGGCTGGTCCCGCAGGTCCCCAGCCGCCCGCACAGTCACAGGAGGGACCTGTCACTCAGGAGGCAGAGGTTCTGCCTCCACACAAGCTGCCACCTCCCTGTGGTCAAAGGGCCCCGCTCCGCCCTTCCCTGCCCTGGCCCTTTCTGCCCTGCCCTCCCTGCCCTCCCTGCCCTCCCCTGCCCTGCCCTGCCCTCCCTGCCCTGAGACTTTCTGCCATGCCCTCCCTGCCCTGGCCCCCCCCCCCTGCCCTGCCCTGCCCTCCCTGCCCTGCCCTCCCCTGCCCTGCCCTCCCTGCCCTGGCCCCCCCCTGCCCTGCCCTGCCCTCCCTGCCCTGCCCTCCCCTGCCCTGCCCTCCCTGCCCTGGCCCCCCCTGTCCTGGACCCCCCTGCCCTTTCCTCCCCGGGAGAATCCCGCAGCTCCGCTGGAACTTTCTGAGAAGGGCGCACGCTAAGCCTTTCTCCCAGCCTCCCCTCTCCCCACCGGCGGCCAGTCTCCGGCCCGACAGCCCCTCCCGTGTCTCCCCGCCCCTTCCTCCGGGAAAGCTCTGCCCAGGCTCCTTCTCCCCAAACAGCGAGCGCCACCCCCTTGTGAGCGACCATCGTGCTTAAGGCCCCAGCACAGTCCCACCTGCAAGGACCTGTCAGGGTGCAATATTTGAAATTGGCAAAAAAGGAAAGAAAGACACTCACATAGCACAAAGGAACGATGTCAGTGACTGAAACTGCTGGAAGGCAGGGGCTGGGAGACTCCGGGGCGGGGGGGGGGGGGGGGGGGAGCCCTGGGGGGCTGCACGGAGGAGGGGGCTGGTGGTGGGCGTGGCCAGCAGCCACCTTGAAGCCGCTGACGCCGCAGAAAGGAGCCGCTTCCAAGGGAAGGAACACCTGCGGCTCACCTAGGGCAGCGCAGAGACACCGAGGAGCCCGGGAGCTGAGGCTGCAGGCATCGTGGCCGCAGGCTCTTTAGGCAGAGGAGCCTGCAGCAGCGAAAGGGCAGGGAGGCACCAATTGAAGACTGGGTCAGGCAGTATTTGACCTTTTTATTTTATTTTTTAAAAAATGTATTTTATTGATTTTTTACAGAGAAGAAGGGAGAGGGATAGAGAGTTAGAAACATTGATGAGAGAGATCGATCAGCTGCCTCCTGCACGCCCCCCACTGGGGATGTGCCCGCAACCAGGGTACATGCCCTTGACCGGAATCGAACCCGGGACCCTTGAGTCTGCAGGCCGACGCTCTATCCACTGAGCCAAACCGGTTCGGCGTATTTGACCTTTTTAAATCTCAAAAAACGGCAGTGCAGTCCTGGCCGAGGCTCAGTGGTTAGAGCTTCGGCGTGTGCACCGGAGGGTCAAGGGTTTGATTTTCCTGGTCAAGGGCACCTACCTCGGTTTCAGGCTCGATCCCTGGCCCTGATCAGGGAGCGTGCAGGAGGCAACCAATCAATGTGTCTCTCTCACCGATGTTTCTCTCTCTCTTTCCCCCCTTCCCTCTCCTACTCTCTCTAAAAAAAAAAAAGATCAATGGAAAAACATCCTCGGGAAGGGTTAACAGCTGTGAAAGACTGGAAACATATTTAGACTTTACCTAAAAGAGATGAAGCACTTGGCACCATGCAGTTAGCACTTTCCCTCCTGCCTCTGCTCAGGGGCCCGGGCAGGGCTCCTCTGAGGATGAGCCCGGGGGGCAGTGGCAGGAGCTGCGTGAAGCTGGGGATGGTGTCTCCCAGGCGACCCCGTTTGAAATCTGCGCTTAATGTCCGCGCCCCACATTCCCAGGGCAACACACTGGGACGTTGGTGAGCAGGACGGCCCCTCCACCCCTTCATGGTGGCAGGGAAGACGCCCGCTAAGGCGGGGTCAGTCTGGAGGCTGCGAGACTTTCTGGCGGAGGTACCACCTGGGAAGTCTGAGTCCTCAGCAGCCTGGCACAGAGCGGCACAGGGGCAATGCTGGGCTCTCTGCACAGCGAGAGAAACTCGGTGCCAGCAGCCAGCACAAGGTGAAGCCAGCACCCAGCACGAGGTGAGGCCGGCACCCGCTGCGGTCCCTCCTGCCCCAGGGAGAGGCTCGCCTGCAGGGAAAGCTCCAGGAAGCTCTTCTGATGTCAGCTATGGCCCGGCTGTGTAGAAACGGCAGCTTCTACTCAAGTTAAACACACCTGTGCCAGCAGCTCAGCGCCCAGGCACACACTCAACGTGTTAGGTTAGGTGGCTCAGGAGGCGGCGCAAGAAATAGAGAGTGCAGTGAATCAGAAAAGAAAGAAAAGGAAAAGGTTTATTTCTGCGTCCCCGGGAGACCCACGTACCCCCAAAGACAGGGCACGTGGATTCACACCAACAAGGAGGGGGCGCCTTTTCTACACTGCGGTTGGGTGAGGGGCGGGGACATGAGCTGAGGCATTCAGCGAGGAAATCTCAGCTGCAGGGGGGCCAGCCAGGTATTGAGGAATGAGTCAGCATCCGCGTGGGGGTTGGTGTTGATTCAGGGAGAAGCCAGTATCTGTGTCTGGCATGCTGATCTGCCAGACATGCCAGGGGGAGTCCACTATCTCGTCACATGTCTGCATGTATCCGATCCTGGGCTCTCTCCGACCTAAGAGGAGTTACATGGCGTCCACCAAGATGTAAGCTTAAGATTCTGCATTTTACTGCATGTTCATTGTGCCTTAATTTAAGAAAAAATTATCTGGTGAGACCCATTAAATATCAGCCTAACCTCACACTTACAGGAAAGAACTGAGCCCCGAGAACTGAGTAACTCGATTCGGACTTGGAAGTTGGCCTCCAGCAGGCGCAGGTTAACGAAGCTCAGTTCTGCCCGTGGTGGGGAAGGCCTTCTTCCCAATGTCACAGCGGCGAGCTCAGAGCACCGAACGCTAGCTCTGAAGGAAGAGAGAAAGGAAGGGTGGTTCCTGGACACTTGCCCCAGGTTCCTTCGGTGGCACCTCTCAACTCCCCACCTTTGTGGGCACCTCGGGACCATCGGGACCAGGAAGTGCCCTTCGGGACCTGGGATGGCCCCTGGCTGAGCTGCCTTCCCAATGCTCTTCCTTCTGGCAGCATCAGGAAGGCGTGTCCTGGCCCAAAGCTGGCCTCTCCGCCCAGTCCTCTCGGGACATAGGAGCTGGCACAGGAGGCCCCTTCCTTTGCCTGAACATACACGTGAGGTCCTCCCCCTCCTTCCCCATTGTTTTCCTATTCCCTCTGGGCTTCCTTCTCCTCCTTCTGGATGAGGGGCTTCCTTCTCTTTATTTTGTAAATATAGACCTTCAGCTGTTCCCAGCTCCTCATTCTATGGAAATGCACCTGTTGTAGCTTTTCAGCTCCCCATTCTATGGAAATATACCTTCTGCTCTGCAGCCCTGTGCTTCTTCTATGGTCCCCTTAATTTCTAAACTTTCCTAAACCTGTCTTTTTCACCCCCCAAAGTTCCTGTTTCAGTAGTACCATTAATGAAAACAGTGAATGAAGGAGGAAGAGTAAGTTTCCCTGAATATGGATTTAATTTTTCACCCATTCAATCTGAAATGCCAGATAAGCATGTAGCTTGGAAGACTGGTATGTGTTGAGAACAAATTTGTCATTGTAAAATCCGGGGTGCAAGCCGCTGTCACAAAGAACCAAGAGACGCTTTCTATGCAAACGCAAGGGGTTTATTTAGCTTCCAACATGTTGGGGCCCACAACAACTCACTCTGAACGCGGCAGAGCAGCGGCCGTGAGCCCCGACCAAGAGTTTAAACACAGGTTATATACCTTTCAGCAAACAGGGCAAGTAACCTGGGGTCATTCCATTGGAGATCTAGTGCCGTGTCAACATACCTATCTGCTTTTGGCGGGGAGGGAATGTAGTTTGGAATTTTTCACTAATGATCTGGCTTTCTAAGTGAGTTAATGCCTGTCTGGTTTCTTATCAGGCGTTTGCTTTTTAGTTCCCTCCCGGGCTGCAGCCATCTCCCGTAACCTCCCTGGCTGCAGCTATCCCCCATAAAAGTTGTTTGTTTCATCTGCCCCTTCTGACCTTTCCTAATTACCCTGGTGCCATTTGCTCCGTCTGTCCCTTCTGACCCTCCTGATTATATTGGCGCCTCTCATTCCCCCCTTTTTCTGTGGACGGTTTCTAATCTTAGAGACCCTCAGGCTCAGCTAAGGCTGAGTACTGTTGCCTGATGATAAGGAAAGAAACTATTTTAGCTTTAGCAACTTCTATTGAAATAGGATTTTTCTTCTTAAAATTTCTCCATGGCTATTAAAAAGCCAAATTAAGATTAATTTATCTACTGTCCTGATGTTTGTATAAACACAACAAGAATGGTAACTGACTACCTTTGCTGGAATTTCATGGTTGAATTTTAATGTGCCCCGTAGGGCTAGGAAGCCATGCCACCCAGCTGCCATCAGGCCCGCCTGCAGTATCTGCTGAGTTAGGTGAATTCTTCACCTGTAGCAATTCCACCTGAGCCCACGCTCCAGGCTTTAAGCCCATCTCAGTAGCCCTCCTACTTGTTGCGGCCCAGAGCGTGTGGGGGCTCCGCAGGAACGTAGAGGCATCCCTACTGCTCCCCTTTTACTCTTACCAACCGCCAGTGATGGTAGGGCATCGGCCTGACACTCTAGCGCCAGCCATCTTCAGGGCTTCTAAGCAGAATACCAGGCTTCCTTCGTGGCATTTTTACTGGCTTCAAGTCTTTAGAGCTTAGACAGGGCTCTTTAAAACATGATACTCCAGTCAAAGTTTTTCGTTAATAAAACCACTATTAGGAACCGGTCTTATTGAATCTATGCAAAGAAATGTATTGCCATGTTAGCATCGCCAAATTTCGGAGGAATTACATAAGAAGAAAGACATACTGATCTACTCTAAGATTTTCTGACTTTCCTTGCCAATTCCTTTTAGTTGTTGGCATTAAACTTTCTTTTTATGTATAACTATGCTTTAGACTTTTTACTCTAAACAGGCTTTTTTTTTTTTTTTTTCTTTTTAGACTACCCCTGACATGGGCATGGTCATAAAGGCCTGCAAGCAGTACACAGGCTGCCAACTATTAGCTGTCTCTCAACAGAGACCAAAACCTGATGGGCACTGTTCCCTGCCCAGGTGGGCACCTGCCCTCTTGGCAGCTAGGCACCCTTTACTTTTTGGGGCTCACCCCACATAGTACCCTTCCAGGATAGTCAACATACATTTAAACCTGCAAGAGAATTAAAGGTTAATGTGACAATGAAACATAATATAGGCATCATGGCCGCTTTAGGCAGCCACATCTTCTGCTACTAAACATGTGATTCTATAAATTGTCCTTGTCTCTTTGGAGCCATGTCCATGAAGATGCAGGCATTATCTAAGTCTATTCAATGTTACCAGCATCAGGCAGGTCGAGCACGCTGTAGCTTGACGAAGTCTTTCCGGATCATGGATGGGTCCGCTGACCGGACGTGGGTGTGATGGACTCAGGTCACGACGCCGTCTATCTTGAGAGCGGTGGGGGTCGTCAGCACCACGGAGTTGGGTGTAGGGACCTTTCCATTGAGGCTCCAGGAGGTGCCTTTTGCCTGGGTGGCGCCAAGGCGCAGCCAAATGTCCTCGTGCGCCCTCTGGAGCCCTCTCAAGAAAAGAGACAATTATCTTTTTAGTGAACAAGTATCTTTACAGTCTTGGGCTCTTGAGCAGATAACAGGAACATCATCCAAGTCCCCTGATGGGGGCCTGACAGGAACAGATGTGGGGGCCTTTGGCTGGGGGGGTATAAAGTCTCCATTCTTCCTCCCTCGGCACTGCTAAGGGCAGGATCATTGAAGAGGTCTCTTCACCTGGGCAAGGCTGTGCTGAACCATCTGGGGCAAAAGTGGTTTCTGCTTTCATTTTGGCTAAAAGGTCTCTGCCCATTAGAGGGACCAGGCAATTTGGCAAATACAGGAATTCATGAACCACCTGATGGCCGCCTAACTGACATCGGCGGGGGCGGCAGAACAGTCTGCAGCTGTGGTCCCGGTAGCTCCAATAATGGTGACTTCCTGTCCTGAGAGGGGAGCTACCTTCTGAGTAGCTACCGAGTGCTCTGCCGCTGTACCAACCATAAAGTTCACAGTCTGGCCCCCGATTTTCATTTCGACCATCGGTTCATGGGGGCCCAGTTGGAAAGAGCCCAGCCTGTCCTAGTCAGAGTCAGCTGTTGCCAGTCCGAGGAGGTCTGCCTCAGGCGGCTCTGGCCAATAGCGGCTGGGTGGTTTGGATGGCCTCGCCAGCTTCTTTTGGCCTGCTCCTGCTCTGCCTGCCTCTCCACTCCTGCTACTAAACCTTACTCTGTCCCTTTTTATACATGCAGAACTGGACCCAAGGCAGCGAGTTTTGAGCAATTTTAAAATTTCTTAACATACATTTTATCATTCATGTTGCAGGGAGGGACCGGGTTAGCTCCTCCTGAATGAAAGAACTAATCAAAATAAGGCTTATTTCCTAACTTCATTTGTCCCTGGGCATGGACAACAAATGACACTAATCAGATTGACATAAACGATTTAACCTTTGTTTAGGGAGGCAAATGCAAAGCATTTACTCCAAATGTCTTTGGTTTAGGGAAAACAGGATTTTTGTTTAGTTTCCCTATTCTACTTGTCCCAGCTTACTGGTCTATCATGCATTCATCTTTCTTTTAACATTTATCTTTTTCTTTTTATTACATACACAATCTTTACAAATTTCATTCTTTTAGGTTAGCCTTCAAACCTTCTTTCTATGTCCTTCAAAAATGCATAACCATGCCTCAGACCTTCCATTAAGTATTTCTTTACCTTCCTCCATCACATCAAAGCTGTACATTCCAGTTAGTTAGAACTCTGAGCCTTAATTAATTTTTAAGGTGACATGTAAGTAATTAACATTCCTCAGATTAGCAATACATTCATCATTTTTTTTTTTTTTTTTTTTGGAGATACAAACAAAAATTTCACTAGTTAAACAATTTTAAACAACAAAGACATATACTTAAACAATAAAGACAGATAACATTCCCCATTAAAACTTTGAATCACCACAGCTAGCAATTATCAGTTTGTGAGTATACAGGCCTTGTTGACGTCATCTTGGGATAGCTGTCTGTCTCTCTGTGGTCAGCGACTTCTTGTAAACTTCAAAAATATAAGGCACAATTAACCAATAGATTCAATTCTACCCTCTAGATTTTGTATGAGGCACATTCAGATTAATAATACCTAGATGAACATTTTTTTTTTTTTTTTTTATTGTTTGACTCAGTAAATTTTAAGGTCTCAAGTTTCCAGCAGCTATGGAAAACCACACCTGAGGCTGGCAAACAGGCCTGGCCCAGCCCTTGACTTTAAAACCACCATTTTTCTCTCGGGAAAGTCAAGAGGCAAATTTGTAGCTACATAATTTCTTGAGATTCAAATCCAATTATTATTATTAAGGCATGTACTTTGGCAAATTTTGTAACAGAGGCAATCTTACTGAATTTTCTTTTGGAGGCTTGTTGCTAGAACAAGCCTGCATTGCTTCCCTGGGTAAAATTAGCTATTTTCCTTAGGAAATAATCAGTCTTGGGTTTTATTCTGTACATGTGTGAAGAGACTCTAGTTCAAAACTCTATCTAAATGTCCAAAAACAGGACAATTGCGCGCATTAGTTTTAAACCAGCTTTTCTCTTTACATGTGAACAGAAATACCAGACACATTTTAAAACTTTTCAATTACAAGAAGGACTTTTTGTCATCTAGCTGGCGCGATCTCCATGGGAAGAGCCCTGCTCCCGTCCAGAGTAGCCGCGCCGCCCCCAGCTGTCCGGCCCGTGGGCTCCGCGCGGGACCCTTCCCAGACCTTCCCCCGGACCCGACGCCGCCGGGGGCCTCGCTGCTCCGGCCTCTTGCAAGCGACTCGCCGGCCCCGCCCCCCCCGCGCTCCACACAAGCCCGGGGCCAACGCCGGCCACCGCCGGCCGCAGCCGCCGCCGCCAGGCTCCGCGAACGAGTCCGCGCCCGGCCCGAGCCCCCCAGCGCCGCCCCCCGAAGGCGCGCCGCCGCCTATGGCGCTGAGCGAGCGCAGGCCCAAGCTGCGGGGCTCGGGCTGCCTGGGCTGCCGCCGCCTCTCCCGGCCTCCGGCCTCTTCCAGGCTGCGCAGCTCGGGCTCCAGCTCCGGCCCAGCACCCGCCGCCGACCGGGCCGGAGGCCGAGCCCCCAGGTGTCAGCCGCTGCAGCCGAGCTGCCTGGGCCCGTGGCGCGGCCAGGCTCCGGGGCGAGGGCTGCGGTCACCGCGCACCGCGCTCCAGCACACTTGCCCCCTCCCCCCTCCCTCCCCGTCTTTACACTCACATACTTTCACCCGACATTCATTCAGAGTTTAAACAATCCATTCAATTCTTAACAACTTCCCAATTTCTGAGGGAGCTCTAAAGCCTCCCGCAATCTCCTTGAACTGATCAATCACAATACCCAAAGGAGCAGTCTGAGTCCATTCCACAGCGTCCATCCAGGAGGAGCAGAGGGTGGAGGGAGGGAGCAGAGGGTGGAGGAGAGAACACACACACACACCAACACACCAACACACCAACGACAAGAAACAAAGAACAAAAGACAAAGACAGACACAACGCGTTGAGACAAAAATCGAAGGATCCAAAAAGAAGGTTTTACAGAACCAATTGACCTAGCTGGCAACAGAACTACAGAACCAGAATCAGAATCCGTACCTAACTGACGGAACAGACAGGAGTCCACCAGGCGTCCCTGGTCCTCTCCAGACTCCACCAGGGCGTCCCCCGGGGTTGTGGCCTGCGACCTCCCGACACGTCTGTCTGTCGCAGTCGGGGGAGGCTCACGCCCCTCCCCGACAGCCACCCGACCAAACAGATTTGCCAGCTCTAACTAAATTTGTGTTTCCAATATCTAAGCGATCGCTATTCAGAAAGGCGCCGTCACTTACCCCAAGAAGCGTCTGTTGGAACTCAGAGGCGGCTGCAACAAATACCTCGCTGCGTGCCCGGCGACAAGTGGGGGAGAGCCTCCTGCCTTAAATAGGGGGTCCCTCTCCTCCCCGCTGGGGGAGAGCCTCCAGCCCTAAATAAGGGGTCCCTCTCACCCCCGCCGGTATCTCGGTGGAACCTCCAAATGTAAAATCCGGGGTGCAAGCCGCTGTCACAAAGAACCAAGAGACGCTTTCTATGCAAACGCAAGGGGTTTATTTAGCTTCCAACATGTTGGGGCCCACAACAACTCACTCTGAACGCGGCAGAGCAGCGGCCGTGAGCCCCGACCAAGAGTTTAAACACAGGTTATATACCTTTCAGCAAACAGGGCAAGTAACCTGGGGTCATTCCATTGGAGATCTAGTGCCGTGTCAACATACCTATCTGCTTTTGGCGGGGAGGGAATGTAGTTTGGAATTTTTCACTAATGATCTGGCTTTCTAAGTGAGTTAATGCCTGTCTGGTTTCTTATCAGGCGTTTGCTTTTTAGTTCCCTCCCGGGCTGCAGCCATCTCCCGTAACCTCCCTGGCTGCAGCTATCCCCCATAAAAGTTGTTTGTTTCATCTGCCCCTTCTGACCTTTCCTAATTACCCTGGTGCCGTTTGCTCCGTCTGTCCCTTCTGACCCTCCTGATTATATTGGCGCCTCTCATCATAAATATATGAAATTTAGAGCAATGAAAGAAGACGGCAAGAAAAAGTAAACGAAGTGAGAATGAACGTAGGCCTCTAAAAACCTTCCAACATCTAAATTAAAGGTTTTTTCGTTTCAATGCTCACAAAGCCCACTGAGACTCTGCAGGCAGCCACGTCTTCACCTCTGTCAAAGCCACACCTGCACGTTTGCACGCAGTTTAGAGGAGAGGCACAGGCCTCGTGATGCCCATCGGTGTAAGGCCTCCTGGTTTAAGAGAGGAGGGCAGAGCAGGACACCCTGAAAGCAATGGCCACGGAGATGAGAGAACCGCCAAATAGCGCTGCTGCGGAGGAGGGCGTAAGAGGACGTTGCAGCCAGCTGAGCCCAGACCAGGCAGGGCCATGTGCCTCCGGCTGAGAACTTTGCTTGGTCCTAAGGGCCATGAACAGGGAGTGAGGTTTTAGACGACATTGTCTATAACACTTCATTTGATCTGATGAAAAGGAACCCCAGGACCAACTACATCAATGATGCTAAAATGAATCACTGTCTTTCTCCCTCATGAGAAAAGGTGATGTATCCGTGCTCTTTGTATTTCCTCTGAGAGTAGGAAAACCGTGATCCATTCATAAAAAGGTTCCCTGACATTCCAGTGAATCCCTAGGCCCAGCGTTTTCTGAGGGGGGTTCCTTAAGGCCGGAGCGGGCGGGAGAGCTGGCCAAGTGGCTTGTTTCCCAGAGAAAAGCGGGAAATGGCAAAGGACAGCGTACACTGCCCCCGGGAAGCGCAGGAGCACATCACACAGGCCAGATACACAAGGTGTACGTTTACGTGGTTGCAAAAAACCCAAAGCTTCCATCTTCATAGAAAGGCAGGTTTATTTCGATAGAGACATGCTAAATATAAAGGGCTGAAATAAATGAATCATCGTTAACATAAAATAATAGAACATTTTAATAAAAATTAATATTTTATCTTGAACATTAACTTACTAGACACTGAATAACTGCACAGATTAATAAGTGTAACGCAAATAAACCCATTTTTCTGGTTCTCCGAAAGCGAAATGTTTCCTGTTGCGCACACCAAACAAGTCAGTACAAGACTAATGAGCCTTAACCGGTTTGGCTCGATGGATAGAGCATTGGCCTGCGGACTCAAGGGTCCCAGGTTCGATTCCAGTCAAGGGCATGTACCTTAGTTGCGGGCACATCCCCAGCAGGGAGTGTGCAGGAGGCAGCTGATCGATGTTTCTCTCTCATCGATGTTTCTAACTCTCTATCCCTCTCCCTTCCTCTCTGTAAAAAATCAATAAAATATATATTTTTAAAAACAGACTAATGACATCGCAATCAGCTGCTAAAATATTTGCTGCAAATATTAGTGGAGAGAAATGGTGCTCCTGCGTGTAAGGCGCATACGGGAAATGAATGCAGCATGATTATAGTAACCAGTCATTAGTGAACGCTGTAGTTCATTATTAATAATCTATACTAATAAAAGGGTAATATGCTAAGTAGACCAGATATCTTCTGCACATCCTTCTGGACAAAGCCACAGTGGCAGGGGCCAAGGCAGAAGCAGTTAGGGGCTATCAGGCCGTCAGGGGGGCAGTTAGGGAGCGATCAGGCAGGCAGGCAGGCGAGCGGTTAGGAGCCAGCGGTCCCAGATTGTGAGAGGGATGTCCAACTGCCAGTTTAGGACAGATCCCCCAGGGCCTAAACTGGCACTCAGACATCCCCTGAGGGGTCCCGGGTTGGAGAGGGTGCAGGCCCAGCTGAGGGACTCCACCTCATGCCTGAATTTCATGCACCGGGCCTCTAGTCCTATATAATAAAAGGCTAATATGCAAATAGACTAAATGGCAGAACAACGGAACAGCTGGTTGCTATGATGTGTACTGACCACCAGGGGGCATGCGCCAAACATGGCAGGCACTGGCTGCATCAGGATGGTGGAGCTGGTGAGTGGGGGGGTCAGACCAAGACAGGCCGCTGGTCGCAGTCATCTGGGCGAGCCTCTGGTGGTTACTGAAAATTCTTTGCTCCTGTGCGCCACAGTCCCTCCCAGCATGCGTGTGCACCTGCTGCTGGTCTCCAGCGCCAGCCCCGATTGCTCGGTGCCGTCATGGGGTGCGAGCAGGCAGCGACTGCCGGCCCGATTGCCCCTGAGGGCTTCTTCACCTCCCCCACTGAAAGGCGATCAGGCCTGGCAGCCGCTGGTCGCACCCGCAGTGCTGGCTGCGGGTGCGAGCAGGGCCAGCACCATCAGTGGGTGTGAGAGGTGGCTGCCGGAGCAGACTGCAGCAGATAGGGGACCTGGGCTGCAGCAGGAGGGGCTGGGCGGGGTTAAGGAGGATGGGCTGAGACCCGTCCCTGTGCCCACCGCAGCCTCATGGCCCACAGTTCCTTTCAAGGTGCACGGATTCTTTATGTATAACAGGATATTGTAAAAATTAAGTTACTAAGTTTTTATTAAAACCTTTCTACATACCATTATATTGGCTGGGCTACAAAAATATTCATTGTGGGCCACATGCGGTCCACAGGTTGCGAGTTTGACATGCTTGGCTTAAATGAATCAGACAGCATGGAGCAATCAGGAGAGAAATCGTCTTCTATGATCTCTCTGACCATTTTTAATTATTGAAGCTAAAAATATGAATGAATACTCTATTGCAGCGGTTCTCAACCTGTGGGTAGAGACCCCTTTGGGGGTTGAATTACCCTTTCACAGGGGTTGCCTAAGACCATCGGAAAACACATATTGAATATATAATTACATATTGTTTTTGTGATTAATCACAATGCTTTAATTATGTTCAATTTGTAACAATGAAAATATATCCTGCATATCAGATATTTACATTACGATTCATAACAGTAGCAAAATTACAGTTATGAAGTAGAAACAAAAATAATTTTATGGTTGGGGGTCACCACAACATGAGGAACTGTATGAAAGGTTTGCGGCATTAGGAAGATTGAGAACCACTGCTCTATTGCATAAGCATGAACCAAAGTTAACCAACCCTACCACTCCTTTATATTATACTAGTGACCCAGTGCACAAATTCCTACACATTGAAAAAAAATCTACTTATACAAAAACCATAAGTGGTGTTCATCACATACAGACGAACAGCGACCGAGCAGAAGGAAGTCAGTCCTACAGGAGTTGTCTTGGCAACGGCTTTACCCTCCCCCAGGCTGTTTCCTGGAGCTGTTTTCTGTAAAGGCAGAGTTTGAGGCAGGGACCTGCCCTGGGAGTGTGGAGGCAGATCTTTCTAAAGTGTGCCGCGCCAGCACGGGGTGAACCTGAGTGGGGCGGCTGAAAGGCTTAGAAAAGACAGACAAGAGAATGAAAGCGGGGTCTTGGTGGGACGTTGCTTCTCTGAGAGACAGCGACCACGCCCACAGCCATGCCTTTATTTTATAGCAGATGCTACCAGGCAAAGTAAGGGCGTGACCAAGATGTTTACAAACATTCTCCTGGGTTTTAATCCTACTCAACTACATGTACCTGAACTCTATCAAGCCCACATCACTCACACATGTGGGGCCACTTGTTCAGACCATAGGTTCAAGCTTACAACTACAGCTGTTGGCTATAATTGTGCTGGGAGGGCCATGCCCTCCAAGCTGGGACTTGCACATGGCAATGAGAGGACTGTGCCCTCTCATCAGTCCAAGGCTTGAACCTGTCCAAAACACTGTAGTGGCTCTCCACAATAAAGTTTTAATTCTGTTTCTTTGTTACTAATGTTGGGGCCCCACCCCATAACAACGAAACAAAGGAAAATTTCCCCATCGAATTTCTGAATAGTATTACTCCTTCAGGAATGCCATGTCATAAATTAAAATTGAAAGTGGGTGCAATCATTATGCTATTGAGAAATCTTAATAGTAAATGGGGTCTTTGTAATGGTACCAGATTTATTATCAAAAGATTACAACCTAACATTATCGAAGCTGAAGTATTAACAGGATCTGCAGAGGGAGAGGCTGTTCTGATTCCAAGAATTGATTTGTCCCCATCTGACACTGGCCTCCCATTTAAATTGATTAGATGACAGTTTCCCGTGATGCCAGCATTTGCGATGACTATTAATAAATCACAAGGACAAACTCTAGACAGAGTATGCATGTTCCTACCTGAACCCGTTTTTGCACATGGTCAGTTATATGTTGCTTTCTCTCGAGTTTGTGATGTTACAGTTAAAGTTCTAAGTACTTCATCACAAGGGAAATTAGTCAAGCACTCTGAAAGTGTTTTCACTCTTCATGTGGTGTACAGGGAGATATTAGAATAAGTTTAATCACTTTATCAGTCATTGTTTGCATCACTGTTGTTTTTATGTCATGTTTTTGTTGTTTTCATATCATGTTTTTGTCATTTTTATGTCATGCCTCTGTTGTTGTTATATCCTTTTGTTACTGTTTATTTATTAATAAATTTATATATTATTTTCATATACATTTTACTAATTTCCTTTCATCTCTCACACTTCTATTATAGAGAAAGGGCAAATAGCAATGTTAAAATATATCTGCTAATTAATTCCTTTTTAAAAAATATATTTTATTGATTTTTACAGAGAGGAAGGGAGAGGGATAGAGAGTTAAAAACATTGATGAGAGACAAACATCGATCAGCTGCCTCCTGCACACCCCCCACTGAGGATGTGCCCACAACCAAGGTACATGCCCTTGACCAGAATCGAACCTGAGACCCTTGAGTCCGAAGGCCAATGCTCTATCCACTGAGCCAAACCAGTTAGGGCAATTAATTCCCTTTTAATGTGCACAAATTTCGTGCACTGGGCTACTAGTTAATTAGAAGAGTTATTTTAATATTGCTATTCGCCCATTCTCTATAATAGAAGTATCAACCAAATTCACAATTGACAATGACAGATGGAAACATACGCATGCAACTGGCACCAGCGAGAGCTTTGTATGTACCATGCATGCGCGAGTCAACTTACCTTTTATAGATATAGAATAAACTTGCTTAATTAGACCTTACTTTCCGATGTAGCTAAACTTTTTTCCAGTCAGTGAAGCACCCCAACTTCTCTTTCAGGTAATTGTCAGCAACACAGCAATAAATATCAACACAAAGCAGGTTATATTTTGGATCACGCAGGGAGAACAAAGGGTGAAATATTTAACTGCAGCAGTGTCTGACTATATTCTGTGCAGTGAGAAAACCTGAAGTCATTTTCAAGGTCCACCATTTCTTCTCTTCAGTTGGGTCAAGTTTCTAAGCTTTCTAAATCTCCATTTTCCGGCTAATGAAAAGAAAATAGGATTCCACCAAGTCTCCTATCTACCTACTCCAGGACTTCTGTGCAGATGAAATGAGATGAGGCATGAGAAAATGCTCCACAGACATTTGGTTAAAGTGTGAAATGTTTCTACTTGGCTATGAAGCAAGTTGTCATAGTGACTGGACCAGTGGTCACTTAGCATATTAGCCTTTTATATATATAGACTAGAGGCCTGGTGCATGAAATTCATGCAGGGCAGGGGGGTCCCTCAGCCAGGCCTGCACTCTCTCCAATCCAGGAACCCTCTCACAATCCGGAACCACTGGCTCCTAACCGCTCACCTGCCTTCATGCCTGATGCCCCTAACTGCTCCCCTGCCGGCCTGATTGCCCTAATTGCTCTCCCCTCCTGGCCTGATCCCCCTGACTGCCTAACTGCTGCCTTCTCCCTTCTGCCTTCTCCTGTGGTATCTTCCCTCAAGGCCTCTGCAAAAGGGACCTCGGCGCTGGACCGGCCCTCACAGCCGCAGTGGTTTTGTCTAGAAGAATGTCCCAAAGGACGTCCGGAAGATGTCCAATCTAATTAGCATATTACCCTTTTATTAGTATAGATTGCTTGAATTTATTCATATGTTAACAGCAATGATAATTCAGACTGGAAAGGAGAATTCTCACTTGTATTTAACTATGAATTCTGACTGACTAAAGCTACAAATAGGAGGAGCAGACAACACTCTGAGGAGGCAGCCACTCACATCAGTGCTCAGTGACCTGGAAAGAGAAGATAAGAAAACGAGCTCCAGTGAACTTACATAGACTGTGAGGTGTCCTGAGGGGCCACAACGGACTGGTGGGTGAGAAAGTTCAGGGTGCAAAGCCAAGAGTCAGAGAACCAGGACCTGGATTCCAGGCCCTCCCCAGTGCTCAGAATACAGCTCCCTGCTTACAAGGGCCTCACTGTGCCCTGGGGAGTATGACCTGTAACTTCACTTATCATTCAATGGCAGCAGGACGATGAGCTGATGTCTATGAAAGGAATGTAAGTATTGAGAGGAAAGGGATTACCCAAACAAAAAATGGTCAAAGTTCATAAAAATATTACTTACACTGCTCTTCTCAGGAGTCCTGGGAGGTTGGAAAAGTCAGTTCACTGAAGCTCAGAACAAGCAATGTAAGGAGCACTTTGAGAAGAACATGGCCAGCACCTCGCTGTTGTTCTGCATGGAGCTCTAGAAACCAGAGCTTGGGAACGTGACCTGCTCTCACTGGGCTCTGTGAGGTAGAGAAGCTTGCTGCTTCCACAGGCCACTGGCGGCTTCCTCGACCTCCTGGAGGTCTGTGAACAATGCCCTGGACATTCTTACTCTTGAATGTATGATTTGCTCATTTGGATGAGCCCAATGTGACTGCATTTACCCAGCACAAATATCCAACATGTCCCTTCTCTCTCTGCAGGTTGTGAGTGTTCAGATTAACTTCAGTACACAGCATGTAACATACAATATACATTTAATAATTTGTTCCATCTACATATCCTCTTCCCATCTTCTGTTATAATTAGAATTGGAAAGTTTCTTTCAAAAGTTCTGTACAATACAATCCTACCTAGAAAAAAGGCCAACTCCATTCACTTGATGACAGACACGTACTGAGTGCCTTACTCATGCTGAGAAATGGAAAGCATCAAAAGGTGACAAACAAGGCTCCATCCCCCAGGAAGGGTGCAGCTAGGAGTGAACCAGACAGGAAGGTCCTGCTGCCCCAAGTGAGTCAATGTGAAGAGACAGGTTGAATCTTTGTGGTGGTTTACTCACATGGCCCGTGATCCGAGAGGAGCAGGCATAATACCCTGAAAGAAAACGCTCTGACATTTCATTTCAAACCAGCCCTTACCATAGGGTTAGAGGGTGGGAAAAGTCTAACACTAGTGATTCCCAGGGTCTGTTTTCTACCATCCTCCTTGCAAAGATGGGCCTGGGAACCTGCAAAGATGAGCCCAGAATGTGGTCTCCCTTGAGATAGGCCCTGCCTTTGACCTGCATTTAAAATGTATCTTTTTCTCTGAGTAATGGCCCCACCTGGGCTCATGGCCGCTTTATCTTTTCAGCCCTGCTTGTCTTTTTGCAGCACGTTCTCCAGTGCCCCAGGGTCTGCAAGAACAATCCCTTTCTACAGCTAATATAGTGAACTAGTGGCCCGGTGCACAGATTCCTGAACATTGAAAGGAAATTAGTTAGAAGGTGGCTGGCAGGGCGGGACTGGGTGAGATGGGATGGACACACCCTGGAGCCAACCTCCTGCGGTCCCTCCCTGGCTGGCACACCTGGGGTGGCACCGCAGCTCAAAGGGTGTCTACGATCACCGCAGCTCAGTGGTAAAACAGATTCGGGGCTGACAGTGCCCCAGCAACAACATAACCCATGGCCAAAGGTGGAATTGCATGGCCCTGTGAGGAATCGGGCTCCCTCCTCTCTGGTTCCGGGTACGTCACCTGAGAACCACGGCTGTCAAGTCACTGCAATTCAGCAACTCCTGCATTGAGTGTCTTCCCCCAGGTGGTCAGTGCGCATCATGGCTACTGCTGGTCAGATGGTTGCTTAGCCTTTTATATACATAAATAGCTTATTAAACAACTGAGATTCTATTCTTATAGCTGCCCTTCCCCTAACGGCTAGAACTGTAGCATGGGCCCAAGCGAACTGTATTTCAAACAAACTGGTGATACCGGAACTGAGAGCAAGAATTGTTCCTGGGGTCTCATCTCCCAGGAGGGAGATTCACATGGGTTGCCCCCAAGCCTTCTGCTCTCCCCTTATGTCAGCTAACGCTGCTCCCTGTGGTGCCTCTCACCGATTGGTTCCTGGCCTTTTAGAAACATTTTATCACTTGTGAGAAAATGTTTGTCACTTGTAAGAAAAACATCCTTGTTTCAAAACACCCTGTGTTTCTGCTACCCATCATGTTTTCCTGCCTTCCTGTTGCCTGCAAAACACATTTTCGATTTGTTTCAGCCCATTCATCCTCTCCCACCTCCCCTCTCCACCCAATTCTGCTCTAACTCCTTTCACTCTGGTGCTCACTTCATGGGCTAAGAGCTGCACTGGGTCATAGAGACGCGGGAGTTTTGGACTGGAACATGCAGTGTCCCTCTGGGCAGGATGGTTCCTGGGTTCTTTGTCCTTTGGAGTCCATCAATGAATCCACGAAAGGAAGGTGGTATAGCAAAGGTGGAAATGTATTGAAGAACAAATGCAGACTCCCATGAGGGAGGGGGAAGACTCTCACAGTACAGACTCCTGGGTGGGGAGGGGAAGACTCTCACAGCACAGACTCCCCTGTGGGGAGGGGAAGACTCTCACAGCACAGACTCCCCTGTGGGGAGGGGAAGACTCTCACAGCACAGATTCCCCTGTGGGGAGGGGAGACTCTCACAGCACAGACTCCCACGTGGGGAGGGGAAGACTCGCACAGCACAGACTCCCACGTGGGGAGGGGAAGACTCTCACAGCACAGACTCCCACGTGGGGAGGGGAAGACTCTCACCGCACAGACTCCCCTGTGGGGAGGGGAAGACTCTCACAGCACAGACTCCCCTGTGGGGAAGGATAGACTCTCACAGCACAGATTCCCCTGTGGGGAGGGGAGACTCTCACAGCACAGACTCCCACGTGGGGAGGGGAAGACTCGCACAGCACAGACTCCCACGTGGGGAGGGGAAGACTCGCACAGCACAGACTCCCACGTGGGGAGGAGAAGACTCTCACAGCACAGACTCCCATGAGGGAGGGGGAAGACTCTCACAACACAGATTCCCACGTGGGGAGGGGATAGACTCTCACAGCACAGACTCCCGCGTGGGGAGGGGAAGACTTGCACAGCACAGACTCCCACGTGGGGAGGGGAAGACTCGCACAGCACAGACTCCCACGTGGGGAGGGGAAGACTCGCACAGCACAGACTCCCACGTGGGGAGGAGAAGACTCTCACAGCACAGACTCCCATGAGGGAGGGGGAGACTCTCACAGCACAGACTCCCCTGTGGGGAGGAGAAGACTCTCACAGCACAGACTCCCGCATGGGGAGGGGATAGACTCTCACAGCACAGACTCCCACGTGGGGAGGGGAAAAACTCTCACAGCACAGACTCCCGCGTGGGGAGCGGAAGACTGCACAGCACAGCCTCCCACGTGGGGAGGGGATAGACTCTCACAGCACAGACTCCCACGTGGGGAGGGGAAGACTCTCATAGCACAGACTCCCCTGTGGGGAAGGATAGACTCTCACAGCACAGACTCTCCTGTGGGGAGGGGAAGACTCTCACAGCACAGACTCCCACGTGGGGAGGGGAAGACTCTCACAGCACAGACTCCCCTGTGGGGAGGGGAAGACTCTCACAGCACAGACTCCCGCATGGGGAGGGGAAGACTCGCATAGCACAGACTCCTGCGTGTGGAGGGGAAGAATCTCACAGACTCCCGCGTGGGAAGGGGAAGACTCGCACAGCACAGACTCCCACGTGGGGAGGGGAAGACTTTCACAGCACAGACTCCCGCGTGGGGAGGGGAAGACTCTCACAGCACAGACTCCCACGTGGGGGGGGTGGGGGGGAAGACTCTCACAGCACAGACTCCCGAGTGGGGAGGGGAAGAGTTCCACTGACCTCCTTTTCCCTGCGGCCTATAAAGGCTGCAGATCCTGGTGCTTTGATGCCCCCTCCCCCCCATTGGTCACTATAGTAACTTCTGAGCTCAAAGGTCGAACCTCACAGGGGACACCTGAGGTCCTGCCCCCTCCTTCCTTATTGTTTTCCTATTCCCTCTGGACTTCCTTCTCCTCCTTCTGGATGGGAGGCTTCCTACTCTGTAGTTTGTAAATATAGACCTTCCCGTTCCCAGCTCCTCATTCTATGGAAATGCCCCTGATGCAGCTTTTCAGCTCCCCATTCTATGGAAATTTACCTGCTGCTACTTTGCAGCTGTGTATTTTTGTTACTGTCCCCTTAACTTCTAAAAGTTCTGAAAGTTCCTAAACCTGTCTGTTTTAAGCCTAAAAATCCTCGTTTCAATATTTTCAATAGAGAAGAAAAAGCCCCATGGGATGGAGCCACAGAAACAGGAGGAAACGGGGGACGTGACCCGGGCATCTCCCTGCAGCCCGGCCCTGGCCACTAGTGCTGCACCCGGTCCACCTGGCAGGTCCTCTCCCCATCACCGCAGTGCAGGCGGCCTCCCTAACCAGTTACAGGCCACCTTGAAACAAACCCGCTTGAACTGAGCAAGTCCATGTATACCCAGCTTTTTATACAATATCGTCTCTTCCTTATGATTCTCTTAACCCTTCGTACGCCATAAGCATCTACAGACGCAGTGGGGATGGTTTCTGTTTTGGATGCGTGGCAGTTACCTGGTTAATAACATGTTCTCTCTAACTCATTTTTTAAAAAATATATTTTATTAATTTTTTTTTGTTTTTTACAGAGAGGAAGGGAGAGAGATAGAGAGTTAGAAACATCAATGAGAGAGAAACATCGATCAGCTGCCTCCTGCACACCCCCTACTGGGGATGTGCCCGCAACCAAGGTACATGCCCTTGACCCGAATCCACCTGGGACCTTTCAGTCCGAAGGCCGACGCTCTATCCACTGAGCCAAACCGGTTACGACTCTAACTCACTTTATTGGAAGAGCACAGTCTGTAACATGTAACACACAAATGCGTGCCACTTGACTGTTTGTTATTGGTAAGGCTCCGGTCACCAGCAGGCGACTGGAAGTTGGTTTGGGGGGGATCAGAAGTCAACGCAGGTGTTTGACTGCGAGGGGGTTGGCGCCCCTGACCTTGCGTTGTTTAAGGGTCAACTGTGTTTCTAAAACCTCACAAGGTCACTTCCTTCAGAGGTTCGAGAAGGCCCAGCGACCCTTCAAGACCCAGGGGAGTAATTCTTCAACAGCAAAGCCCAAGGGGGGGGGGGGAGGCATAGGGACATTCAGGAGAGAGGGGAGCAGGTCTCTCTCTTATCCCCCTCCCCCCACCTCTAGGGCCAAGTGCTAGGTCTCTTTCTATAACAGTCACTAGTTAATTCTAAACGAATAAAACATGTCACTCATGCTCTTATAAAGTTAAGAAGCTGTGGCTAATAGCTTGAATTAGAGAAAAAGTCCAAAATAAGAGGAAAAATGTATTTTACTTTGAAGCATCCATTTTTCCCTCCAAGCGGTAGGCTGCTCCAGGTTCTCAGGCAGATTCCCTAGAAGCAGAAACTGAGGTAAGGACTCCTGGCACCTCGATGACAGAGGCAGGAGGAAGCATGACCAAGGGCGGGAGGATCACACGGGAGTGTTGTTCAGGGAAACAGCTGGGTGCGGAGGTGGGGTGGGGGCGGGGGCCGCAGAGGCTGTTCTGCCTGGAGCCTGCGGCCCAGTGTGGGGAGCGATGGGGCCTGTTTCACTCCCGGGCGGGCACCCTCAGCAGAGGGGCAGGAGGCTGGGGGCTGAGCCTGAGCTGCGGCACCTGCAGCCGCTGGGCTGGGCCTGCATCCACCAGGAAGCACCCGCAGGGCTTGGGCCGCATCGCACCTGCCAAGACTAGGCGTTTCCAGAGAAACAAAAGGTAAGAAAAACCCGCCAACAGAGAAGGAAAAGTTCATGAGTAAACAGGAAAAGAAACCGGAGGGACGCTCCAAGCTGCCCGGGTCTTAATTCCACCCACAGCAAAGCTTGTGCAGGAGGTGGGCGCTCTGAGACAGGGGTCGGGTTGGGGGGTCAGGTTGGGGGGCAGACCAGCTTGGCGGCTCACGTGGTGTCGCCCGAGATCACAAAGGTGGACGCCCTCACCTTTCCACCATGCGCTGCCTGAACCCTGAGCTGACCGTGATCACCGCGGATTGCAGGAGGCCCTCTCACCTGCAGGAAACCGACCATTGTCCTCCTCCTCCGGTCTCCCACTCAGCCCTCCCTCCGCTCGGGAGAGTCACTCCCGTCTCCTGTGGACACAGCCCCCAGCGCGGTACCTGCACTCACTTCCCAGGACGCACAGCTCCACAGGGAGTTCACGGTCCACATGCGAGGAGCTCGTACCATATTATTGTGATTCAGTAAAAGTTCCAAAGGCACCATGTATAGCAACGGATCCCTACACCCAAAGGACGGCTAATGAGAAGTCCCCAGGGTTGGTCAGAACCCAGGCTGGGCCCAGGAGTCAAGGCAAAAAGAGAAATCGTTTTCACTAACTTTTGAACAAAGGAATTCCAGTCCATTGAGAGAAGTAAAGCTTTTAGGTTCATTTTTGTCTTGCTTTTTCCCCTAATTCTTTTATATTTTGGGAAATCCTCACCCAAGGATATTTTCTGCCCTTGATTTTTAGAGGGTGGAAGGCAGGTGAGAGACAGAGGGAAACACTGACGTGAGAGACACTTCGATTGGTTGCCTCCTGCACTTGCCCTGACCGGGCCGAGGATCGAGCCTGCAATGGAGGAAAGTGCCCTTGGCTGGAGCTGAACCCGAGACCCCTCGGCCTGAGGCCGATGCTCTAACCCCGAGTGAAACGGGCGGGGCCATGTCTGCCTGGTTTGTGTTGCTGTTATCTCGGATGGAACTCTCAGAGGCCACACACAGGCACTAAGAGAACCTTCCTGCCTGTTTTCCGCCTTCTCACTAGTAGCTTTAGGGGCCATTCTCACAACAGACTGACAACTTCTTTCTGTATTTTTGCTTCAAAGCCCAGGAGAGAACCTGACCAGCCTCACCCAGCTGCTCTCTCTCCAGCCGTCTAGTGGGAGAGGTGCATAGTTCCAGGGCTGGGGAGAGGGGCAGAGAGGGTCCAGGCCCTTTCCCATGGCATCTGGGCCTGTCACCCCCCCAGAACATCACGTGTTCACCACCCACTGAAGCTTCAGTGGCCAGAGCTTTCTTGGGGCCTTAGCCAGTCTCCCCTCCCTGCAGGTTGGGGATGGGCCTGAAAAAGTTCCCACCCTCTAGCCATGCGCTTCTTCCGGGTGTGGCCAGCCCGCTCCGCTGGGAGACTATCCCAGGGCCCCCTGGCCCCCTCATTAGCATCTGCCCAGGTGTGGTGGGGAGGGACTCCTCATGAATAAGCAAGGGCGCTCCAACCACAGGCACTTCCAAAGGTTAGGAGCTCTGTGCCAGGAAGAGAAACAGGAGCAGAGCGATATCACAGGACGACAGGGAAGTTGGCTGGTGACCAATCGCACTTAGCATTTGAAGGGACAATGGAGAGGAACCGGCCTATGGAGAGCTGGTCAGCCAGGAGGAGGGGGCCCCGAGGGAGGAGGAAAGCGGCTCCCCCAGGAGCCAGGCTGCTCCGGAAACGAGCCCACAGCTGCCTCTGGCGTGAGCCCCAAGGAGGAAGCAGGTGGGGCGAGTCCTAAGGCAACCCCCCCCCCCCCCCCCCCCGCCTCCCCGCCCCGTCACTCCCTTTGCTTTTGAGACAACCTGTTTAAGAGCCATGAAGAGACGCCTGTTGGTAGGAACACTACACGCTCCAGCAGGAAGGAACCTCCTCTCATGAGCCAGTTTGTTTTATTCTTTAAACCCAGAGCGGAGCCTGTCGGTTTCTGGGCCGGGAGGGTCCCATCCGGGACCTCGTGGGTCACAGCCACAGGCCTGCCCTCCGGCCGCCAGGAAGTGGCTCGCTGCTGCCATCTGTCACCCCTGCACTCGGCGTAGACCTCCCAGGAGAGACAGCTAAAGGGTCTGCGCCTTATCCCATGAGCACAGGTGACACGTGAGAGCTGGCCCTGACCCTTGTTGCACTGATGCCGAGGGCAGGGCCAGCAGCACCCAGCGCTCGGATTGGCGGGGCCCGGGGTGCCGCAGTCGGGGGAGGGCCCCAGCGCTCGGATTGGCGGGGCCCGGGGTGCCGCAGTCGGGGGAGGGCCCCAGCGCTCGGATTGGCGGGGCCCGGGGTGCCGCAGTCGGGGGAGGGCCCCAGCGCTCGGATTGGCGGGGCCCGGGGTGCCGCAGTCGGGGGAGGGCCCCAGCGCTCGGATTGGCGGGGCCCGGGGTGCCGCAGTCGGGGGAGGGCCCCAGCGCTCGGATTGGCGGGGCCCGGGGTGCCGCAGTCGGGGGAGGACCCCAGCGCTCGGATTGGCGGGGCCCGGGGTGCCGCAGTCGGGGGAGGACCCCAGCGCTCGGATTGGCGGGGCCCGGGGTGCCGCAGTCGGGGGAGGGCCCCAGCGCTCGGATTGGCGGGGCCCGGGGTGCCGCAGTCGGGGGAGGGCCGAGGCCAGGAAGCGCCTGAGTGCGAAGTCCCAAACCACAGGCCGGCTCGGGGCGGGGCCACCAGGTAGCGGCTTTTCCCTGCCCCGCGCAGGCTCCCAGGAGGCTGCGGTCAGAGGCTGCCTGTAGGGTGTCCGACCACAGCTCTGCGCTGACTGAGAGCCCGCAGTCTGTGGGAATAGCACTCGACTCCCGACACCAGTGGCCTTGAGCAGAATGGAGCTGAAATGGGATGGGACAGAGCGCATGACTGTGGACTATGTGAAGGGAATCCTGCAACCCACGCCCACCTGCGACAGCTGGGACTTCCAGGCCAGGCCCGAGGACCTGCTCATCGGCACCTACCCTGAAGCAGGTGGGGCGGGCAGGGAGCAGGGGAGGGGGCGGGAAATGCCTTAATAGTGAAATAAAGAGATGACCGGGTTTCAGAGGAGGCTGCTGGCTGGGCAGAGTGAGGCCACAGCAAATCGCCGTGGAAACTGAAACTAAAATGACCTACAAGTTTTAAGCGTTTAATTCTTCCAGCGACGCACATTTCGTTTTACTTCCTCAGAAGAGCGTGAATAAAACAGCAAAGAACAAAAGGGCTCTAGACTTGGTGACTGATTCGTTCCCCAGGCAGGCCTTCCTGTGGGCCTGGTACAAAGCCGCTCTGTGTGGGTGAGCAGGAAAGGGACCCAGGCTGATTTGGGGACGAGTAGGGGAGCTGTGGTTCTGCACTGCTGACCCGCTCAGCAGCCCTCAAATCTGCAGGTCAGGAGCGGAGAGCTGTTCTTCCTAAGTGTCCCAGTTATGCCCCAATTAATTAATGATCTGTCTAGATTTAGTGGGACATACGCAGGTGACCAGGGGTCAGCAATAACGGCCTATCCCCTGGTACTTCAAACCTAGACAGTTGAGCCGAGCCGGAACACATGAACACACAGACAGAATTAGTATGCAATCACAGCTATTCCTAGTGGGTCCTAGGCTCCAGCAAATGCACCGGGCGATGTGCACCAAAAGACGGACGATGAAGACAGAGACAGACGGGCGGCCGCAGTTGGGTCAGGCTCACACAGCACAGCAGTCAATCAGGGGCTCGTCTCACGGAGTGACGTGGAGTCCGCCTCTCATCAGGCAGGAGATGTCCACTGAAGAAAATCTGGTCTTATACAGCCAGTAGTAAACAACTTGTGTCTTATCCGTGTGGGCCAGACGGTGTGCCTTATGCTAGGAGCAGGGTGTTTACACTTTAAGGGCTTAGGGCATTCACATCAAGATAGTGGGGCGTTCACCACATTTTGGAAGTTACAGAGTATTGGGGTCTTCACACAGCAAACATTTCACACAGTAATTATTTCCACACATTAGAGGGGTTTCCTTATGACCATAACATTATTATAACATTCCACCTGGTGGTCCCCGAGGGACATATGGGGAGGGGGACCACAGGGAGCCAAAAATTAATTTTATTTTTTCTGCAGCGTAGGAATCTAATGAAGAGGGAGAGGAGGTAGATAATGGCTAAGACAAATAAAATGGTTTTAGCTGTTTGCCAAGCAGAGGTGACAGAGTTCCATCCTTTTTGGATGTAATAGAGGGGGTTAAAGAGATTCCAGTGTGGGGTGCAAGGTACAGTCCTCCAGAGAGAAGCGATGGTGGTCCTGAAGTCGCAGTGTTTGTCAAGGTCGGCCAGGTCTGCAGCTGTGTTGAGGGTCATGCTGTTGGGTGTCAGGAGTAGGTGGTCGATGGCTTTCAATGTTGCTCCAAGTTTCTTGATGGTGTCATCAGAGTGTTTCTGGAGTTCTTTTAACTTAGAAATGGTGTTATTAATGGAAACGGGTTGGTGTAATGCTTCAGGGAGATAGAGAATTGGATAGGTACAGAGGGATGAAAATATAGGGAAGTTCTTTCAATAAAGGAGGGTGTCATTAAGATATGTAATATTCATAGGGTGAGAAAGAAGGGTGCAGTTATTAGAAGAATCAAGAGGAAGGTCAGAATTAGAGGTATAATCATAATATGTAATATTCACAAAGCAGGTAAGGAAATAAAAATGGCCGAAGTTATATATAAGGGGTTCTGGGGTATGGGGGTTCATGGGGACTGAGAAGAGGGACAGTTGAAGTGGGTTGGCAGCAATGTAGATATTAGGTGTGAATTCAACAAGGGAGTTTCGGGGGGAGAAGTAAGGTTCAGCATAAAGTAGGTCAGAATCGGGTTTAGCCCAGGTACCGTCAAGTAAGAGTGCAGGGAGATTTAGGGCAGAATATCCGACCAGGTGTTCGCCACCTATTGTAGGAAGAATAGTTAGTTGGCAAGAGAATAAATCGCAGCCAACAGGTTTAGAGAAATCAACCATAGCGGTTGAATCACTCCAGGTTGGGTTGAAGCCATGTCCCAGAAGCATAGGGTATGAATGTCTTTAAGAGCACAGTGAGGAAGTTTTGGGTTTGTTGGCAGGAATAAAGTAGTTGGAAGTCTGAGAACCTGGTATTGAGATCCTGAAGGTCTACGTGAAGCTGGCGGATGTTGTCATCCATGGTTTTTGCTCCGGCTGAGAGTAGTTTCAGTTGCTGTTGGGTTTGGATTGCTAATTCATAGGCTGAGTGGAAATTTCTAGATATAAGGTGTAAGCGTTCATTATATCTAGAGTTTTGAAGTTTGGTGTATTTTTGTAGGTCTAAAGATATTTCGGCAATTTTGACAGTGTTAGCTAAAGAGACCGTGAGAGAAAGAGCTGCAACAGCGAGTCCAAGTTGAAGCAAGTGTCTGCGGTTGGTTTGTCCAATAGATGGCAGTGATGGAAGGTTAACTTGGAGTTTATTTCTGAGGGGTGCGCATTGGGGAATGGTAGTAGTTACTAGAAAATCTTGTTTTGTAAAAATAATAGTTGTAGAGTGGATTATAGGTCTGTAGATAATTCTCATTGGGTTGTTTGTTTGGGTTATAATTGGTGGTGGTGGAGATGTAGAAGGTTGAGGGTAGGTGATGCCATAAGAGAATAGTGGTTGGTAGTGGTATGTTCTAAGGCATACTGTGCTGTTATAACATCCTCTATGAATAACGCAAGGTTGAAGAGGGTTTTTTGTAAAGCAATCCGCAAAAGAGAGTTGTGTGTAATACAGTGTGGTTTGTAATGGGTGAGTAAGAGTGTAGGTATAATTTGTTCCATGCACCATCCATATAGTGGAGCATGTATTGTTGGTATCTTTGTGATAGGGTTCCTGAAAGTCTGTGTGTGTTTGTTGGATTAATGTTTGCTCCAAAATTGTAGAACCATACAATAGGTTTCAGACCATATGAGATGTTATATATAAGGTTTACAAGGTCGTCCTGAATATTTAAACATGAATGGTGTCTTAGGTCAGGATTAGAGATGATATTAGGTCTGATTACAGTTTTAGGGTATTGATAAATGTATGTGGTGGAGTCGCTGGGTGAATTGGCGGTGTCTACGCTATTGCCAGTAGTGAATTTGAAAGGAATAGAAAAGTTAGTCCAGGAGGTAATAGGGAATGGGCCATAAGAATATGGATTTGTGTGAAGAGAATTGAAGGAAGAAGCATAGGTTTGATGTGTCTGGAGTAGGTAGGGTAGTTTGAATCCCACGAATTGGAGGTGAGAGACACAGCCACCTGTAAGGCTATACATGGGCGTAGTCCTTTTAAGTAGGAAGACTGGGAATTTGTAGTTTCCTTTCGACCATGAAACATTTGCCCATGTGTAAGGGTCTCCATCAAGGGTGTAGTAGAGAGTGTTTCTGAGGGTATTGTAGATATTTCTGTGTGTTATATTAGGAAGTTTCACAATGGGGAGTTTAGGGTATGTTGCATGAAAGTTGGGAGATAGGGGTATGTTAGTGAGATTTGCAAGAATGCATGCTCTGTGTCTGGTTGCTGTAGTGTTACAGAGGTGAGATCCATTAAAGGAGTAAACAGGTTTGTCTTCAAGTGATGTGTGTGTGTTGGATATGACTCCTGGGAAATGTGGTGTTGTGAAGTTTGTTTTCCAAAATCCCCAAAATTCGGGTTGGGATACTTTCCATTTAACGGATTCGTGTTGTCTGACAGTGTGTGCCTGGAGAAGCCATAAGACTTGAGGAGAGACTTTCTCCATGGCATTGAAGCAATTGAGAACCGTAAGAAGTTCAATGTATGCTCCAAGAACTAAATCAGAGTCATCATTTTTTTCTGTTTAAAGAAATTTTCTATGTTGGACTGGGTGTCATTCGGGATAAATGCAATGAAGCATATGCGAGCTATTTTACCAAGTTTAGGATTGTTATTAATTTGGAGTAAAGGATTGTTGAAATTTTTAAATACAAGTGGTGAGATCTGTAAGAACTTGTGGAATATGTATGGCCAGAAATTTTAGTCTGAGGTTAAAAAATCCTGAGGGGTTATGACGTCCTCTAGTGGTGTTGTAAGAGGTGATATAAGTGTTGGTGACATGAGTCAATGCAGAAGTTGCTGAAGATTGGAAAGTTAGGAAAGCCTATGAGGTAGTATTGATAATATGTAATACTGTTTTCTGTGATTATATGAGTCATATTAAAATGTTCCATTTCATTGAATCCTAGTGGGAGAGTTGGGTTTAGTAGGTGGTGAAAAGAATGGATGTCTGTTAAAGATAGGTATTCCTGTAGGTGTTGTTGTAGGTGTAGATGTTGTAATTGTGTCATTTGTGTATTCATCATAACCCAAATTCTCATAATCCTCAAAATTGTCTCCCTCTTCACCCATGTACCAGAAATGCATTAGTCTTTCCATAAAGGGAATGACATTGAGATTTGCTCTTTGTATACATGAGTAACAAAGGGATCTATGTTTTGGATGGGTTGAGAATAAGAGGATTTGTTAATGGTTTTATATGTTGTAGTTGATGGTTCACAATGCTGTGTGTCTGATTGATATTGATCTAGTGGTGAGTGCATCTTGAAACCATTGAAGTGGTGTGCAGTTTTTCAGTTGGGTGTAGTAATGAGCTCTAAGAGTCGTTTGCTCAGAATTTAGTGCAAGGGTTTGGCAAGAGTGTGCAGGAAGGTATGCAGGGCAGAGTTTATAGGTGCTATGGTAGTAGATCGAGGTATTAAAATCAAAGTGTCCTATAGAGTATGAGAATAAGGAAGTATTATTTGTCACTATGTGTACAGTTGGGTACACATAGTGTTTTCCCGATTTTTTTCAGTTTAGGTATATGGGTAGGATGTGTAAGAAAGATAAGTGAAGGGATTGTTGTTGTGGTAGTAGAGGGAGCAGTGGTAGGGTTCGAGATAGAAGTAGTGATTATAGAAGTATGGGTTGTGGCATTGGAGGTATCAATAGTAGTGGTAGCATTAGCAGAGGTGGCAGTAATAAGGGAGAGCATAACGACTAGCGGTAACAGAAAATATCTGATTGCATGTCTCCCTGTTCTAAATCCTGAATGATGTCTTGTGCTAAAGTGCATGGTGATTTCTTCCTGAGTGATACTGGGTATGCATTCCCATATTGGCAGCGTGAGGGGAAATGGTGGGGATTGATAGTGGAGCATAAGAAGCAATGAAGGAGGTTGCTAATGAGAGTAGTTGGGATAGGATCTGGGTCTCTATTAGGAGAGTAGATGGCTGCCTCCACCAAGCGAGTGTAGTGCTGTAAGAGGTGGAGGTAATTAATAGTAATTTGCTCTGGGAGATATTCAGCAAATGCTTGAATATCTGCCGAAACCAGTTTGGCTCAGTGGATAGAGCGTAGGCCTGCGGACTGAAAGGTCCCAGGTTCGATTCCGGTCAAGGGCATGTACCTGGGTTGTGGGCACATCCCCAGTAGGGGGTGTGCAGGAGGCAGCTGATCGATGTTTCTCTCATTGATGTTTCTAACTCTCTATCTCTCTCCCTTCCTCTCTGTAAAAAATCAATAAAATATATTTTAAAAAATGCTTGAATATCATCCAGCAGGTTATGGAGACTTTGTCTCACTGGGCCTGTGAGGCTAGTCTGTAGGTTTGCTGGGTTTTCAGAATAAGAGTTGGGTATCCAGCAGTACCAAGAATCATTACATATCAGGGGGTGAAGTCGTATGCGATAATTGTCAAGAGCAATACCAGGGTAAGGAGGAATTGTTGGGTATGGGGCTCGTTCTGAAGGAGGGTTAATTGGAAGTGGGGTAGAGAGAACAGTAGGGTAAGTGGGGGATTGGTTTGGTGTGGATTGTGGGGGTACTGGGACTGCTGAGATTTCTTCTAGAAATTCATCTAGTTGTTCTGGGTTTCCAGTGCCTGATCACTGAAAAAGAGAGGGGTACTATTTGTTTAGGATGCAGAGGGTATAGTTATAAAGAGTGGAGCAGGGGTTTTTTAAGGTCTCTAGGGTCGCATGGACGGTGATGGCGGGCTCGGTGGTGGTGGTGTTGTCACATGAACGATACGGACACCACATCCAATGGAGTGTCAGTGGGGTTGCTAAGAGTGCTATAAGGAGGAGGAATCCAAAGAGGGAGATGCAGACAGTCTTTAAGCACATCGTTAAGGAGGCATTTGAGGGTCAACACTAGAACTAGTGTGGGAAGGATTGAGAAGGGGAGTGAGAGGAGTGTGTAGAGATCAATATGGAAGTTTTTGGGTGAGCAGTTGGGTCATGCCAGAGGGTAGAGTTCTGTAGTTTGGTTTGTTGTAGGTGTCCTAGACTGTTTACAGTCCAGAAGAGCGATGATCCAGAGGGGGCGATTATTTCCTGTGGGGATAAGGAGCCAGCCTTAGCGGATTTGGTTAAGATTTTATAGGGTAATTTTTTGGTGATATTGAGGGGTGGTTCATGATCTGCAATGGAATTATTTACAACTAGAGGCCTGGTGCACAAAAATTTGTGCACTGCGGGGGGGGGGGTGTCCCTCAGCCCGGCCTGTGCCCTCTTGCAGTCTGGGACCCCTCAGGAGATAACGACCTGCTGGCTTAGGCCTGCTCCTGGGTGGTAGAGGGCAGGCCCAATCCCTAGGTGCAGCCCCTGGTCAGGCTCAGAGCAGGGCTGATTGGGGAGTTGGGGCGCCACCCCCTGTCATGCACAGAGCAGAGCGGATTGGGAGGTTGCGATGCCACCCTCAGTCACGCTCAGGGTGGGGCCGATTAGGGGGTTGGGGCAACGCCCCCTGTCACACTCAAGGCAGGGTCGATGAGGAGGTTGCGGCGCCACCCCCTGTCACGCACAGAGCAGGGCCAATCAGGGGGTTGGGGCGCCGCCACTGTCACACTCAGGGCAGGGCCGATGGGGAGGTTATGGCTCTACCCTGTCACACACAGAGCAGGGCAGATAGGGAGGTTGTGGCCCCGTCCCCTGTCACACACAGAGCGGCATGGCGATCAGGGGGTTTGGGCGCTGCCCCCTGTCACACTGATCCGGTGCCAGGAGGCCTCGAGGCTCCACTGATCCCGGTGCTAGGAGGCATATTACCCTTTTACTATATAGGATAGAGGCCTGGAGGCCAGCTGGTTTGCCCTGAAGGGTGTCCTGGATCAGGGTGGGGGTCCCCACTGGGGTGCCTGGCCAGTCTGGGTGAGGGGCTGAGGGCTGCTTTCAGGCTGGCGGTTGTTGACTGAAGCTCCCAACCACTCCTTTTTTTTCTCTTTTTTTTTTATTTTATTCTGGTCCAGCTTTAGCTCTGGCTCTAGCTCTGAGGCTCCCTATCTGGTTTGTTTGCCGTTCTATAATCGAAACAATGTATAACTTCAGCTCTGAGATCCCGGCAGGCTGAAAGCTGGTTTCTGGGGTTTTGTTTAGCTTCTTATTTGCAACATAGTACATAGTTGCTTAGAGTTGCAACTCAGAGGCCGGCAAGTCAGGCGGGGAACGTTGGAGTCTGCAGTCACTGGAGCAAGCAAGCCTCATGTTCGCTTCCAGCTGCCTGGCTGCCGGCCGCCATCTTGGCTGACAGTTAATTTGCATATACTCACTGATTAGCCAATGGGAAAGGTAGCGGTCGTACGCTAATTACCATGTTTCTCTTTTATTAGTGTAGATGTGTGGTTGGAGTAATTCTTCTATTGGGGAAAGTCTATTTGCCTTAGGTGTGGACTTTAGTTGTAGACATGCTTTGTCTAGTAATTCTTGTAGTGTCTTGAATGACCTGTCCATGAGTAGTGTTTGCCGTTTGTGTTTGAGGAGGCCATTGTGTCTATGTGTCCAGCTGCTTGTGGGTTATAAGGCAGGTGGAAATTCCAATCGATGGCTAAGTCTTGTGCTTCTTGTTGGACTGATGATGCTGTGAAGTGTGTGCCTTGGTCTGATTGAAAGATTTGCAGTGGTCCATAGAATGAGAACCATGTTGAGAGTGCTTGAATAGTGGTTTTTGCATTTGGATGTCTTGAGGCATAAGCATAAAGTATTCCAGTTGCTGTATCAACAATAGTGCATGCATATTTGTCTGCAAAGGGTACCTGAAGTGGTCCAATAAAATCAATTTGTAAGGCTTGATTAGGCAAGCCTAATCAAGTCTTAGGCACAAATGCATTAGTCAGTCTGGGTGTTATAAGAGATTTAAACGTGTGAGTGCCTTTGCATTGTTCACAGGAATTGATTGCTTGCTTGATGAGTTTAATGGGTGCCTTTAGGTTCCTCTTAGCAGGGGTCCTCAAACTACAGCCCACGGGCCACATGCAATACAAATACTGTATTTGTTCCCGTTTTGTTTTTTTGCTTCAAAATAAGATATGTGCAGTGTGCATAGGAATTTGTTCATAGTTTTTTTTAAACTATAGTCCGGCCCTCCAACAATCTGAGGGACAGTGAACTGGACCCCTGTTTAAAAAGTTTGAGGACCCCTGCATCTTAAGGAACCAAGGGGCAAGAGAAGAATGTCTGAGGTATCCTAATGTTGTACGTATCTGTTGTATAGATTGTGGTGCAAAGGTGAGTTCTGACATAGATGGGAGCAATTTGTATTTGCCATTTTCTTTCCTAAATTTAAGTTTAGGAAGAAGGGTGATGGACTAGTCATTATTTTCATTTCTTACTAATTTTAGATTAATTGTTAATGATTTTGATTTGTCCACGATAGTGATGTTGTCTTCAGGTGTGATGCCTTCTGCTAATGTATCTGCTATTGGGTTGTGGAGCATGTGGGTGTTTTGTCTGTGGCGTGAGTGTTGACATGAGTCATTGTATATTTTATTTTATTTTAAACTTAAAGAATGTTTATTGAAAGATACACAAAGGGAGTCAAAGACATTTGGAAGAAGATACATGCATCACATATAACAGGCAAAGGGCCACCCACCCAATGGGCAAAAACATGGCCAATAAACATGAAAATATGCTATGCTTTGCTAGTAATTGAACAAATGAACATGTAAACCCCATGAGAAAACATTTTATACCAACCAGACTGGCAATCGAAAACAATATTGTAATAGCAATGATTAGCAAAGGGTATAGAACACCAATGTATTTCTGGTGACAATGTAAACTGGTATAATTCTCTTTAGAGCAGTCGGCCTGGTGGTCAAATCCCTCTAGTGTTAACTACAACAATTAAGGCTTGGCTAGAACAAGACTGCGCACAGAGACCACAAGGGGGTGCACCAAGAAAGCATAAAAGATGCGGAGACAAAAAAACATGACAGAAATGGAGGATATGGAGCTAAGAATCGCAATTTTGAGGGCTTGCCATAAATTTGTGCAGAGCCTCACGAAAACTAATGAGACCCTTGATGCTACGATAAAGAAATTAGAAAGTAAGCATACACGGACTGAAATAAAGAATATTATACCCAATAGCAGACCAGAGGAGCACAAGAATCAAAACAAAGATTCGACAAAAAACACCCAATTGGAAAAGCAAAATGAAAAAAGAATCCGAAAGTGTGAAGATAGTGTAAGGAGCCTCTGGGACAGCTTTAAGCGGACTAATATCAGAGTCATTGGAGTGCCAGAAGATGAGAGACAGCAAGATATTGAAAACGTATTTCAAGAAATAATGGCAGAAAACTTCCCCCACCTGGAGAAAGAAATGGACTTACAGGTCCAAGAAGCGCAGAGAACCCCAAACAAAAGGAATCCAAAGAGGACCACACCAAGACACATCATCATTAAAATGCCAAGAGCAAAAGACAAAGAGAAAATCTTAAAAGCAGCAAGAGAAAGAGACTCAATTACCTACAAGGGAATACCCATATGACTGTCAGCTGATTTCTCAACAGAAACTTTGCAGGCCAGAAGGGAATGGCAAGAAATATTCAAAGTGCTGAATACCAAGAACCTACAACCAAGATTACTTTATCCAGCAAAGCTATCATTCAGAATTGAAGGTCAGATAAAGAGCTTCACAGATAAGGAAAAACTAAAGGAGTTCATCACCGCCAAACCAGTATTATATGAAATGCTGAAAGGTATCCTTTAAGAAGAGGAAGAAGAAGAAAAAGGTAAAGATACAAATTATGAACAACAAATATGCATCTATCAACAAATGAATCTAAGAATCAAGTGAATAAATAACCTGATGTACAGAATGAACTGGTGACTATAATGAATCAGGGACATAGAAAGGGAATGGACTGACTATTCTTGGGGGAAAAGGGGTGTGGGAGATGCGGGAAGTGACTGGACAAAAATCATGCACCTATGGATGAACTCAGTGGGTGGGGAGTGAGGGTGGAGGGTGGGGTGGGAGCTGGAAGGAGGGGAGTTATGGGGGGAAAAAAGAGGAACAAATGTAATAATCTGAACAATAAAGATTTTAAAAAAAATATTAAAAAAAAATTCTCTTTAGAAACCAAATTCAGTTTACCATTATTTAATAACTTTGAAGGTATATCCAATGAACCAGCAATTCCACACCAAGAAATACACCCTGGAAAAATTGTTGCATAGGTGTACTTAGGGAAATATACAAAAGAGCTCCTAGCAGCATTATTTCTAATAGCAAAATAAATAGAAATAACCCAGATGCTAATCAATACCTAAATGGATTAATTAATACCAGTTACACAGAACCACACAAGTGAGTCTCAGAAATATAATGTTGAACAAAAAAAAGTGCCTTGTAAAAGAATGCATGAAAATGATTCCTTTTATATTATGAGAAAAAAAAAAAACCATGCAAAATTGTTCAAGATGTTTTTGGGACAAAGCCTAGGTGATAAATCTATGAAGAAATACAAAGGAATAATAAACAAAAAGCTCTCAATGGGGGTTATCTCTGAGAGGGGTGGGGGGGGCGGGGATTTAAGGGATAGTCCTGTTGCCCATCATAAATGTAAGGTCTGGGGCTGGGAAAATAGGGCCTTTCCTGATCCCACCAGCTGAGTTGAACAAAACAACCCAGAACTGCCGAGCCACATCCTGCTGGACAATAGCTGCCATCCTGGGACCCACCAGAGCATCCTGTTGTGCTGATGGCCAATAAATAACCACCGGAGACTTCTCAAGATGGCCAGGGTGCAGCTGTACAACTTCCCGCTCATCAATCACCCGCCACAAGCTACCTCAGATAAACCTGATTGGTCCAACAGCAGCATAAAAAATCTCTGCCAGGCATAGGCGGGTGTGACTCCCCCGGCCTGCACCCCCAGACCGTGGGACCTCGCCCAAGAGCTTCCAATAAATGCGATATTTTGCTCTTACCCTGCTTGTCTTGGTCAATTTATTGACTTTGGTCAGATTAAATCTTAAATCTCAGATTAAACCTTACATTAAACCTAACAATAAACTGGGAGGTGAGTTCATAGGTGTTCATTTTATCATAAGTCTTTATGCCTTAGATTCATTTTCCTTTTTCTTTTTTTTAAAATTAAATCTTTATTGTTCAGATTATTACAGTTGTTCCTCTTTTTTCCCCCCATAGCTCTCCTCCACCCAGGTCCCACCCCACCCTCTGCCCTTAACCCTCCCACTGTCCTCATCCATAGGTGTACGATTTTTGTCCAGTTTCTTCCTGCACCCCCACACCCCTTTCCCCCCAAGAATTATCAGTCCACTCCCTTTCCATGCCCCTGGTTCTATTATATTCACCAGTTTACTCTGTTCATCAGATTTTTTATTCACTTGATTTTTAGATTCACTTGTTGATAGATATGTATTTGCTGTACATAATTTTTATCTTTACCTTTTTCTTCTTACTCTTCTTAAAGGATACCTTTCAGCATTTCATATAATGCTGGTTTGGTGGTGATGAACTCCTTTAGCTTTTTCTTATCTGTGAAGCTCTTTATCTGACCTTCAATTCTGAATGATAGCTTTGCTGGATAAAGTAATCTTGGTTGTGGGTTCTTGCTATTCATCACTTTGAATATTTCTTGCCACTCTCTTCTGGCCTGCATAGTTTCTGTTGAGAAATCAGCTGACAGTCATATGGGTACTCCCTTGTGGGTAACTGACTTTCTTTCTCTTGCTGCTTTTAAGATTCTCCCTTTGTCTTTTGCTCTTGGCATTTTAATGATGATGTGTCTTGGTGTGGTCCTCTTTGGATTCCTTTTGTTTGGGGTTCTCTGCACTTCCTGGACCTGTAAGTCTATTTCTTTCACCAGGTAGAGGAAGTTTTCTGTCATTATTTCTTCAAATAGGTTTTCAATATCTTGCCCTCTTTCTTCTTCTGGCACCCCTATAATTCAGATGTTGGTACACTTGAAGTCCCAGAGGCTCCTTACACTATCTTCATATTTTTCGATTCTTTTTTCTTTTTTTTTTTAAATTAAATCTTTATTGTTCAGATTACATTTGTTCCCCCCCCCCCCATAACTCCCCTCCTCCCAGTTCCCGCCCCACCCTCCGCCCTCACTCCTCACCCACTGTCCTCATCCATTGGCGCATGATTTTTGTCCAGTTTCTTCCTGCACCCCCACACCCCTTTCCCCCCAAGAATTATCAGTCCACTCCCTTTCCATGCCACTGGTTCTATTATATTCACCAGTTTACTCTGTTCATCAGATTTTTTATTCACTTGATTTTTAGATTCACTTGTTGATAGATATGTATTTGCTGTACATAATTTTTACCTTTACCTTTTTCTTCTTCCTCTTCTTAAAGGATACCTTTCAGCATTTCATATAATGCTGGTTTGGTGGTGATGAACTCCTTTAGCTTTTTCTTATCTGTGAAGCTCTTTATCTGACCTTCAATTCTGAATGATAGCTTTGCTGGATAAAGTAATCTTGGTTGTGGGTTCTTGCTATTCATCACTTTGAATATTTCTTGCCACTCTCTTCTGGCCTGCGTAGTTTCTGTTGAGAAATCAGCTGACAGTCATATGGGTATTCCCTTGTAGGTAACTGAGTCTCTTTCTCTTGCTGCTTTTAAGATTCTCTCTTTGTCTTTTGCTCTTGGCATTTTAATTATGATGTGTCTTGGTGTGGTCCTCTTTGGATTCCTTTTGTTTGGGGTTCTCTGCACTTCTTGGACCTGTAAGTCCATTTCTTTCACCAGGTGGGGGAAGTTTTCTGCCATTATTTCTTCAAATAGGTTTTCAATATCTTGCTGTCTCTCATCTTCTGGCACCCCAATAATTCTGACATTAGTGTGCTTGAAGCTGTCCCAGAGGCTCCTTACACTATCTTCATATTTTCGGATTCTTTTTTCATTTTGCTTTTCCGGTTGGGTGTTTTTTGCTTCTTCGAATTTCAAATCTTTGGCTTGATTCTTGCACTCCTCTGGTCTGCTATTGGGTATAATATTCTTTATTTCAGTCCTTGTATGCTTAATTTCTAGTATCTTTATCGTAGCATCGAGGGTCTCATTAGTTTTTGTGAGGCTCTCCACAAGTTTATTGCAAGCCCTCAAAATTGCGTTTTTTAGCTCCATATCCTCCATTTCTGTCATGTTTTTTTGTCTCCGCATTTTTTATGCTTTCTTGGTGCACCCTCTTGTGGTCTTTGTGCGCAGTCTTGTTCTAGTTAAGCCTTGATTTTTTTAGTTAATACTGAGGGATTTGACCACCAGGCTGACTGGCTGTGAGAATCAGCTGTGTGGAAAACTTCTGTCCTCTGGGGAGGTGCTAATCTAGCCTTTGCCTGAGGCAATCCGGCAAATGGCTCTGTGCAGGGCTTGGGCGGGGCGGGATCAACAGGGCGGGTGGAGGGAGCAGTTATGGCTGCTCTCAGTCCCTTCCCAGAGGCTCTGCTTCTCAGAACCCCGGCAGCCGCTGCAAACCTCGGAGAGAAAGCTGCCCTCAGATTCCAACTGATGCTGGACAATCCCGCTTCTCCCGTCTGAGTCTGAGTCCCTAGAGATTTGCCCAGATCTGGAGCTCAGAGTCTGAGACTCCCTCCCAACTGAAAACGACAACGGCGCCCTCAGCCACCAGCCCGCTTTGCGCGCGCACCTCGGTACCTTTGTATTTTCCACACTGCGCCTCCTCTGAGCCTCGGTTTGCTGTTGTCTTTCCTTCTAGTTGAAGAGTCTCTCCTCAGCCAGCTTTCCTGTGGTTCTGGGTGATGTCTGTTCCGTCTTTTAGTTGTATTTTTGAAGTGGTTGTTTGCGGCGGCAGTCTCCGGTGTTTACCTATGCCGCCATCTTGGTTCTCCTGGATTCTTTTTTGTTTTTGCTTTTCCGGTTGGGTATTTTAAATCTTTGACTTGATTCTTGGGATCCTCTTGTCTGCTGTTGGATCTCTGTATATTATTCTTTATTTCAGTCAGTGTATGCTTAATTTCTAGTTGGTCTTTTTTCATATCCTCCAGGGTCTCACTAAATTTATCAGTGGTTTCCAGAAAATTCTTGAAAAACCTTATAAACATGGTTTTGAACTCTATATCCAACCATTTGCTTTCCTCCATTTCTGCCATTTTTGACCTGTTTCTTTGTCTCTGCATTTTTTATGCTTCCCTGAGTTGGTAGAGTGGCTTTGTGTGCTAGGTGTCCTATAGGGTCCAGTGGCTCAGTTTCCCCAATTACCTGAGGTGGACACTCTTGGTGCACCCCTTTGTGGGCTGTGTGCACAGTCTTGTTGTAGTTAAGCCTTGATTGTTGTAGTTATCACTGGGAGGAATTGACCTCCAGGCCAATGGCTGTGAGAATCAACTGTGTCTGCAGTGGGAGAACTTCTGTGCTGAAGACACCCTTCTGGGGCAAGACTTGCTTCAGTGGGGCTTTGGTGCTCACTGAGTCTGCCCCCTGAGTGTGTCCCTTATGGATCTGAGGAGTTGTAATCTGGATGGTCCCACTCTGACCACTGGGTACACTGGGTCTTGGATCTAAGGAGTTGCTAATTTAGCCTCTTCCTGAGGCTACCCAGCAGGAGCTACAAAGAAATCTGCAGATTCCCCTTTCTTTCTTGGGGTTTGGAGGTGCCCAGATGAGGCCCAGCTGTGAAGCAATGTAAGCCGCTGTGGGGCCTGGGGACTTCTCTTGGAATTTCTGGGTCTGTCTGGCCCAGTTGCAATTTGTTAGGTAATTTTCAGATTGCGAAGAGCCAGGGCATTCCTATGCAAAAGCCTCTGCTGCAGCCTGGGTGGGGTGGGGTCTCAGGGAATCAGCAGGGCAGGGCAAGCAGCTATGGCTGATCCTCAGCCCTGCCCTAAGGGGCCCCACGTCTCAGTGTCCTGGTAATCGCTGCAAGCACCTTTGAGAGAAAGCAGCCCTTGAGTTCAGAGTTCTGCCTTTGCCAGACAGTCCAGTTTCTCCCCGTATGAGTCTGGGTCCCCAGAGACTTCCCGCAGTCGGGAGCTTGAGACTCCCTCCCGATTAAAAAAGACAGCAGCATCCTCAGGTGCCAGCCCCTTTCCGAGCGCTCAAGCCTCTGTACCTCTGCACTCCACCTCCGCAGCTCCTCTGAGTCTCGGTATGCTTTTCTCTTTCCTTCTAGTTGTAGAATTTCCACTCAGCCAGCCTTCCTGTAGTTCTGGATGATGTCTGTTTTGTCTTTTCATTGTACTTTTGAAGTTGTTGTGGGAGGCAGCAATTTCTGGTGTTTACCTATGCCGCCATTTTGGTTTCTCGTGTCATGTATATTTTAATTTGCTTGGAGAGGCCGTAGAGTTTTATCCAATAGTCTTGTGACCATAAAGGTTTGCGATTAATTAACCAGCCTTTTGACCATTCAGTGATTCCTTTACAGACTGCCCATGAGTCGGAAAAGATGTAAATTTTGAGCTTATGATTGTCAATTGAGTCCTTAAAGGCTAAATATGTAGCTATGAGTTCAGCATGTTAAGCAGATTTGGACCTACCAGTCGTCGTTAGCACTTGTGATGTCGCTGGATTGAAGGCTGCTGCTCTCCATTCGCACCGGTCACCGGTTACGGAAACTGATCTGTCTGTAAACCAGGCGTTGTTAAGTTCAGGGCTATATTGTGGCCCTTTCACACTGATCGGATTGGGTGGTCTTACAAACTTGTTGGCACGGGTAGGTGGTTCCACCTCAAGTTTATTGACCTCCTTGGTGAGGAGGGCTGGTTCACTGGAGCCAGAGGTTTCTCGTGTGTTAATGTACCACTTCCCCGAGAGAACCTTTTCATCCATTTGGGAACCTGCCAATTCTTCAGCTGACATTTTGAGCCATGCCTTAAGGGGCAATGTGCTGTGCATGGTTATTGAGTTAAGTCCAGTCAGGGGCTCCATGTGCAAAATGCCACATATAGTGTCCAGGTTAGTTTCTGAAAATGAGAGAATTTGTGGTAAGAGTCAGGGAATCTCTGAGTCCAGAATCCTACAGGCATTAGTTTTTCGTCTTCTGTTCCTCTTTTGTCTAGTCCCCAGCTAGTTTCATGTTCTGCCATGAAACTAATGCCTAGTATTATTTTGTCTCCTGGTCTGATACTTTGTAGGGATTGAAAGTGGTGTATGTAATCCTTTAATTGTTTAAATGCTTATTCCTGTTCTTGGGTTCATATGAAAGATACTGCTTTCCTGGTGACTTTGTATATGGGTTTTGCAATGTCTGCCAGATATGGTATGTGTTGTCTCCAGAACATGAAAAGTCCCATTAATTGTTGTGTTTCTTTTTTGTTGGTTGGGCCTTTTAGGTTTAGCAATTTCTCTATTACTTTGTTCAGTATGTTTCCGCCTGCAGAACTCCAGTGGATGCCTAAAAATGTTGTTTTGGTGTCTGGGGGCTGGATTTTGTCAGGATTAATTATCCAGCCTAGTGATCTCAAATGAGATACTAGTGCGTCTAAGTCAGTTTGAAGGGTATCCTTGTCATTGTTATAGAGTAAGATGTCTTCTATGTATTGTATAATTGTAGATTTACATTTGGTGGGGTCGATATTATTGGCAAGTAAATTGTGTGCAACTGTAGGTGAATTTTTGTATCCTTGTGGAAGTCTTTTGAATTGCAATTGCTTACCTTGCCATGTAGATGTGGTAATAGGTCTGGATTCCTTAGCTATTGGGATGGTGGAAAACATGTCTGATAGGTCAATTGCTGCCATGCGTTTTGGGTTGGCTTTTTGGGTCATATTGATTACATCTTGTGCGTCAGGCAGGCAGCCATCTCTCTTTGGTGAGGCCTTATTCAGGTTGCGATAGTCTATTGTGATCCTGTAGGTGCCGTTAGGCTTTTTTACAGGCCAGATTGAGCTGTTATAAATGTGTGACCTGCCTGGTTCTATTTTAGCCTCTTCCAGAAGTTTTTTAAGTGCTTTGGTTCCATCATCATGTCCTCCTTTTAGAGGGCTTTGAGGTGTGAATGAATGTGTATTTGGTTCTGGTAATGTTAATGGAGGTATTTGTAGTGCTGTTAAGAATGTCTGTATGTTATGTAATGTAGGTTTATGTATGATGTGACTAAAGAGTTGTGGGATTAAGTCCATACCTATAATGTTTTGAATTTCTGGTGCTATCAAAAAGGTTGCTGGGATTTTCTTTCCTTTATATGCGTCCAGGAGTGGGTGCTGTTCAGATTACGTTGCCCATTACTCCTTCTGTGACTACTTTGTTGTGTGTTACTGTGCCTTTTAGTAAAGAGACTTGTGTTCCTGTATCTACTAAAAATGAGTGGTTTTGAAAATGACTTCCATGTAGTGATACTTGTAGTGTTATGTATGGTCTATTGTCATGTTCCATGAGAAATGTTTCTGTAATATTTATGTTGGGGAGGGTTCCAAGGGGTAGGGGTGGGTAAATTTGTTTGTGCCCCCTACTGCTGAACTTGCTGTGGTCGGTGGGAGCCCTACCAGTTTCCCTGATTTGATTTGAGTTTTGTTTAAAGGGGTTAGTGCCTTGTCCATTTTGGAAGGGGTTGGGATTTCGTTTAAAGTTTCGATTTCTAAATAAGTTATTGTTTCCAAAAGGGTAATTTTGTCTGAATGGGTTTTGTGGCTGGGTGGGTTGATTATTCCTGAATAGATTATTATTTCTAAATGGATTACTATTGTCTCTGACTGAGTTGTTATTATTACTTCTGAATGGATTATTGTTCTTGAAGAACGGATTGTTCCTTCTCCAGTAATTAGCTTGTCCTTGTCTGTACTGGTCATTCTGCCTGTTTTGATTGGTTTGGCGTGTTTGTAAGGGCTTTGGAGGTCCCCTATACTGTTGCATGGGGAATGGATATTTCTTTGATTCCTCTGCCGTGAAGGCGAATTTCTTTTCTGCTAACAGGTCTTGGTGCAGTTGGATTTTCTTTTTAATATCCTCTGCAGTGCTGGACCCTGCGATAAGGTTCTGAGGCTGCATTTTGTAGCCATCTGGGCGTTTCTTATTAGTACCTTGACTATCCCTTCTACCTCTGAATTTTCCCATGGTGGTTTAGAGAGGCTTGTTAGAATCACCCATTTCCTTAACTGGGTCTGTAATTGTGTAAGAGACCCCAATGTTCTGACAACTGTCCTGAAGACAGGTCCACTGCTGGGAATGCTCTTCTCCACACATCTCCTATCCAGCTCCATAATGATCTTACTGTATTTGAATGTTGTTCTGTAATTTCCTTTAGTGCTGTTTTTAATTTGGCTAATTGTATTGCATCTGTTACTACTGTGAGTTCATCTGCACTTAACATAGATGTGTCGCCTCCAAGTTCATACTATGTCCGTTAATTCTCCTTTAATCAATCGTTTTCTGAGTTCTGCTAATTCCTGCCTTGAAAAGGAGGTGCATTCTACTGATTGCTTCATTTTCCAATCTGATTACCTTCTTTTTTACTACTACTGGCTTGCTGGAGTATTTTGCAACGACCTTCTGTGCTAGTGATCTTCCCTTGTCAGTGTCCTCCTGCAGGTGATGGATTGTCTGTAGTAATATTCTTACTACCTCCTGTGGCCTTCTTTCTATTATTGCAGTGGTTCTCAACCTTCTGGCCCTTTAAATACAATTCCTCAAGTTGTGACCCCCAAGCCTTAAAATTATTTTTGTTGCTACTTCATAACTGTAATTTTGCTACTATTATGAATCATAATGTAAATATCTGATATGCAGGATGGTCTTAGGCAACCCCTGTGAAAGTCGTTCAACGGCGAAAGGGGTCGCGACCCACAGGTTGAGAACCACTGTATTATTGGACTCAGATTGTTAGGATCTACTATGTTTTTGCTGAGGCCTGGGGCTGTCTGGATTTTATATTTGGCCCTCAGGGCGTCCTCTACAGTCTCCATTTGCTTTCTGATGGTATGTTAGGCTCAGCAGGGTTGTTTCTTTTGAAAGCTTGTTGAAGAAGTCTTTAACCTTCTGCATGGTGTTGAGTGAGGCGGAGTCTTGGTGCGTACCCACCAAACCGACAGAATCCTTGTGTATGCGGTGTGTTCCTATTGCAGTACGTGGTTTCTAGATGGAGCGTTGTTAGTTTTCTTAGAAAATTAGGGAGAGTTTTAACTAGTTTCTTCAAAATTCTGTTCATAAGTTCTGCTCTGCTGTAAATTTATTCTTCAAAAAAAATTCATTTTCCTTTTACTTTCAGTTTCCTTTCATTTAAATCTCTTAATTTGAAGGGGAGTATTGATTTTGGACTGAACCTGGTTACGCTCCGGTGTCGAGTCTCCGGATTGGGAACAGGTTGGTTGCTGTAATCCACCAACTCGGCTCCACTAGGACAGAGAGGCTGCTGCGACCCTCAGGCCTCAGCCAGTCGGGAGTCAGACTCTCCTGGGCAGGCCCTGGCGGTGGACGACCACTGACCCGTGTCCTTAGAGACTAGTTCGCTTTCAGTTGGTGCCAGATTAATCCCCTTTACACTCGGTGGCTGTTTCCTTAATACTCTGACTGAAACTTGAGTGTTTTTTTGTTGTTGTTGTTTTGTTTTTTTGAGCAGTGGTTCTCAACCATCTGGCCCTTTATTTTATTTATTTCTTTTAATTTTGTTTTATTGCTTAAAGTATTACAAAGATTATTACATATGTCTCCTTTTTTTTCCCTGCTTGACATTCCCCCTGCCTCCCCTACCCCCCAGTGTCTTGTGTCCATTGGTTATGCTTATATGTATGCATACTAAGTCCTTCGGTTGATCTCTTACCCCCCCTTCCACCCCCCAACCCTCCCCAATCTTCCCGCTGTAGTTTGACAGTCTGTTCGATGCTGCTCTGCCTCTGTATCTATTTTTGTTCATCAGTTTATAATGGTCTTTATTATCCATAAATGAGTGAGATCATGTGGTATTTTTCTTTCATTGCCTGGCTTATTTCACTAAGCATAATGCTCTCCAGTTCCATCCATGCTGTTGCAAATGGGTAAGAGTTCCTTCTTTTTTTACAGCAGCATAGTATTCCATTGTGTAGATGTACCACAGTTTTCTAATCCATTCATCTGCTGATGGGCACTTGGGCTGTTTCTAGATCTTCGCTATGGTAAATTGTGCTGCTATGAACATAGGGGTACATATAGCCTTTCTGATTGGTGTTTCTGGTTTCTTGGGATATATTCCTAGAAGTGGGATCACTGGGTCAAATCACTGGGAGTTCCATTTTTAACTTTTTGAGGAAATTCCATATTGTCTTCCACAGTGGCTGCACCAGTCTGCATTCCCACCAGCAGTGCACGAGTGTTCCTTTTTCTCCACATCCTCTCCAGCACTTGTTGTTTGTTGATGTGTTGATGATAGCCATTCTGACAGGTGTGAGATGGTACCTCATTGTTGTTTTGATTTGCATTTCTCTGATGATTAGTGACTTTGAGCATGTTTTCATATGTCTCTTGCCTTTCTGAATGTCCTCTTTTGAAAAATGTCTATTTAGGTCCTTTGCCCATTTTTTGATTGGGCTTTTTATCTTCCTTTTGTTAAGTTGTGTGAGTGCCCTATATATGTTGGAGATTAAACCCTTATCGGTGATAACATTGGCAAATACGTTCTCCAATGCAGTGGACTTTCTTGTTGTTTTGTTGATGGTTTCTTTTGCTGAGTAGAAGCTTTTTATTTTGATGTAGTCTCATTTGTTTTATCTTTAGTTTCCAATGCCCTAGGAGCTGTATCAGTGAAGAAATTGCTTCGGCGTATGTATGAGATTTTGTTGCGTTTGGATTCCTCTAATATTTTTATGGTTTCCCATCTTACATTTAAGTCCTTTATTCATTTTGAGTTTATTTTTGTGTATGGTGTAAGTTGGTGGTCTAGTTCCATCTTTTTGCATGTATCTGTCCAATTTTCCCAACACCATTTATTGAAGAGACTGTCTTGACTCCATTGTATGTTCTTGCCTCCTTTGTCAAATATTAATTGAGCATATTGGTTCTGGTCGATTTCTGGGTTCTCTATTCTATTCCATTGATCTATATGTCTGTTCTTGTGCCAGTACCAGGCAGTTTTGAAAACAGTGGCTTTGTAATACAGTTTGATATCTGGTATTGAGATCCCACCTACTTTGTTCTTCTTTCTCAAGATCGCTGTAGCTATTCGGGGTCTTTTTTTATTCCAGATGAATTTTTGGAGAGTTCATTCTAGGTCTGTGAAATATGCCCATTGGTATTTTAATGGGTAGTGCGTTGAATTTATAGATTGCTTTGGGTAGTATGGACATTTTGATGATGTTGATTCTACCAATCCATGAACATGGTATGTTCTTCCATCTGTTTATGTGTTCCTCTACCTCTTTTTTCAATGTCCTGTAGTTTTCCGCATATAAGTCTGTTACCTCCTTAGTTAAGTTTATTCCTAGGTATCTTAATTTTTTTGATGATATGGTAAATGGGATTGCTTTTTTAGTCTAACTTTCTGTAAGTTCACTATTGGTGTATAGAAATGCCATAGATTTCTTGGCATTAATTTTGTATCCTGCTACATTGCCGAATTCATTTATTAAGTCTAATAGTTTTTTTATGGAGTCTTTTGGGTTTTCTATGTACAATATCATGTCATCTGAGAATAAGGACAGTTTTATTTCTTCTTTTTCAATTTGGATGCCTTTTATTTCTTCTTCTTGTCTAATTGCAATGGCTAGTACTTCCAGTACTATGTCAAACAGGAATGGTGAGAGTGGGCATTCCTGTCTTGTTCCTGTTCTTAAGGGAAATGGTTTTAGTTTTTGCCCATTGAGTATGATGTTGGCTGTGGGCTTGTCATCTATGGCTTTTATTATGTTGAGGTATGATCCTTCTATTCCCACCTTGCTGAGAGTTTTTATCAAAAATGGGTGTTGGATTTTGTCAAATGTTTTTTCTGCATCAATTGAAATGACTATGTGGTCTTTTTCTCTCAATTTGTTTATGTGATGTATCACGTTTATTGATTTGCGGATATTGTACCATCCTTGCACCCCTGGGGTAAATCCTACTTGGTCATAGTGTATGATCTTTCTGATGTACTGCTGGATCCGATTTGCTAGGATTTTGTTGAGGATTTTTGGCATCTATGTTCATGAGGGATATTGGCCTGTAATTCTCTTTCATTGTGTTGTCTTTATCTGGTTTTGGTGTTAGGGTGATGCTGGCTTCATAGAATGAGCTTGGAAGTGTTCCTTCCTCTTGAATTTTTTGGAATAGTCTGAGGAGGATAGGTTTTAGTTCTTCCTTGAATGTTTGGTAAAACTCCCCTGTGAAGCAGTCTGGCCCTGGGCTTTTGTTTGCTGGAAGCTTTTTGATGACTGCTTCAATTTCTTCCATAGCTATTGGCCTATTGAGATTTTTAGATTCTTCCTGATTGAGTTTTGGAAGGTTGTATTTTTCTAGGAATATGTCCATTTCCTCCAGGTTGTCTAGTTTGTTGGAGTAGAGTTCTTCATAGTATTTTTTAACAATAATTTGTATTTCTGTGGGGTCTGTTGTTATTTCACCTCTATCATTTCTGATTTTGTTTATTTGGGTCCTCTCTCTTTGCTTCTTGGTGAGCCTGGCTAGAGGTTCATCAAACTTGTTTATCCTTTCAAAGAACCAGCTCTTGGTTTCATTGATCTTATGTATTGTTTTTTTGGTCTCTAGGTCATTTATTTCTGCTCTGATCTTTATTATCTCCTTCCTTCTGCTCACTCTGGGCTTTTCTTGTTGCTCTCTTTCTAGTTCTTTGAGTTGTAGAGTTAGATGATTTACTACCATTTTTTCTTGTTTTTTGAGGTAGGCCTGTAGAGCTATAAACTTCCCTCTGAGGACTGCTTTCATTGTGCCCCATAGGTTTTGGATTGTTGTGTTTTCATTGTCATTAGTTTCCAGGATGTTTTTAATTTCTTCTTTGATCTCATTGGTAACTTGAGTGTTTTTGACAATTTTAAATAATTATCCGCCTGCGCTGCAGAGAAATTTGTTTTGGAATCCTGCTGGCTACGCCAATTATCCCAATTATGCCCCAATTAATTAGTTATCTGTCTAGATTTAGTGGGACATATGCAGATGACCAGGGGTCAACAATAACGGCCTATCCCTGGTACTTCAAACCTAGACAGTTGAGCCAAACCAGAACACATGAACACACAAGACAGAATTAGTATGCAATCACACAGGGTTTATTTACTTATTCCTAGTGGGTCCTAGGCTCCAGCAAAGGCCACCAGGCAATGCACACCGAAAGACGGACGACAAAGATGGAGACAGACAGGTGGCCACAGTTGGGTCAGGCTCATACAGCACAGCAGTCAGTCAGGGGCTCGTCTCACGGAGTGAAAGTCCACGGAGTCTCATGTGGAGTCCACCTCTCATCAGGCAGGAAACGTTCACTGAAGAAAAATCTGGTGCTTATATAGCCAGTAGTAAACAACTTGTGTCTTATCAGTGTGGGCCAGACTGTGTGTCTTATGCTAGGAGCAGGGTGTTTACACTTTAAGGGCTTAGGACATTCACATGAAGATAGTGGGGCATTCACCACATTTTGGAAGTTACAGAGTATTGGGGTCTTCACACAGCTAACATTTCACACATTAATTATTTCCACACCTTAGAGGGGCTTTCTTATGACCATAACATATTATAACACTAAGGAACAGTGCAGCTCAGTCAACAGGACAGCAGCCCAGTGAACAGCTGTGGCAGGAAACAATGAACTGCACATAAGTCTACTTCACATTGGAGCTTTTTCATAAAAATCATACTATGGTAAAACAAAGTATAAAGAATGACGTTTTCTTAATTCCATCACAAACCTGGCTTCACAATGCACACAGATGTCTAACAAACACTTGGCCATCTTTAAGGATACAGTATCCTAATGGTCTCCTCATTTCTACCTCCCTGTGGAACAAGGGACCATGTGGACTCAGGAGATGGTGGACTTAATACAAAATGAAGGTGATGTTGACCCAACTCAACGAGCACCTACTCACATGAGTTTTCCTTTCATCGAATGGATAATCCCGTCCATAGGATCGGGTGAGTGTGGAATAACTTCACTTGATTATACTCCTAAATGCAGACTCAGAATGCTGACTATCAAATAGCCTCCCAAAACTCTAGACTTACACAAGTATATCAATATACTTGTGACTTTGTCTTTTTAAAAAACTGTATCTGGCCCATGCTGTTCTCCAGCCATCTCTTCTAATGGAGTCACTGTTCATATGGAAGGAAGTTAAATGTTGATCCTCTAATTAGACATTAATTGTACTCCACAAGGAGGAGCCTAAGTGATTTTCTGGTCAACAGGTTGGGATTTGGGTTCTTATTTATTTGGTTTGCTGTTTGTTATGGTTAGACATTGTTCAAGCCAGAACATTAATTCTTCGGTTGGACACATCCTCGTGGGTCAGACCACAGAGCTGCCTGACATTGTCCAGTTGGCCCTCAGGTGGTGACAGTGAAAGCAGCATATTGTGAAGCACAGTGAACAATAGTGGGAAATGATTAGAATCATTTTACAGGCTTGGAACAAGCTAATGCGATGCCCTCACCACGGACCCTGAAAACACACCTTCCCTTCTAACTGCTGCCTCCGTCTTTCCTGGAGAAAAACTGTCAGGTAAAGAGCAACAGGAGTTCTGAGTGACACTCTGGTCTTCAATCTACTTCCTCGGAAAGCTCTTCACTTATTAAAGGAAAACCCTTCACCTCTTCCCAACAACCGCGTGCACGCGGCTCTGAGCCTTTCACCTCCCAACACCCACATCCGGGATCCTCATCCGAAAGACGGACAGACGGACGGATGGATGGATGGATGGACAGACAGAGCTTGTGGGCACTAACCAGCGAGCAGCGGCCTCACGGGCTATTTCTCTCCCCCCTCTCCCCGCAGATAATCTATGTGGCAAGAAACCCCAAGGACAACCTGGTGTCTTACTATCATTTCCACAGGATGAATAAAGCGCTTCTGGCCCCTGGGACCTGGGAGGAGTATTTTGAGAGCTTTCTGACTGGGAAAGGTATGAGCATTCAGCTCTGAACCCCTTTCTAAGCCTCCAACACCATCAAAAGGGTCATTTCCTGAGGACCCATGGGACCTGCCTTCTTGGATGTGAGGGGATCACCACCTGACACTGGGAGCTCTCTCCTTGGTGGAGTGTCAGCTGGTGAGTGGGACTCACCCTGTTCCCCGTCCCATTCGCCTGGCCCTGTTCCCATCCCATTCCCCTGTCCCTGTCCCTGTCCCCATCCCATTCCCCTGGCCCTGTCCCCATCCCATTCCCCTGTCCCCCATCCCATTCCCCTGGCTCTATCCCATTCCACTGGCCCTGTTCCCATCCCATTCCCCTGTCCCTGTCCCTGTCCCCATCCCATTCCCCTGGCCCTGTTCCCCGTCCCATTCCCCTGTCCCCGTCCCATTCCCCTGGCCCTGTTCCCCGTCCCATTCCCCTGTCCCCATCCCATTCCCCTGTCCCTGTCCCCATCCCATTCCTCTGGCCCTGCTCCCCGTCCCATTCCAATGGCCTCCATCCTATTTCCCTGGCCCCATCCCCACCTTGTCTTGCAGTGTGCTGGGGCTCTGGGAAGCCAGAGACCAACACCACATCCTCTACCTCTTCTAAGAGGACCTGAAGATGGTGAGGGGCGGCACGTTCCTATTTGACCATGAAATATTACATCATAGCGTAGCGGCTGCATCAGGGAACAGGGAACAGAGAACGGCTGCATTTCACTGGCCACAGCTGTCCCTGTGCGCAATGCACTGGGCTGTCCTGGCTCCTGCATCACGTCTCCCGCAGCCCCCGGCTGCTGGTCTCTCGCCTCGCCTTCCAGCACATGTATTTTAAATTCTGCTTAGGAGGGAAACGTTTTTATAACACATTTTTTCCATTGAGGAACATCAATTTCAAGAAACAGTTTAAGAAATGATGGTATAATGGGAAAATACTAATGATTTAGAGTCAGAATTATTGAATTCAAATTCTAGCTTTACTGCCAGATATAAAATATTGAGAGTGAAAAAACACAGAATCGTTTTCTATGTTTTGAATCGAGATAATTGAGGTGTAATATAGTGTTAGTTTCAGGTATACAACAGGATGACTTGATATTTGTACACCTTGCAAAATGAGCACCACAATAAGTCTACTTAACATCTGCACCAAATATAGTTATAATTATTCCTTATAGTGCAGCTCCTCTCAGGTATGCAACGCAGTATCATTAACCACAGTTGCCTGCTACACATACACTCCAGGACTGACTGAGCGGACAGCTGGGCGTCTGTCCCTCTGACCCCTCACCCACTCCGCGCAGCCCCGTCCTGCCCCTGCACCCCCAGTCTGTTCCCCACGTCTATGAGTTCTTCTTTTGTTTTAAATTGCACTCTATGGTTTTTCAAAATAAATAACTTATTACATTTCTAATATTCTAATACACAGGCAGTCTAACCTCAGAGTCCCTAAACCCTTTTACATGTTCTGTGGTCTTATTCTGGAATATTCCCTGAACGTAGTCACACAAAGCTCAGTTTTCCGCACTCTTGCTGATTCCTACTCTGTAGGCCAATTAAATTAAGCACTTTCTGTTGTCATTAATCTTCACCCAAGTGTATGTTTTTTCCCATTGGCTTTCTGAGAGGGTGGGAGGGAGGGGGAGAGAGAGAAACATAGATGTGAGAGACACATGGATTAGCTGCTTTCCCCACGTGGCTTGACTGGGGCCGGGGATCCAGCCTGCAATTGAGGTACGTGCCCCTGAGCAGAATCGAACCTGTGGCCCTTCAGATCACAGGCAGGGGCTCTAACCACTGAGCCCCCAGCCTGGGCAAATTAAACATCCAAACTTTTAAAGCAGAAGCTCATCATAAAGCAAAAGATACAGTCTTGGGGTAAACTCCTCCACTTGCCCTCCCCCCACTCCTTCTAGAAACAGGTACGTCCCACGGCCACAATCTCCCAGGGCTCTGCCTCCCTCTGACGAGAGAACACTGCTCCCTAGGCACTGAGACACCTACGCACCGGTCAGACGGGCTGGGCCTGGAGTCGTCAGCCATGAGCGCCTCTCAGTCGCCTCCTGAGTGCAACAGGTCCTCTCCATCCTCTGCCGCACAGCACTGTCTGGGCGCGTTTCTGTCAAAGTCAGAGCCAGCAGCAGCCTCCCCCGTCAGGCCTCCATTGCCTGCCCCGTGCCTCTGTGGTATCTTCATTCTCATCACCAGGCTACAGACTCTCCCTGCTGCACACGTGGCCGACCAAGACCCTCCAGGAACGGCCCGAGCAGGACATTTGGAAATAAATTTAGGGCAGCATTCCCACACACTGCATCATACTCAGCGGTGCTTCCATCTCAGAACAGGAAAAGCTTAATAATTATGGTCAATTTTTCTTTTTCTTTTTTTTTAAATTTTTTAAAAATTGGTTTCAGAGAGGAAGGGAGAAGGAGAGAGAGAGAAACATCAATGATGAGAGAGAATCATTGATTGGCTGCCTCCTGCATGCCCCCAACTGGGGATCAAGCCCGCAACCTGGCCATATGCCCTTGACTGGAATCAAACCTGGGCCCTTCAGTCCTCAGGCTAACACTGTATCCATTGAGCCAAACCGGCTAGGGCATGGTTAATTTTTTAAAAAATAAATCTTTATTCTTCAGATTATTACAGATGTCCATCTTTTTTCCGCCCATAGCTCCCCTCCACTTGGTTCCCACCCCACCCAATGCCCTTACCTCCAGCCACTGTCCTCACCCATAGGTGTAAGATTTTTGTCCAATCTCTTCCCGCACCTCCCACACCCCCTTCCCCCTGAGAATTGTCAGTCCACTCCCTTCCTATGCCCCTGCTTCTATTATATTCACCAGTTTACTCTGTTCATCAGGTTTTTTATTCACTTAATTTTTAGATTCACTTGTTGATAGATATGTATTTTTTTAAATTTTGTTTTATTGCTTAAAGTATTACAAAGAGTATTACATAGGTCTCCTCCCCCCACCCCCCCTTGAGAGTCCCCTGGTCTCCCCTACCCCCCAGTGTCTTGTGTCCATTGGTTATGCTTATATGCATGCATACAAGTCCTTCGGTTGATCTCTTACCCGCCCCCCCCAGATATGTATTTGTTGTTTATAATTTTTATCTTTACCTTTTTCTTCTTCCTCTTCTTAAAGAATACCCTTCAGCATTTTATAAATCCTGGTTTGGTGGTGATGAACTTCTTTAGCTTTTTCTTGTCTGTGAAGCTCTTTATCTGATCTTCAATTCTACATGATAGCTTTGCTGGGTAGAGTAATCTTGGTTGTAGGTCCTTCCTATTCATCACTTTGAATATTTCTTGCCACTCCCTTCTGGTCTGCATGGTTTCTGTTGAGAAATCAGCTGACAGTCGTATGGGTACTCCCTTGTAGGTAACTGACTGTTTTTCTCTTGCTGCTTTTAAGATTCTCTCTTTGTCTTTTGCCCTTGGCATTTTAATTATGATGTGTCTTGGTGTGGTCCTCTTTGAATTCCTCTAATTTGGAGTTCTCTTTGCTTCCTGGACTTGTAAGTCTATTTCTTTCATCAGGTAGGGGAAGTTTTCTGTTATTATTTCTTCTAATAGGCTTTCAATATCTTTTTTAAAAAAATATATACTTTATTGATTTTTTACAGAGAGGGAGGGAGAGGAATAGAGAGTTAGAAACATCGATGAGAGAGAAACATCAATCAGCTGCCTCCTGCACACCCCCCACTGGGGATGTGCCAACAACCAAGGTATATGTCCTTGACCGGAATCAAACCTGGGACCATTGAGTCTGCAGGCTGACGCTCTATCCACTGAGCCAAATCGGTCAGGGCAAGCTTTCAATATTTTGCTCTCTCTCTTCTTCTGGCACTCCCATAATTTGGATGTTAGTATGTCTGAAGTTGTCCCAGAGGCTCCTTACACTATCTTCATATTTTTGGATTCTTTTTTCTTTTCTGGATGGGTGTTTTTTGCTTCCTCGTATTTCAAATCTTTGACTTGATTCTTGCGACCCTCTAGTCTGCTGTTGGATCTCTGTATAATATTCTTTATTTCAGTCAGTGTATGCTTAATTTCTGACTGGTCCTTTTCCATTTTTTTTTTTTTTTTTTTTGGCATTCTCACTAAGATTCTTAAAGGTCTCACTAAGTTCCTCCTCGGAAGTTTGTAGAAGATTCTTGAGTAACCTTATAACTGGTTTTGAACTCAAAATCCAGTAATTTGCTTTCCTCCATTTCTTTAATTTGTGACATGTTTGTCTCCGCATTTTAGTTGCTTCCCTGTGTTGATAGTGGCTTTGTGTGGTAGGTGTCCTATTGGGCCCAGTGGCTCAGCCTCCCCAATCACCTGAGGTGGACACCCTTAGTGCACCCCTTTGTGGGCTGGGTGCACAGTCTTGTTGTAGTTAAGCCTTGATTGCTGTTGGTATGACCTCCAGGCCAATTGACTGCAAGGACCCACTGTGTCTATAGTGGAAGAACTGCTGTGCTGGAGACACCCTTATGGGGCAGGACTTGCTTCAATGGGTCTTTGGTGCTCACTGAGTCTGCCTCTTGAGTGTGTCACTTATGGTATCTGACCACTGGGTACACACACTGCCTCCTGGATCTCCAAGGAGGTGCAAATTCAACCAATGTGTGAGTCCACCTAGCAGGAGCTACCGTGAGATCTGCATATTTCTCCTCTTTGATTGGGGTTTGGAAATTTTGGAGCTCTCTGACCCAGCTGCAGTTTGTTAGGTTAGGCTGCAAAAGGACAGGCAATTCATTTGCATCGCTGCACACAGCTTGGGTGGGGTTATAAATTGGGTGGGGCGGGGTCTCAGAGAATCACCAGGGTGGGTCAAACAGCGATGCCTGTCCGTCAGCCATCTCCAGGTCCCCACGTCGCCGAGTCCCCGAGTCCCGTGCCCCCACAGTAACAATGATCCCTGTGAGCAGTTCTTCAAGAAAGCCACCCTCGCTTTCCGACCCGATGCCAGACCCTCCAGTTTCTCCCCGTAGGAGTCTGGGTCCCCAGAGTCTCGCCGGAAATGAGCTCAGTGCAGTCCGGAGCTTATATCTCTCTTCCAGTTGAAAAAAACCGCATACCCAGGTGCATCCTGGTTTGCACGCCTCCGTACCTCTGCTCTTGGCGCCTCCGCACCTCCTACCCAGCCTCAGTGCGCTTTTTTCTTTTCTTCTAGTTGTAGAACTTCCACTCAGCCAGCTTTCCCGTGATTCTGGATGATAGCCCTTTTGTCTTTTAGTTGTAGTTTTAATGTGGTTATGGGGGGCGGCAGGTACAGGTATATACCTTATGCTGCCATCTTGGTTGTCTATGGTTAATTTTTAAAAATCTGTGTCACTGTATTAAAATGAGTCATTTCTGGAAAGTTGAGCATTTGGGAGGCAGTATTGTTTTTTATTTTATGTTATTTATCACCATTATTAATTTAATGCAATATTTTTTAAACTGTTTTATATCAAATCTTCACTTTTCTTTTCACTCTGATCACAGAACCCAAAGCATGAAATCTGGAAGCTGGGAGAATTTATTGGGAAAAAGCTAGATGACAGCATCCTGGGTAAAATTGTCCATCACACTTCGTTTGATGTTATGAAGCAAAATCCCATGGCGAACTACTCGGCAGTCCCCTCGGAGGTCATGGACTGCTCGGTGTCTCCGTTCATGAGGAAAGGTGGTTCTCTCTGTGCGTCACGACCTTGAAAGAACTGTCGAGGACCCCAGAGCCTGTGGGGAGGTTTCTGTGGATAAGACAAGGTCCATAATAAATGATACTGGGGAAGGAGTATTTAAGAGACCACAGACGAAATGAAACCAATGTGTAGCCACAACTAGAGAGTACGGTTTAGTGCCTAAACCCACCGCCTTATCTCACTCCCCTCCAGAGTTCTCAATAATAAGGTGGAAATACACTTAGGTCCGATGGAGCAAAGCATCCATGGTATAGATGGCTCTATGCTATCTGACATGCAAGAGGACGGGGAAAGACAGGAGAGCCCCCAGGCCTGCGGTTTTAACGTGGTGTCCCCCCCTTTTACCCCCGCCATAATGTGGCTCAGGGGCAGCAGGCTCTCCTGGCCTCACAATCAGACAGATGTCCTCTTCCCTTCAGATGGAAAGGGATGGGCTGGCAGGAAGAATGCCGAGCCCAGCCCTGCCCTCCTGCAGGGTGAGTGGACACCGCATACAAGAGCAGGACAGAGGGCACACAGTCCTCCAGTAGCTCTGACTTCCACGTCTTTTCAGGGGCAGTTGGAGACTGGAAGAATCACTTCACCGTGGCTCAGAATGAGAGGTTTGACTAAGACTATCAGCGGAGAATGGCTGGGACAAGTCTAATTTTCCACTTCCAGTTCTAGAGAGAGAAAGTGTTCAGTTTATTACCCAACTCACTGGGCAGCAACCCATAGCAGCTTCCTTCCCAGACCACACAGCATTGGGCCCAGGTTCTCAGACCAGTTGTTTGTCATGTTAGCTTTTGTTCACTCGACAAAGAAAAGATTAGAGTTAGCAGTGAGGGGGGAGGTGGGGAGTGGGAACTGTGGGGAGAAGGTTCAATAAACTACTAGTTACAAACATGGCATTGGTACTAATGATCATTCTGCTAAAGCTTACAGATCATGTGCTTGTTAACATTAACAATGCTCCAGTCCTCACATAAAAACACACTCGAGTTTTCAGATTAAGTCTTGGTTAAAGGTAGCATCTTTTTATTGATTGATTTTAGAAGGGGCGGGGGGGTTGAGATAAACATCAATTTGCTGTTCTACTTATGTATCCATTGGTCGCTTCTTGCATGTGCCCTGACTGGGGATCAAACCTGCAACCTTTGCGTAATGAAGACACTCCTTCTCTCTTCCCTGCACATGGGCAGCGTGCCCAGCCCCTGCGCCTCCTGCTCCTGAAGAGACTCCTGTCCCTCTGACTCCTCTACACTTGGTATAATATGCCTTTTTATTAATATTAAAGCATATTGTGCTGTCACTGGTCTGTCTATGTTGTCTTTCCTGTGCTTGTTTAAACTTCCTCTGTGTATTTTTCTCCAAGATAGGGACGACATACCTCATTGCACACTAAACAGCATGCACCCTGCACAGAAATAAGGAACTGGAAGAACATATCACTCAAGAAAATTCTAAAAAGCTAACTGTTTATATCCTAAGGAGCCCTAAAATGGCTCCTCTGTAGCTAGCTGTGCAGCACCGCGGGAGTAACCACACGTGGCTGTGTGATCAGCATTTACACTCCAGCTCCTCACTCTCACCAGCCAGGTTTCCAGGGCTCAAGAGCATGTAACTGGGCCTATCATTTGGACAGCGTGTTTTTTAAATATATACTTTATTGATTTTTTTACAGAGAGGAAGGAGAGGGGATAGAGAGTTAGAAACATCGATGAGAGAGAGAAACATTGATCAGCTGCCTCCTGCACACCCCCTACCGAGTATGTGCCCACAACCAAGGTACATGCCCCCTTGACTGGAATCAAACCTGGGACCCTTCAGTCTGCAGGTCGACACTCTATCCACTGAGCCAACTGGTTAGGGCCACCATTTCTTCTTTTCAGTAGGGTCAAGTTTCTAAGCTTTCTAAATCTCCATTTTCTGGTTAATGAAAAGAAAATAGGATTCCACTGAGTCTCCTATCTACTTACTCCAAGACTTCTATGAGGATCAAAAGAGATGAGGCATGGGAAAACACTTCACAGATATTTGGTTGGAGTGTGAAAAGTTTCCATCTGTGTTCCTGGAACTCCAAGGAGGCTAGTCACTAGGGACAGGAAGCTGGGCGTTGCTACCTGACATCATTACTTGGCGGCCACAGCCACCGTTTCCAGGATGGGCTGGGCTATGGGCTGCATTTTGCGCCACGGGGTCTTGGCAGCTTCGACTGTGATTTGGTGGGGTGTCGCTCTGGGGTGGTGGTGGGCCCTGTGTCCCACTTGGGGGAAGCCACGCGTTGCTTTCTGGGTGCCAGGTACATGGTGTCATTTCTCTGTGCACGTCATGGCAGCTCCTGCATTGAGCATCTGCCCCCTGGTGGTCAGTGTGGGTCATATTGACCGGTTGGAAGGTGGGAAGGACACTTAGCATATTAGCCTTTTATATAGATAGACTAGAGGCCCGGTGCATGAATTTGTGCATGGGTGGGGTCCCTCAGCCTGGCTGGCGATTGAAGTCCTGGGGTGGGGGGGACCTGCTGGCCAGTGGCAGCAACCCCGGAAAGTTGGCCAGCCGGCCCCCCAATCATGGCCTATGGGGGGGCAGTGCCGGCCGGCAGGGGTGGGTGCCGGAAGTTGTCTGTGGGAGCGCACTGACCACCAGAGGGCAGCTCCTGCATTGAGCGTCTGGCCCCTGGTGATCAGTGCGCGTCATAGCGACTGGTCGACCAGTCATTCCAGTCATTCGGTTGTAACGGTCACTTAGCTTTTATATATATATAGACTAGAGGTCTGGTGCACAAGAATTTGTGCACTCGGGGGAGGGGGTGTCCCGCAGCCTGGCCTGCGCCCATTCACAGTCCAGGACCCCTTGGGGGATGTCCACCTGTCAACTTAGGCCCACTCCCCAGGGGATCAGGCCTAAGCTTTCAGTCAGACATCCTTCTGGCAGCCAGGGAGCCCTTGGGGGATGTCCAACTAAAGGCTTAGGCCCCCAAGGGATCGGGTCTAAATCGTTAGTTGGACATTCTTAGTGCTGCCACAAAGGTGGGAGAGGCTCCTGCCACTACCACTGCGCTGGCCAGCCATGAGCCAGCTTCTGGCTGAGTGGCACTCCCCATATGGAAGTGCACTGACCACCAGGGGGCAGCTCCTGCATTGAGCATCTGCCCACTGGTGGCCAGTGCGCATCATAGCAACCGGCCATTCTGCCGTTCAGTCAATGTGCATATTAGCCTTTTATTATTATATAGGATGTCCCTATTTCCCCCTTTTTGCCCTCTTTACCCAGCTCTTGTCCCCCACTTCTCTCTGGCCATCACCATACTGTTGTCTGTGTCCATGGGTTGTGCATATATTTTCTTTGGCTAATCCCTTCTTTAAATTCACTTCTTTAAATTTTTATTTTCAGATAAGTGCTTATAACTGCCCTATTATATATTTTCTATTATATCATTTAGAATTAAGATATTTTTTAATTGAACCCTTGTGAATTTTAGCACGATTTAATAAATTATGCTAGAACCAATTAGGAGATTTTTCATGTAATGCAGATACATTTCAATTAATATTTTATTAATTTTTAATTTTTTAATATTTTAATTTGAAATAATCGCATACATGTAAAAAAAACCTATAAAATACTACAGCATATTATATGTACCCTTCACCCAATTTCTTAGGTGTTAATAATTTAAACATAACCATTATACAACTAACAAAATTTGGAATATATTTTTCTTATAATCTCTTTAATGTTACTTAATCCATTTACTTTGTTTTTGTTAATCTTCACCCAAGGATATTTTTCCATTGAATTTTAGAGAGAGTGAAGGGGAAGGGAGAGACACATTGATTGGTTGCATCCTGCATATGCTCTGATAGGGACTGGGGATCCAGCCAGCAACTAAGGTACATGCCCTTGACTGGAATTGAACCTGGGACCCTTCAGTCCATGGGCTAATGCTCTATCCATTGAGCAAAACAGGCTGCAGCTTAATTCATTTACTTTTAATCTATATGTGTCTTTATATTTAAAGTGAGTTTTTTTTTAATTCACCCTCATAATCTGTCTTTTAATTGGTGCATTTATGCCACTGACTTTCAGAGTGCTTACTGATAGAGTTACTACCATATCGGGCGGCTTCTGGGGCTGACCTGCTCTGGATGGCGGTGCGCTGTCCCGCCCTGCCTGCAGTATGCAAATTAGCCGCCATTTTTGTTGGTGGTTAATTTGCATATTGTGCCAATTAGCCAATGGAAGGCATAGGGAAGGTGTGGTTGATTACCATGTTTGGCTATTATTAGATAGGATTATTGGATTATTTCCCAGACGAAGGACTGTAACCCTCCTTTCACCCCCTGTGTGTCCCAGGTGCTCCCTGGAAATGCGGCCTTATGGCCTGGACTGGGCCGGCTGCACTTCCTCCTGGGTCTGCAGCAAAGGCCCAGGCCTGGTGGGTGGGAGTCATTGAGGCGCCTGCTAATTACAAACAACTCGACAGTGTTTCTGGAGCTCCTGGTTGAAGTTTTCAAACTCCTGGAGGGAGGGAGGGGGAAAGAGAGGGAGGGAGGGAAGAGGAAGTAGAGGGAGGGAGGAGGAGGGAGGGAGGGGGAGGGAGGGAGGGAGGGAGGGAGGGGGGAAAGAGGGAGGGGAAAGGAGAGGGAGGGAACAGGAGGGAGGGAGGGGGAAAGAGGGAAGGAGGAAGACGGAGGGAGGGGGAAGGAGGCAGGGGAAAGGAGACGGAGGGAGGAGAAGGGAGAGGGGGAAGGAGAGGGAGGGAGGAAGACGGAGGGAGTGGGAGGCTCTGGATATGGAACTTTGATATTTAGATGTTTGAATGTGAAAAAGTTGATTCTCATTGTTCTCATCATGATGTCACCGCAAACACGGAGTTGTCTCAGACATGTTATGTCTGATACATGTGATTGATGGTTAAGGCTGCGCTCGCTGCCAGCAGCCCTATAACTCTGGCAAACCTCTCATGTGTTCCCTGTTATGCCCAGAGTTCGGGGTCCCCAATAATTCACCACCAGGGAGCCTCTTCCGATGCAAAAGCAAAGAGTCGTTTATTCAAACCCAGGTTTGGCTCCCGGTCTCTGTCCGACGCAGCGGTGAAAGGAGAGAGCGTGTCCCGGGAGAACAAAGGTTATATAGGGCAAGTTATTTGGGTGGGCTTTAGGGGTGACGTGAGTTACAGAGATTGGTCATTTAGGTCAGAAAGGTTAGGGAGTGAGGTGACCAACACATTCTGAAGGTTAGAGCCGTCCTCCTCTACAGCCTTATTAGGACCTGAGCTGCATTTCTGGAGCTTCATTGGTCCATTCAGGTAGTGATTGGGGGAGTTAGGACAATACCAGCATTCTTGCAGTCACTCTCAGAAAAGCGGGGGGGCTTGGGCTGAGGGCCCAGCCTTTGCAAGACAAGATAGAGGAGAGGGAGGAGAGTGTGTCTCTGCTCTGTCCTTGAAAAGGGAGGAGGGCATGTTCCTGCTTTGTTCTTTCATTCCCCTCAGGCTGTCCCAGGGCCTTGAGCCAGGACCGTGGGCAGACCTCCACACCTGGGAGCATGTCCACAGCAAACCCACCAGCAGCAGCACAGACGTGGGGAAGGCAGGGCACCGTGGGGGGAGGGGGCCCTGTGGGGTGAGTGCTTGGGTCCAATCCCAGCAGGTCCAGGGGTCCCCAAAGGTGTGGACGGAGTCGGCGAAGAAGGAATGACATGGAGACTGGGTTCAGTTCATCAGCATAGCGAGGTTCTCCCTCCAGGATCTCCAGCCAAGTTTTGTCCAGCGAAGTTCTGGCCAGAATGTCCAGCGAAGTTCTGGTTAGGTTCTCCAGCCAGGTTCTGTCTTGGATCTCCAGCCAGGTTCTGTCTAGGTTCTCCAGCCAAGTTCTAGCCAGGTTCGGTCGTCAGGTTCTGTCCAGGTCCTCCTGCCATGTTCTGCCTCTAGGTTCTCTAGCCAAGTTCTGTAGCCATGTTCTGTCCAGGATCTTTTGCCATGTTCTCTTGCTATGTTCTGTCTCTAGGTTCTGTCTCTAGGTTCTTCAGCCAGGTTCTCTCGCTAGGTTCTGTGTTCTGTTGTCTTGTTACATCTGTATTTATACCAGTTGATTTTAATCCTTTCAACTTCCATTCCAAAGGTTAGGGTGTTTCTTATCTCCATTCCAGGGAGTAAAGATTATGTAGCTTAAGCGTGATTGTTCGTAGTTAAAGTGATTAACTACCCGCCTGGCACTTAGTTAAGGGGTTTTATTCCCTCCTTAACTTCAGGGGAAAATCCTTAGCTGGGGAAACAACCTTTCTTGGAGAGGTGACCTTGGTTAAAACACATAGCGCCAAGAAGGGGAGCAAACATATTAAGAACAGTATGCCATATACGCCAGGTCCCTTGAAACATATGTTGTGCAGATGTTTTTTCTCTGCAGCGACTGTGTCAAGCAGCAAGGATGGACCAGCTCCCGGCAGGTGAGAGCTGTGGACTGAGGGCAGGTGCCCCTGTGCAGCCCCCGAGGGACATCCAGGGCAGCGCCTACCACTTTCCCAGGGAGCCTGCCCGGGAGGCCAGGGGCCAGGGCTGGTGCGGGCGAGGGCTGCACCCCAGGGAGCAGGGCCGGGGAGCCTGCGATCGGAAAGGAGAGGCCGCTGCTCGGACGCAGGCCTGTCCTGCAGTAGCGGGGTTGGGGGGGTAGAGGGCGGCGGGGGGGCCTGCTGCCAGCAGCCACTTCCAGGCTCTGTGGCCACTGCAGTGCGATGGCCAAAGGCAGACCTCCGCCGGGGCCTTGTGTGCCGGGGAGGGGGCGGCCCGCGGGGCTCCCCTGCTCACACCTGGTGTGTCCCTGCCCGTGCAGGGCGAGCATCCCTCCTGGCGACCCGCCTCCGCCCGGTCCCACCGCCCAGACCCCATCTCCCTCCAGGTCCCGGGCGCCCAGGAAAAGCGCATCAGACCCACAGACGCTCAGCTGAAGCGCTAAACACTGGGAACCCCAGAGGCAGAGCCGCGCTCTGGGAGCAGAGGGCACAGGCCCCCGCAGGACCACGTGACAGCAGGGGGGGGCGAGCTGAGGGGGGCTGGGGAAAGACGGCTTAGGAGGGGCGGGGTGAGGAGGGGCCCCAGGCGGAGGGAGGGACAGGGGCGATGGCAGGAGCGGCTCAGAGCAGAGGAGAGGGAGTGGCAGAGGCCACACCCCGTGCGCGGCCTGTGCAGCAGCAGAGAACCCGGGACAGGCCCGCAATCCACGCAGGACGGCGCCTCGGCCTTGCTCCTCCCTCTGCTCTCTCTCGCCCTCCCTCCTGGTCACGCTTTTTATTTGTTGTTTAATGTCCGGCTGCGGGGCTTGGGGAGACTCTATCAGTGGTTCTCAACCTCCCTAATGCCGGGGCCCTTTAATACAGTGACCCCCAACCATAAAATTATTTTTGTTGCTACTTCATCACTGTAATGTTGCTACTGTTATGAATCCTAATGTAAATATCTGATCTGCTGTATGTGTTTTCTGATGGTCGTGACCCACAGGTTGAGAACCGCTGCGTGGATGCAGACCTTCATAGGCATGGGGGGGGGGGGGCTGCCTTCGAGTGAACCCCCACCCCCACCCACAGTCCCACTGGCTGCCTCCCAAGGCGCCAGTCCCAACTGAGGCCAGGAAGGCAAGCCCGCACCCCCTTCCTGCAGCTGCCCCCCCAGGGCAGGGCCCCTCTGAGCCGAGACTCCTGGTCAAGGCGGGAGGCTCCCCCCGAGTCGCTATTCGGTCCGTGGTGGGGCGGGAATCTTGTCCCCAGACCTGCGTCCTGCCCTGCCCACCCCTGCTCTCCAGGTCCTGGCTGTGGGGGACCCTGTGGTCAGGTGACCCTGCCTTTCCTTCCTGTGGGACATCCGTTGGCCCTGTCTTAACCGTGGCTGTAGTTTTCCACAACCTTTCACAGGGGGACACGGTCATAGACTAAGAGGTGTGCCAGGGAGTCCCCCACGTTCGGGATACAGTCCTGCCTGCCCCACTGCGGAGCAGCAGCCCGACCCCCACCCGAGACCTGTTGTTCCAGCCAATAGCGCCATCCTCCCCGTCAGAGCGGCTCAGCGGTGCCAGGAGCCCCACTAGCCAGGGGCCCAATTCCACGGCCGGTTCATTGCGACGCAGGACAATGTGACTCGTCCCCACGGGGACAGGGAGGTCATGGCCGTGCGACTCGTCCCCACGGGGACAGGTGAGTCCGGCACCTCCACGCCTGCAGAGGCCGCTGCAGAGACATAAAGAAGGAGGTACTTGCGGTTTGGGCAGGAGAGTGATGGGCGCTCCCCCGGACCTGTGCATCCCGGCAATGCAGGAGCGGCCCCGCATCCTGGCTGCTGGCTTGTGGTCCGCGCTCCATCCTGGAGGCAGCACCCGCTTCCCGCCTCCCAGCTGCACGCGGCTGAGCGGCGAGGATGCAGGCGCTGGTCTAGGGAGCCCGCTGTTTCTCTGATGAAGCCGGGACTCCATGGCTTGAGCCCCTGGGGCAGCGCCCTCGCTGGGAAGCGAGCTGTCTGAGTGCAGCGCTGAGGAGCCCCCTGGGAGCTCTGAGCGGTGGTGCTGGTACCTGAGCTGTGGGCAGGGCGGCCCCCAGTCCAGAATCAGTGCCTGTCCCTGGGAGGAGTGGCTGCCCCTTCAAGACAGTGAGTGTCGGCTGCGTTCAGTCTCCACGGTGACCCACGGCTCCCTCGCAGGTGGAAGGGCCATCCTCGGGGTCAGCTGACCTCAGTGTGGCTCTCTGCCCTGGGAGGGAAGACCATGATTAAGCCCGTGCACAGCTGCCATTGTGCTAGGGGCAGGGACCATGGGGGAGAAAAATTGCTAATTATCTCGCTAGAAAAGCAATATGTTATGATTAAACCCAGCCAGGTGTGACCTTGCTCATAAATTTTATGTAAACTTTTTACCCTGCCAGTACCAGGAACGGCTAATGAACCGCTTTGCAGTTTGTTTTTCCTTTTTTAAAAAAATACTTTGAAGTATTTACAGATAAAAGGTCTTGCTGTACTCTCCGACGGCACTGCAAGCTGTGAGGCTCTTATGGGAGGGACACAGGTGGTAGTCAGCTGGCCAGCTTAATAAAGGCTCTTAAAATTTAAATTGAGTCGGTGGTCTATCTCGCTGAGCTAACCCATAACACCACCATGTCCCGGTGGCCCCTGTGCAGCCCCCCGGGAGGGAGACTGAAGGGAGGGTCCGGCCTCCCCCACAGGCGGCCTTGGTGGTGGGTGGCTGAGACTTCCTGTGCCACAGAGCCCTCTAGTGGGCGTGCCGTGCAGATGCACCCACAGCCAGGCCTGTGGCTTTTCCTGCTCTGCCAGCGGGTCCCAGGGAACCTCCCACCCCAGGAGCTCAGAAGGGTGGACAGGGGGAGGCTGCAGAGGGGAGCGGCCCATTGGAGTGTGAGGCGTGAATTCACGCAGCTCAGTGCCTTTCACTCATGCCCGGCTGGCCTTCCATTTAACACCTTCTCATTTCATCATGAAATGCACTGCTGACCTCCAATTCTCACCCTCAGGTAACAGCCACTTCGAAACGTTCATTCGGCTGCAAAGTGAGAGCACTTGCCCAGCTGTCAGTCTCCCAGGACCGAACCCCCAGGCAAACTGCTTTCCAGACCAGCCCGTGGCTGAACCCCCAGGCAAACTGCTTTCCAGACCAAGTCCGTGGCTGAACCCCCAGGCAAACTGCTTTCCAGACCAGCCTGTGGTGTGGTGGGGAGGGGCTGTCCTCCCGCAGTTCTCCCGCTCACCAGGGGCTCCCACATCTCCATCAGCGTCAGCGCAGCACTGCCCTGGGCTGGCTTGGCGACAGAGCCCCGCATCAGGGCAGCTGGCCATGCAGACCATCTGTTTAAGGGCTACCTGGTTGGAGCAGCACAGCCAAACCCCAACGTGCAAAGAGACTCGCCACTCATTTAAATGTACCCTTGAGTCAGGAATCAGAAATCTTAAGTTTTTTAAAGGAATTTGTGGAAATTTTATAGCATTTAACAAGGTGCCTGGAGCTGAAGACACATATTATTCCTCTCCCTGACCATGTTAAGGTGCCATGACATCGTGAATTGGTTGTCGGGTTCCCAGGGAGGGAGGGGCTGCGGGCTCCCCCAGGGGCTGGGGCTGGGCTCCTCCTGGGAAGCTGCCAGCAGAGGCTGGCCCTTAGGAGGCAGGTCGGTCTCCTCTTCCAGTTGCCATGAGGGCCCGAGGTCGGTGATGTCACCTGCGCTCCGCGCCTGGAAGAGTGTTGGAAGATTTGTTTTCTTTCTTCAAGGCCTGATCTTCCCCTTCCTTCTAGGGATCTTAAAATGAAGGCCCCAGAACATCATTGTCTTCAAAAGTGGGTGATGGCGTTTCTCATAGAAACAGCTGACTTGGGGAGGCCCCTGCAGACCGGCTTGGGAGACTTGCTTTCCCTCTGCCGCTCAGACTGGGCTGGGAATGGTCTGAGGGAGCATCAGCCCCCCCCAGGAGGGAACGCCCTGAAGTCGCCAGAGGCCGCCTCTGTCCCAGGGCCAGCGCTGCCCGCGGTTCCCAGGAGGCCGAGGCTGCGCCCACAACTGGCCCAGCGCCAAGTGTGGCGATGTGACAGGTCACCTGGGCTTTTGTAAAAAAGAAAAAGCAGGAACAAAGCCTTTGGTGTTTATAATTATGTGTCAGATCTCATGTATCTCAGAAATAGTCATTGCTGGGAACCCTATTTCTTGCAACTCTTTTTAAATGAACATTTTCTTAAAAAATAAACACCAGCTGTTGGGATGGCAAACATCTGTTTTCCTCACTATACTTTAAGGAGCTGTAAACTTTTCACTATTTATTCTCAGAAAACTATATAAAAAGGCATATGGCACTTTCAAAAATATTGTAAACAAATCAATGGAAAAATGCTAACTAAGCTTGATAGGAAAAAAATCTTAGTATTTATCCTATTTAGAAGAAATAGGCAATGACTTTTACAAAACAAACACTGTCTTTATTAAAGCAATAAATGAAAGATGTCAATTTACTGCCATTTTGGGTTAATACTTTTCCAGTTAGAATAATTTTTCTGTCTGACAGTGGAAATCAGCTAATCTCATTCCTGCAAAAGGCTCCCTTAAATGTTGTCTTGGGAACAAACACATAAGCACACACACAGACAAGCTGACCTCCGCCAACCAGTAAAAAACACACCAAGATGTTTTTCTGACCAGAATCCTCTCCCATTTATCACTTCTTATCAAGTCAACCTCAGAGAAATTAGGGGAAATGTTAGTCCCTAATGCAGGGTGTCCCCAAAAGATGCCCACACACTGACCAGCCGAGAGCTCAGTTCTGAAAGGACACATGTGTTCACAGACGCTGCATCTATAGTCACTCAGGCCCTGACTGGTTTGGCTCAGTGGATAGAGCGTCGGCCTGCGTACTGAAGGGTCCCGGGTTTGATTCTGGTCAAGGGCATATATACCTTGGTTGTGGGCACATCCCCAGTAGGGAGTGTGCAGGAGGCAGCTGATCGATGTTTCTCTCTCATCGATGTTTCTAACCCTCTATCCCTTTCCCTTACTCTCTGTAAAAAATCAATAAAACATGTTTATAGTCACTCAGTGCGTGCGTGCCCTTCCGGGACGCCCTGCATTGTGCTGGATGATGTAGTGTTTAGTGCTGGTGTGAACCTTACAGATATGAACCAAGGAGGGCCCGGCGTGCCTTCGCACCGTACTGTACAATTTACTTTTGCCGTAATTCAAAGAATGGCAGGCAATGCGACCGTTTCATCTGTCAGAGCGTCTGTCGGTGAATATTTGATTTTCTCCGCAGTGAGAGCCCGCGCTGTGACAGATGCTGCTCCGTGTCCCTTCTAGGCGGAGAGGGAGCTTTGTGAGACTGTCGCTGGGGGTGGGGGCTGTCCCTGGGGCCTGGGCCCACGGGGTTGGAGGAGGCCTGGTCGGTGCTGCCGCTGGACACCGGGTCCGTGGGCTTTGCTTCCTAGACTGTCCGGGCTCGGTGACACTGCAGTGACCTGAGGAGGGGACACGGAGGCCGAGCAGGTCTCCTAAGAGCTGCACGCACGGCTCCAGAGGAGAGACTGTGCTGGGACGTGGGGCGGGCGCCCAGGGTGAAGGGTGGGTGGTGCCCAGGCAGAGCTGTGTCTCCGCCTCTGGAACTCCTGGGTGTGGAAACTGCCTCAGAATCTCGCCTCCAGGCTGGACCAAGGACCTTTGTGTGAGCTCAGCACCAGCTCAGGTGCTGGACTCGGCTCATGAGCCCGGCCCCCCAGCCCCGGCCGGCCCTGATAGTCCTGCCAACGACACTCGATGTGGAGAGAGAGACCAGCTGGGACCATACACCCTGAAGGCGCCGTCTCCTCTAGAGAGAGAGAGAGAGCACCTCTGTCCTCAACTCGTGCGGGACTCAGCCCCCGGCCTGCAGGCGCCTGCGGGTTAGTGATCTGATCGGGTGGCTCTCCCACAGGATTCACGGGAACCCCGGCTGTGCCGCCGGGGACCTGGGATGGGACTGAGGTGAGGCAACTGGGGCCTAAGCACTGAGGCATCTGATTCCTCGGCAGAGAAGCCTGTGCCAGGGAAAGGGCAGGCGTGTGCCAGGAGCCCGTCCTCCGGGGCGGGGGTGGGGGGGAACTGGGGGGTGAGGGGAGGGGTTAACAGCAAGAGCCCGGGGCCCTTTCTCCAGTGACTGGGCAGAAGCGTCCAGAAGGGAGCGGGAGGCGCCGGCAGACGAGTCCCCCCCACCCCCCCCCTCCGCCATGAGACCTGGTTAGTCTCACTCGGGGGCGCAGACACCCCCAGCGGCCCCCGCCTCATCGGGCACCTCAGAACAGTCCACTGGACAGACAGGCCCCTCCCGAGAAAGGGAAAGGGGCGCAGGAGCGCCCTAAAGGGCTTGTCCGTATCCTCCGCCTGCAGCGCCCGCTCTCCTGTGATCACCGCCCCCCGCGCCCGTGCTGCTCAGTGTGACGCGGAGGCGCTGTGGCCTCGCCAGGACCCTGTTCCCACGGACGCGCTGTGGTCCTGCTCGCAGACCAGCTGCCGCGTGGACACTGCCTTTGGACAGCGTCTTTCACCAGGCGCTCTCCTGCTGCCAATTCCCACCCAGAGGGACCGCCCGCCCTCTGCGCCCCCAGGACGCCCCGCGGGGGACCCGTGCGCGCCCCCAGGACGCCCCTGGCTCCCAGACTCCCCACCCCGCGCTCCAGGACGCCCCTGGCTCCCAGACTCCCCACCCCGCGCTCCAGGACGCCCCGGCTCCCGGACGCCCCACCCCGCGCTCCAGGACGCCCCGGCTCCCAGACTCCCCACCCCGCGCTCCAGGACGCCCCGCGCTCCAGGACGCCCCGGCTCCCGGACGCCCCGCCCCGCGCTCCAGGACGCCCCGGCTCCCGGACGCCCTGCCCCGCGCCCCCAGGACGCCCCTGGCTCCCGGACGCCCAGCCCCGCGCCCCCAGGACGCCCCTGGCTCCCGGACGCCCCGCCCCGCGCCCCCAGGACGCCCCCGGCTCTCGGGCTCCCCGCCCCGCGCGGGCCGCAGCCTCGCGGCCTGTTTCCTCCGCCCCTGAGGGCGCGCCTGCTCCGGGAGCCCCAGGCCTCCCTCCGGGCCGCTGACCCTCTTCGCTCCCAGATTCTTCAGGACTTTGTTCCAGGAAATCACCGCGTCAGCCTCCCGGACGCCCTGCCGGAGACTGCCGCTCGGGCCAACACTCACGATCCCCCAGAGCCGCGGCAGCAGCGGGAGCAGCTCCCAGGCCCTGTGGCTTGATGGGTTTTCTATCCCAAAGTAACTTCCATGGCAGCCACGTCCTGGGCGCTGCTGACCCATCACATGCGGGCAGGTGTCGTGGTGACTCGGAATGAAGCCGCTGCGGAAGTTTGCGCAGGTTGTTGTGTGGACGTGAGCTTCACAGCAGCTGGTGCGCTAGTGAGGAGCGTGACTTCTGGGTCAGAGGGCTCGGTCCCAGCCCCAGGGCCAAGCTCCCAGCCCCCCTGGAGCTCCGAGGGCCAGAGGGCGGGCAGCGGTGCGCGGGCGTCTGGGCAGAGGCTTCCTCCCTCTGCTTTCTGGAGGCAGCGTCCCCGTGTCGGCCCACCTGGCAGAGCAGGAGAAGGCGGTTCCTGATGATTCAGTCCGCGCGGAGGAGACTAGACAGGAGAGTGAAAGGAAGCACCGGGGGGACACAGGCACCCACAGGAGAGGGCAGCAGCCCGGAAGGTGGTCCGTCACAGGGGAGAACAGTTTTAACAATCTCGCCCTCCGACCCAGAAGTCACGCTCCTCACTAGCGCACCAGCTGCTGTGAAGTTCACGTCCACACAACCTGCGCGAACGTCTGCAGCGGCTTCATTCCGAATCACCAAGACACCTGCCCGCACGTGATGGATCAGCAGAGCGTGGGCGTGGCTGCCATGGAACGTTCTTCTGGGATAGAAAACCCATCAAGCCACAAAAAACATGGATACTAAGTGAAATAGGCCAGTCTAAAAAGTCTGTACATTATTCTCATCAATTACGTGGCAACATGGAGAAGGCAGAACTATGGAAATGTTACAGCGATCAGTGTTGCCCAAGGGTGGAGGGTGGGAGGGCTGAGTACGCAGTGCACACGGGGATTTAGGGCAGCAAACTGCTCTGAAGGAGACAGCACTGGTGGAGATGGGACCCTCCCCGGGGTCTGCAGGGCGTGGGGGGCTCCCTGCCGGTGAGATGGCAGCCTGATCACAGTAGCTGCCTGGCCAACAGCAACAGGCACCCCGGCCTCAAGGTGTTAGGACCTAGGGGAGAGCCCAGCCGGCCTAACTCAGTGGTTGAGCATTGACCTATGAATCGGGAAGTCAGGGTTTGACGTCGGGTCAGGGTACATGCCTGTTGCGGGCTCGATTCCCAGTGTGGGGCGTTCAGGAGGCAGCTGATAGTGATTCTCTCTCATTGTTAATGTTTCTCTCTCCCTCTCCCTTCCTCTTTGAAATCAATACAAAATGTATTAAAAAGGAACCAGGGGTGAGATTCAAGAAGACTGCAGGGTACCCTGAGGCTGCTGCCCTCACTCCCAGCCAGGACCTGCATTTACAACTAAAACATTGTGCAGGCAACTTTAAAAGCAAAGCAGCAGGATACAAAGTTAACATCCACACATTGATGGCATTTTTATCTCCCAGGAATAAACTCTCAGAAAGAGAAACCAGTAGAACAATTTCATTTACCATGGCAACAGCAACAAGATGCCTAGGAATAAAGTGAACCCAGGAGGTAAAAGGCCTGGAGACTAGAACATTGAAAAAGAGACAGTGAAAGATACAAACAAGTGGAAGCATACACCTAGTTCACGTTTGGAAGAATCAACTTCATTAAAATGTCCATACTACCCAAGGCAATCTACAGATTCAGTGCAATTCCTATTAAAATACCATTGCATATTCCACAGATCTAGAACAAATATTCCTAAAACTTATATGGAACTGGAAAAGACCTTGAATAGCTGCAGCAATCTTGAGAAAGAACAAAACTGAAGTGATCACAATACCTGATAGCAAACTATATTACAAAGCCACTGTAATCAAAACAGCCTGGCCGAAACCGGTTTGGCTCAATGGATAGAGCGTCAGCCTGCAGACTGAAAGATCCCAGGTTCGATTCCGGTCAAGGGCATGTACCTGGGTTGCGGGCACATCCCCAGTAGGAGAGGTGCAGGAGGCAGCTGGTTGATGTTTCTCTCTCATCGATGTTTCTAACTCTCTATCTCTCTCCCTTCCTCTCTTTAAAAAATCAATAAAATATATTAAAAAAAAACACACAACAACAACAGCCTGGTACTGGCACCAGAACAGGCATATAGAACAATGGAACACAGCAGAGACCACAGAATTCAATCAAAGTCATTACGGTCAATTAATATTTGACAAAGAAGCCAAGAGCATACAATGGAGTCAAGACAGTCTCTTCAATAAATGGTGTTGGGAAAATTGGACATGCAAAAAAATGAAACTAGACCACCAACTAACACCATACACAAAAATAAACTCAAAATGGATAAAAGACTTAAATGTAAGTCACAAAACCATAAAAATCCAGAAGAAAATATAGGCAGTGATATCTCAGATATCACATGCAACAGAATTTTTGCCGATACATCTCCTAGGGCAGTGGTCAGCAAACTCATTAGTCAACAGAGCCACATATCAACAGTACAACGATTGAAATTTCTTTTGAGAGCCAAATTTTTTAAACTATATAGGTAGGTACATTGTTGTTAACTTAATTAGGGCACTCCTAAGCTGGCCTTTGCTAAAAACGTCCTCTTCCAACTCTCCCATCCACACTCTTCTATCTGAAACAAGTATACAAGGCGAGTGTGGATGGGAACATTGGAAGGGGTCGACCTCAGCGAAAGTACCTCAATCAGATTGAGGACGTTTTTCGCAAAGGCCAGTTTAGGAGTGCCCTAATTAAGTTAATAACAATGTACCTACCCCACAGACTCCGTCCCAGCCCCTCCCCCACCGGGCACCGCGTTCCCTGTCCTTTTAGTCTGAACCCCCGCTCTCCCCGCATCCCACTCCCATGGGACACCCCCTTCCAGAGCGCAGGCCTGATGGGCCGGGGCAGAGGGGGCAGGAAGGGCAGGGGGGGCAGGAGGGGCAGGTGGGCAGGGGGGGGGCAGGAGGGGCAGGGGGGCTGGAGGGGCAGGGGGGCAGGCGGGGCAGGCGGGGGCAGGAGGGGCAGGTGGGCAGGGGGGCAGGAAGGGCAGGGGGGCAGGAGGGGCAGGTGGGCAGGGGGGGCAGGAGGGGCAGGGGGGCTGGAGGGGCAGGAGGGGCAGGGGGGCAGGGGGAGCAGGAGGGGGCAGTCGGGCTGCGGTGCTGCTGGGGGTTCCTTCCTCTGTGCTCTCCGGGGCCTGGGGCGCTGCATCCAGTGCAATGGCTGCGCGGCCGCTGTAAGGACCAAGGAGCCAGTGCTGAGCTCAGGGGAGCTCCTGAAAGGACAGAACAGGACTGATAGCTGTGTCCTTAACCCCTCTTCCAAGAAAAAGCCACAGAATGTATCAGTTACTCAGCCTGCCCTTATCTCGGCCAATGGGAAAGTGGGGAAAACTAGCCCAAGGCCAAGAGTATGCTAGCCACCCCCCTGTCTTTGTGTAACCAGACCCTAGCTGCACCCTGCCCTTGCGTCACTAGACCCCCGGCCCTCACTCAACCAACCGGAATCAACCAAATCAGTGGTCAGAGTGTGCCCCCACCCCCCAACCCCAAGCCCTATAAATCTTTGTTCTCTTGGAACTCGGGGCTCTCTTTTGCATCCAGTAATGGAGGCGGGGTCGGGGGGGGGGGTTGGGGGGTGGGGTGGAGAGGGGGGAGACCAAGTCCCGGGCTTGAATAAAAGACCCTTTGCTTTTGCATCGGAAAAGGCTCCCTGGTGGTGGATTATTGGGGACCCCGAACTCTGGGCATAACATTTTGGGGGCGCGTCCGGGATCCCCAAAATCTATGAGGGACCCCAATCCGGGGAGTCTGCCTGACCGCAGTAAGTGTCTGTGTGTTGTCTATTCTGTCCTGTGTGAGCTCACTTTTGAAATCTGTAATGCCCAAAACGGCCTCAGTGGACACACAGGGGGACCACGGGTGGGAGGAGTCAGGGGAGGCCCCAATCCCCCATCTGGAGGGGTGCAGAAACCCCTCAATCTGAGTTGGCGCATGGCCATCGTCTAATCTGTAGTTTTGCTTCCGCGGAGTTGGAAGGTTGTTTTGGTTTTGCTTCCATAGAGTTGGAAGACTGTATTTGTCTGTGTGTGTGTGTTTTTTCTTTCTGTTTTCTGTGGACTTACTGGACGGACGTTATGGGACAGACTCAAACTACTCCTTTAAGCATTATAGTCATTTTAAAATCAAGAGCTGGGCCAAACCTGCTTGCCAGCCTCAGGTGTGGTTTTCCAGAACTGCTGGGAACTTGGGACCTTGAAGGTTACTGAATTCGAATGATAAAAAACTTATGTCTTGCATTTTTGAAGTTTATTCTTAAAAATGTTACTGCTTAAGAAATGCTGAATATTTGACTTGCCAGCTAAAAGTTTAAGGTTTGGATTGAATTGGGAAAAACTGTGTGTTGTGGTAGCTAAATGCCTTTGTTGAATGAATGTCTGGTGAAAGTGTGTGAGTGTGGAGGGAGGGGGCCTGCCCTCTCCTCTCCTTTGTGTGGCTTCACAACTTTGGTCAGGCGGGCATCTGAGAGAGGATCTGTGAAAACGGGTCACCCCCTCCCTTGTCTGTCTCTCGTCACCGATCATCATGGGTTCGGGACAAAGTTTGTTTGTGTGGGACTAGCCAATTTACTACAGAGAAGGGGGACTGGACCTGGTCTGTGTAAAGCGAAAGCTACTCTGTGCTATCTGTTTGTACACATAAGGAAAAACCCTGCTTTAAGGGGAAGACAGTAGAGAACTTTTAATTGCTTTACTCTGAGGTATAATCTTGCTGCATCAGGTTAAAATTTTAAAAATCTAGGATTAATTTAAAGGTGTAAGATTGCAACCCAAAGAAGTTTAACAAAGGCTGGCTAGATTCCAAGATTGCTTAGTTCTGAGATTGCTTATAAAAAAAGCAAGAGAAAAGTCTTTTCAAGTTACCTATTTGCTTAGCAAATTAACAAAGTAGCAAATTTCAAAGAACTTGTTATTCATGGTTTTCTTATCTCTGGTGGACAGCTCCGCAGGACAGACTGTATTTTGTTTAACTTGCTGTTTTCAATTGTTTATTAGAATCCTCATAGGGGCTTTCCCTTCCTCCCTCATCCGGATTCTGAAAGCATCTGTAACTGGATTTCAGATAGTCTCCAGGCTTTCTGTCTGCAAGAAACCTCCCTATGCACACCCATTGTCTTCCCAGGCCGACTCTGTGAGGAAAAGCAATCGGGCCTGGGCTGAGAGAAGGGGGGCGGAGGTGTTGGCAGTTGTTAAGTTGCTGGCTGCAAACCTAACATCGATGAGAGAGAAACATCGATCAGCTGCCTCCTGCACATCTCCCACTGGGGATGTGCTCACAACCCAGGTACATGCCATTGACCGGAATCGAACCTGGGACCTTTCAGTCCGCAGGCCGACGATCTATCCACTGAGCCAAACCGGTTTCGGCTGTTCTTAGTTTTATCATTAAAGGATTAAGGTTTCTAAGAATAAAATTCTAATACATTAAAAAAAACAACTAAACTCCCGCTAGAAAAGCAGAGGAGGAACAAGGCTAAAGTCCGCAGCCGCCCTGGTGATTTAGAACTGTTTTGCTAGGCAGACTCAACCCCTGAGAGCCAGGTCAAAGAAGGGGGCGCTGAATGCCTGAGCTGCTCGCAAGGCCCGGAAGCCCCTGGTGGAGAAGCGGCCCACGGATCAACGAGAGCCTAGAGGAGCTGCAGCAGCTGCTGGAGGGCAACGAGGTGAGGCTGGCGGGCCGGTGCCCAGGGGATGCTGAGCGAGCAGATGGGGGTCAGGGCATTGCCTGGCCTCACCTCCCTCCCCCACCTGGCGCCCCAGTCAGCACAGGTGCAGGCTAAGCTGGAGAATGCCGAGGTGCTGGAGCTGACGGTGCAGCGCGTGCTGCAGGAGTGCTGCGGGGCAGGGCTTGCGGGCGCAAGCAGCTGCAGGCAGAAGCCAGCAAGCGCTTCACTGCCGGCTACATCCAGTGAACCCCCTACTTGAGTCCATACTGAAAGGGCGAGGGCTAGGCCCTCCACCTTGCCCCAGGGTAAGTGCTCCATCTTACCTTGGCCACGTGCTTGGCAAGGAGCTTCTTCCCGGAAGTCTAAGCCTCTGCTAGCCACACCCAGGAACAAGACACAGACTTGTGCCTGGCCAATTGGCAGAGCACAGTCCTTTCTCCTCCCCTTACTCCAACTCCACCTATATAACCTGTCTCCACACAGAGTTATCTCTCTCTCTGCTTCCTGCTGCTGTGTCGGCAAGGTAGGGGAGCCGAGCTAGCTCGAATAAAGACTCTTATGCTTTTGCATCGGACATGGCTGGCTCCCTGATGTGGTTTCTTGGGGATCCTGAAATCTGGGCATAACATTTGGGGGCTCGTCCGGGATTCCCAAGACCATCCAGGGACCCCCAGTTCGAAGAGTCTGACTGGCCGCGGTAAGTGTCTGTGTGTTGTGTATTCTGTTCTGTGTGATATATGTTATCTCTAAGGGACTCATCCTGTATCTGGAGGAATGGCTTCTAGATGGTACTCACCATCAAAACTCGGACTGGATAAGGGTTCGAATCTGGCCTATCTTTTAAAAAAGGTAGAAGAGAAGCATTCCTAGGCAGTTTTCTACTGCCTCTGTTCAGGGACTTGTTCTGTATCTGTTCTGTGTGAGCTCACTTCTGAAATCTGTAATCGCCCGCAATGATCTAAGTGGACGCACAGGGGGATCAAGGGCGGGAGGAGTCGGGGGACGCCTCGACCCTCCATCTGGAGGGGTGTAGTTTTGCTTCCGCGGAGTCAGAAGGTCTGTAGGAACCCCCTCAATCTGAGAATCTGAGACGAGGCGGGTCGCTCCCGCCGGTTTGGCCTAAGGCCATCGTCTAGTTGCTTCCATGGAGTTGGAAGGCTGTTCTTTGGGGCCCTCTGTTTGTCTGTGTCTGTGTTTTTGTTTTCTGTGGACTTACTGGACGGATGTTATGGGACGGACTCAGACTGCTCCTTTGGGTATTGTGATTGATCATTTCAAGGAGATTGGGGGAGGCTGTAGAGCTCCCTCAGGAGTTGGAAAGTTGTTATTGTTTAAACTCTGAGTGAATGTCTGGTGAAAGTGTGTGAGTGTGGAGGGAGGGGGCCTACCCTCTCCCCTCCTTTGTGTGGCTCCACGACTTCGGTCAGGTGGGCATCTGAGTGAGGATCTGTGAAAACAGGTCACCCCCTCCCCAAGTAAATGCGTCTGGGATTCTGTGCATGTGTAGAGAGAAAAGCTGGCTTAAAACTAATGCGCGCACTGTCTGATTTTGGATAGAGTTTTGAGCTAGAGTCTCTTTGCAGATGTGCAGGATGGAGCCCAAGACTGATCTTTACCCAAAGAAAAAAAACGGATGCTAGCTAGATTCTAGACTGATTGAGAAATGCTGAATATTTTGACTTGCCAGCTAAAAGTTTAAGGTTCAGATTGAATTGGGAAAAATTGTGTTATTGTGGTAACTAAATGCCTTTGCTTATTGGTACAGCCACCATTTTGGGCTGCATGACTTGGCAGCCGCCATGTTGGCCGCATGGTTTGCCGCTCCCCTAGGGGCCGCCATCTTGAAACAGCAAAGGCCCCTCCCTCTGATTTAGTCAGGGGTGGAGCTTTAAGGCGGAGTTTTATGGGGCAGAAGTAAGCTTGCCTCGCGGATTTATTTTTAAGAAAAGGGACTGATAGCAGTAATCCAATTTCTAAAGTCAGATAGAGACTGTGGTTTCATGATGATATTCAAGGGCATATTTTTCCTTTGCCTGGGAGGGACAGTGCAGCTGTCCCAGGGTCGGGAGGGCTCCAGCTAACTTGCAACTCAGTGTTCGGGAGACCCAGGATATGCCTAAGTTTAACTTAGGTTACCCAAGGACTCTAGATAATGTGTTTACCCACAGCTGTGGTTTGGATTGCATGCTGCCTCTGCTTCTGTAAATTGATCTGTCCTTATTGCTTAAATATGTATCCTTGTTGTTAAATTTGAATGTATTGTTAATCTGAGGAATGTTAATTATTTACATGTCACCTAAAAATTAAGGCTAAAAGTTTTAACTAACTGAAAAGCATGGCTTTGGTGTGATGGGAGGAAAGAAATTTTGAATGGATGGTATGCCAGTAAGCTGGAACTGGTCACTGGTGGTGGATTGTGAGAAGGGCTGGACACTGCCTAACTTCTCCTTCCTTGGTACCCCTGAAACATCAGAGGGTACTTCTGGCCTTGGTTTTCTTGGTTTCTGGTTTTGGATTTGTTTGTTTGTTTGTTTGTGATGAAAACCATTTCTATCTGAATGAGACATAGGTCAAGAATCCTGTCCTGGAATGTGGGAAAGGGAAGACCCCCACATCTGTTCCTGTCAGGCCCCCATCAGGGGACTTGGGCGATGTTCCTGTTATCAGCTAAAGAGCCCAAGACTGTAAAAATACTTGTTCACTGAAAAGGTGTAAGTGTAAATGTTTATTTGATGTTTGTAAGCATCTGTTTGTTTGCTGGGAACTTTGATTTGCTATGTGATATTCTGTGCTGGGTTGGGATTTTGGAATTCTGGGGTAAATTTAAAAGGTATTTGTGGCTTTTCTAGTCTGATTGGGGTATTTAAGGATGGGGCTCACAGTTCCTCAAGGACGCCGACTGGGAGCCAGCCCCGAAGCCTCAGCCTTCCACCAGAAAGTCCTGAGCCTGACGAGGCCCTGGCAGCCCTGCATGTGCGACCTGGGTCCATCACACCCACGTCCGGTCAGCGGACCCATCCATGATCCGGAAAGACTTCATCACCAAATGGAGTGTCGATCGAGATCAACGCAACCTGCTACCTGCCTGATGCTGGTAACATGGCTCGCGATCACTCCTGCTACTGGGAGCCCCCACAATACTGTGTAATAGACTGAGATGATGCCTGCATCTTCATGGACATGGCTCCAAAGAGACAAGGATAATTCATAGGAAGGTCAAGAATAGACTTTAGTTGGATTTGGCTGCCTGAAGCGGCCATGATGCCAATATTATGTTTCATTGTATTGATATGTTATATTGACCTTTGATTCTCTTGCAGGTTTGAATGTATGTTGGCTGTCCTGGAAGGGGACTGTGTGGGGTGAACCCCAAGAGTAGAGGGTGTCTGGCTGCCAAGAGGGCAGGTGCCCAACTGGGCAGGAACAGTGCCCATCAGGTTTTGGTCTCTGTTGAGAGACAGCTAACAGTTGGCAGCCTGTAATACTGTCTTGCAGGCCTTTGTGACGATGCCCATGTCAGGGGTAGTAAGCTGGAAAAGTCCTGATTAGAATAGAAGGTCTAAGGTATGATTATGCATAGAAAGAAAATTTAATGCCAATAAGTACTGTTTTATCAAAAAGAATTGGCAAGGAAAGTCAGAAAATCTTAGAGTAGAACAGTATGTCTTTCTTCTTATGTAATTCCTCCGAAATTTGGCAATGCTAACATGGCAATACATTTCTTTGCATAGATTCAATAAGACCGGTTCCTAATAGTGGTTTTATTAATGGAAAACTTTGACTGGAGTATCATGTTTTAAAGAGCCCTGTCTGAGCTCTAAAGACTTGAAGTCAGTAAGAATGCCACGAAGAAAGCCTGGTATCCTGCTTGGAAGCCCTGAAGATGGCTGGTGCTGGTGTTATGCCCAGATTTCAGGATCCCCAAAAAACCACATCAGGGAGCCAGCCATGTCCGATGCAAAAGCATAAGAGTCTTTATTCGAGCTAGCTCGGCTCCCCCACCTTGCCGACACAGCAGCAGGAAGCAGAGAGAGATAACTCTGTGTGGAGACCGGTTATATAGGGGGAGTTGGAGTAATGGGAGGAGAAAGGACTGTGCTCTGCCGATTGGCCAGGCACAAGTCTGTGTCTTGTTCCTGGGTGTGGCTATCAGAGGCGTAGACTTCCGGGAAGAAGCTCCTTGCCAAGCATGTGGCCAAGGTAAGATGGAGCACTTACCCTGGGGTAAGGTGGAGGGCGTAGCCCTTACCCTGGGGCAAGGTGGAGGGCCTAGCCCTTACCCTGGGGCAAGGTGGAGGGCCTAGCCCTTGCCCTTTCATTCCCCCCTTTGTCTTGGAACTTCCGGCTCAATCATGAGACGGACTGCTTTTCTATTCCACCATTGCTAGAGGCCCGTACTGGGCATATCTTAACAAATGGTCCGGTGGAAGGGAAAGAAACCATTTTAGCTTTAACAACTTCTATTGAAATAGGATTTTTCTTCTTAAAATTCCTCCATGGCTATCAACAAAACAAATCAAGATTAATTTATCTACTGTCCTGATGTTTACCTAAACACAACAAGAATGGTAACTGACTACCTTTGCTGGAATCTCATGGTTGAATCTTAATGTGCCCCATAGGGCCAGGAAGCCGCGCCACCCAGCTGCCATCAGGCCTGCCTGCAGTATCTGCTCAGTTAGGTGAATCCCTCACCTGTAGCAACTCCACCTGAGCCCACGCTCTAGGCTTTAAGCCCATCTCAGTAGCCCTCCTACTTGTTGTGGCCCAGAGTGTGTGGGGGTTCCGCAGGAACGCAGAGGCATCCCTACTGCTCCCCTTCTACTCTTACCAACCGCCAATAATGGTAGGGCATGGGCCTGACGCTCCAGCGCCAGCCATCTTCAGGGCTTCCAAGCAGGATACCAGGCTTTCTTCGTGGCATTTTTACTGGCTTCAAGTCTTTAGAGCTCAGACAGGGCTCTTTAAAACATGATACTCCAGTCAAAGTTTTCCAGTAATAAAACCACTATTAGGTACCAGTCTTATTGAATCTATGCAAAGAAATGTATTGCCATGACTTATTTAGCATTGCCAATATTTCAGAGGAATTATGTAAGGAGGAAAACATACTGATCTGCTCTAAGATTTTTCTGATTTTTCCTTGCCAATTCCTTTTCATGGAGTTATAACAAAACAGTAATTGTTGGCATTAAACTTTCTTTCTATGCATAACCATGCCTTAGACCTTCTATTCCAAACAGGCCTTTCCCAGCTTTCTACAGTTGAGGTTTGTACTACCCCTGACATGGGCATGGTTACGCAGGCCTGCAAGACAATATACAGGCTGCCAACCATCAACTGTCTCTCAACAGAGACCAAAACCTGATGGGCACTGTTCCTGCCCAGTTGGGCACCTGCCCTCTTGGCAGCCAGACACCCTCTACTCTTGGGGTTCACCCCACACAGTCCCCTTCCAGGACAGCCAACATACATTCAAACCTGCAAGAGAATCAAAGGTCAATATAACATATCAATACAATGAAACATAATATTGGCATCATGGCCGCTTCAGGCAGCCAAATCTTACTAAATTCTATTCTTGACCTTCCTATGAATTATCCTTGTCTCTTTGGAGCCATGTCCATGAAGATGCAGGCATCATCTCAGTCTATTACACAGTATTGTGGGGGCTCCCGGTAGCAGGAGTGATCGCGAGCAATGTTACCAGCATCAGGGAGGTCGAGCATGCCGTAGCTTGAGCTTGAGCGGGTTGCGTTGATCTCGATCGACGCTCCATTTGGTGACGAAGTCTTCCCGGATCACAGATGGACCCAGGTCGTGATGCCGTCTACCTTGAGATCGGTAGGGGTCGTCAGCACCACAGTGTAGGGACCCTTCCAACGTGGCTCAAGGGTCTCCTGGCGGTGCCTTCTGCTGTAGACCCAATTTCCTGGTCTGTGCTGATGAGGAGGAGTTGGGGTTGGGGCTGGTCTCATACAGATTCTAGGGCCCGTTGCCTTCCTTTCACAGGCAGGGGGAAGGGCCCATGAAATCTCTGCCTTGAGGAAATGTGAGCCCCATCCTTAAATGTCCCAATCAGACTAGAAAAGCCACAAATACCTTTTAAATTTACCCCAGAATTCCAAAATCCCAACCCAGCACAGAATATCACATAGCAAATCAAAGTTCCCAGCAAACAAACAGAGATGCTTACAAACATCAAATAAACATTTACACTTACACCTTTTCAGTGAACAAGTATTTTTACAGTCTTGGGCTCTTTAGCTGATAACAGGAACATCGCCCAAGTCCCCTGATGGGGGCCTAACAGGAACAGATGTGGGGGTCTTCCCTTTCCCACATTCCAGGACAGGATTCTTGACCTATGTCTCATTCAGATAGAATCGGTTTTCATCACAAACAAAAACAAATCCAAAACCAGAAACCAAGAAAACCAAGGCCAGAAGTACCCTCTGATGTTTCAGGGGTACCAAGGAAGGAGAAGTTAGGCAGTGTCCAGCCCTTCTCACAATCCACCACCAGTGACCAGTTCCAGCTTACTGGCATACCATCCATTCAAAATTTCTTTCCTCCCATCACACCAAAGCCATGCTTTTCAGTTAGTTAAAACTTTTAGCCTTAATTTTTAGGTGACATGTAAATAATTAACATTCCTCAGATTAACAATACATTCAAATTTAACAAGGATACATATTTAAGCAATAAGGACAGATCAATTTACAGAAGCAGAGACAGCATGCAATCCAAACCACAGCTGTGGTTAAACAGATTATCTAGAGTCCTTGGGTAACCTAGGTTCAGCATGAAACCACAGTCTCTATCTGACTTTAGAAATTGGATTACTGCTATCAGTCCCTTTTAAAGACTTTGACATAACCTTTGATTGTCCTTAGTTTAAGGAAAGCAGGGTTTTCTAGATTTAAGAGATTAGCTTAAAAAATAAATCCACAAAGCAAGCACATTTGCAGCCCCATAAAACTTTGCCTTAAAGCTCCACCCCTGACTAAATCAGAGGGAGGGGCCTTTGCTGTTTCAAGATGGCAGCCCCTAGGGGAGCGGCAAACCATGCGGCCAACATGGAGGCTGCCAAAGCTTGCAGCCCAAAATGGTGGCTGTACCAATAAGCAAAGGCATTTAGCTTCCACAATAACACAATTTTTCCCAATTCAATCTGAACCTTAAACTTTTAGCTGGCAAGTCAAAATATTCAGCATTTCTCAATCAGTCTAGAATTTAGCTAGCATCCATTTTTTTCTTTGGGTAAATGATCAGTCTTGGGCTCCATCCTGCACATCTGCAAAGAGACTCTAGCTCAAAACTCTATCCAAAATCAGACAGTGCACGCATTAGTTTTAAGCCAGCTTTTCTCTCTACACGTGCACAGAAATCCCAGACACATTTACTTGGGGAGGGGTTGACCTGTTTTCACAGATCCTCACTCAGATGCCCACCTGACCGAAGTCGTGGAGCCACACAAAGGAGGGGAGAGGGCAGGCCCCCTCCCTCCACACTCACACACTTTCACCAGACATTCACTCAGAGTTTAAACAATAACAACTTTCCAACTCCTGAGGGAGCTCTACAGCCTCCCCCAGTCTCCTTGAAATGATCAATCACAATACCCAAAGGAGCAGTCTGAGTCCGTCCCATAACATCCGTCCAGTAAGTCCACAGAAAACAAAAACACAGACACAGACAAACAGAGGGCCCCAAAGAACAGCCTTCCAACTCCATGGAAGCAACTAGACGATGGCCTTACACCAAACTGGCGGGAGCGACCCGCCTCGTCTCAGATTCTCAGATTGAGGGGGTTCCTACAGACCTTCTGACTCCGCGGAAGCAAAACTACACCCCTCCAGATGGAGGGTCGAGGCGTCCCCCGACTCCTCCCGCCCTTGATCCCCCTGTGCGTCCACTTAGATCATTGCGGGCGATTACAGATTTCAGAAGTGAGCTCACACAGAACAGATACAGAACAAGTCCCTGAACAGAGGCAGTAGAAAACTGCCTAGGAATGCTTCTCTTCTACCTTTTTTAAAAGATAGGCCAGATTCGAACCCTTATCCAGTCCGAGTTTTGATGGTGAGTACCATCTAGAAGCCATTCCTCCAGATACAGGATGAGTCCCTTAGAGATAACATATATCACACAGAACAGAATACACAACACACAGACACTTACCGCGGCCAGTCAGACTCTTCGAACTGGGGGGTCCCTGGATAGTCTTGGGAATCCCGGACGAGCCCCCAAATGTTATGCCCAGATTTCAGGATCCCCAAGAAACCACATCAGGGAGCCAGCCATGTCCGATGCAAAAGCATAAGAGTCTTTATTCGAGCTAGCTCGGCTCCCCCACCTTGCCGACACAGCAGCAGGAAGCAGAGAGAGAGAGATAACTCTGTGTGGAGACGGGTTATATAGGTGGAGTTGGAGTAATGGGAGGAGAAAGGACTGTGCTCTGCCGATTGGCCAGGCACAAGTCTGTATCTTGTTCCTAGGTGTGGCTAGCAGAGGCTTAGACTTCCGGGAAGAAGCTCCTTGCCAAGCATGTGGCCAAGGTAAGATGGAGCACTTACCCTGGGGCAAGGTGGATGGCGTAGCCCTTACCCTGGGGCAAGGTGGAGGGCATAGCCCTTACCCTGGGGCAAGGTGGAGGGCCTAGCCCTTACCCTGGGGCAAGGTGGAAGGCCTAGCCCTCGCCCTTTCAGCTGGAGTGTCAGGCCGATGCCCTACCATCACTGGCGGTTGGTAAGAGTAGAAGGGGAGCAGTAAGGATGCCTCTGCGTTCCTGCGGAACCCCCACACACTCTGGGCCACAACAAGTAGGAGGGCTACTGAGATGGGCTTAAAGCCTGGAGCGTGGGCTCAGGTGGAGTTGCTACAGGTGAAGGATTCACCTAACTCAGCAGATACTGCAGGCAGGCCTGATGGTGACTGGATGGCTTGGCTTCCTGGCCCTGTGGGGCACATTAAGATTCAACCATGAGATTCCAGCAAAGGTGGTCGGTTACCATTCTTGTTGTGTTTATGCAAACATCAGGCCAAATTGAATACAGTAGATAAAATAATCTTGATTTGTTTTGTTGACAGCCATGGAGGAATTTTAAGAAGAAAAATCCTATTTCAATAGAAGTTGTTAAAGCTAAAATGGTTTCTTTCCCTTCCACAGGACCATTTGTTAAGCATATAGGGATAGTTCAGTTGATAGTTCTGTGTGCCCAGTTCAGGCCTCTAGCAACGGTGGAATAGAAATGCAGTCCGTCTCATGATTGAGCCGGAAGTTCCAAGACAAAGGGGGGAATGAAAGGGCAAGGGCTAGGCCCTCCACCTTGCCCCAGGGTAAGGGCTACGCCCTCCATCTTGCCCCAGGGTAAGTGCTCCATCTTACCTTGGCCACATGCTTGGCAAGGAGCTTCTTCCCGGAAGTCTAAGCCTCTGCTAGCCACACCCAGGAACAAGACACAGACTTGTGCCTGGCCAATTGGCAGAGCACAGTCCTTTCTCCTCCCCTTACTCCAACTCCGCCTATGTAACCCGTCTCCACACAGAGTTATCTCTCTCTCTGCTTCCTGCTGCTGTGTCGGCAAGGTGGGGGAGCCGAGCTAGCTCGAATAAAGACTCTTATGCTTTTGCATCGGACATGGCTGGCTCCCTGATGTGGTTTTTTGGGGATCCTGAAATCTGGGCATAACACATACCACTGAGAAAGGGCAGCGGCTTCTGGGTTTTGCTGGAGGACGCTCTGGCCGGGCCCCCGGGAGACCCTAGGCGGAGCAGCTGGCTCACAGGAGGGGCTGATATCCCCTTCAAGTGCACTCCCTTGAAAGAGGCCTGGTTGCTGCTCTGCCACAAAGGGAACTGGTAGAAAGGCAAGAAAGCAGGGCCCTAAGGGTTAACAAAGGGGCACTCTCCCTGGACCTGGGAGCCATCAGGACTTTGAAATTCTCCAAGAGAGGAGGAGTCTGACTCAGAGACTGGCCGAAACCTCGTTGGGTTGGAAGAACCAGAGGCTGCATATTGAACTTATAGACTGCAGTTTGCTGGGCAGAGGTCCAAGCCCAGTTATATAGGGGTTAAACTACCTGTGTACAGCAAAACAACTTTCTCCTGTGCCAGAATACATTTTAAGAAAATTGAATGCATAATAGACCAGTAAGCTGGAACAAGTAGAATAGGGAAACTGAGCAGAAATCCTATCTTCCCTAAACCAATGACAATTGGGAGTAAATGCTTTGCATTTGCCTCCCTAAACAAAGGTTTAATCGTTTATGTCAATCTGATTAGTGTCATTTATTGTCCACACCCAGGGACAAATGAAGTTAGAAAATAAGCCTTATTTTGATTGGTTCTTTTATTCAGGAGGAGCCAACCCTGTCCCTCCCTGCAACATGAATGATAAAATATACGTTAAGGAATTTTAAAATTGCTCAAACCTCGCTGCCTTGGGTCCAGTTCTGCGTGTGTAGGAAGGGACAGAGTAAAGTTTAGTAGCAGGCCAGAAGAAGCTGGCAAGGCCATCCAAACCACCCAGCCGCTATTGGCCAGAGCCGCCTGAGGCAGACCTCCTCAGACTGGCAACAGCTGACTCTGTCTAGGACAGACTGGGCTTTTTCCAACTGGGCCCCCATGAGCCGATGGTCAAAATGAAGATCGGGGGCCAGACTGTGAACTTTATGGGTGATACGGCGGCAGAGCACTCGGTAGTTACTTAGAAGGTAGCTCCCCTCTCAGGACAGGAAGTCACCGGGACCACAGCTGCAGACTGTTCTGCCGCCCCCCGCCGATGTCAGTTAGGCGGCCATCAGGTGGTTCATGAATTCCTATATTTACCAGTTGACCTGGTCCCTCTAATGGAAGCAGAAACCACTTTTGCCCCAGATGGCTCAGCACAGCCTTGCCTAGGTGAAGAGACCTCTCCAATGATCCTGTCCTTAGCAGTGCCGAGAGAGGAAGAATGGAGACTTTATACCCCCCAGCCAAAGGCCCTCACATCTGTTCTTGTCAGGCCCCCATCAGGGGACTTGGGCAGTGTTCCTGTTATCTGCCAAAATTCCCAAGACTGTAAAAGTACTTGTTCACTAAAAAGGTATAAATATGAATGTTTATTTAATGTTTACATGTCTACTTAGATATAAATATTTATAAATAAATAAAACCCCCGGTTAGTTTCCTGATGTATTCTGGAGCAGCCTATTCAGTCTTGACAGAGCCAATGGGACCAGTACCATCTAAGAAGACACCAGTTCTAGGAGCCACCGGACAAACTGCCTTTTTCCTTGGACATCAAAGAGGACTGTGGACCTCAGAGAGAACACGATAACTCATACGTTTCTAGTCATGCCAGAATGCCTGTACCCCTTACTTGGACGTGATCTCTTACAGAAATTACAAGCCACCCATAAGCTTGTTCGAGATGCCCTGCCAGTGCCACCTCGGACTCTGTACATCCTTTCCAGCCTGGGGACTCGATGTGGGTAAAGAAGTTCACGACCCCAGGACTCACCCCAACTTGAAAAGGACTATACCTGCAGAAAATTGTATAATAGACTCAGATGATGCCTGCATCTTCATAGACATGGCTTCAGAAAGACAAGGGGGGAATGAAAGGACAAAACAGGACTGGCAGCTGTGTCCTTAACCCCTCTTCCAAGAAAAAGCCACAGAATGTATCAGTTACTCAGCCTGCCCTTATCTTGGCCAATGGGAAAGTGGGGAAAACTAGCCCAAGGCCAAGAGTATGCTAGCCACCCCCCTGTCTTTGTGTAACCAGACCCTAGCTGCACCCTGCCCTTGCGTCACTACCCCCCCCCCCCCCCGCCCTCACTCAACCAACCGGAATCGACCAAATCAGTGGTCAGAGTGTGCCCCCAACCCCCAACCCCAAGCCCTATAAATCTTTGTTCTCTTGGAACTCGGGGCTCTCTTTTGCATCCAGTAATGGAGGCGGGGAGGCAGGAGGGGGACCAAGTCCCAGGCTTGAATAAAAGATGTTGTGCCCAGATTACAAGATTCCCAAGAAACCACATCAGGGAGCCAATTCGATGTAAAAGCATAAGAATCTGTATTTCAAGTTAACTTGAGCTCTCCATCCACCAGACTCACCGACACATCGGCTAGCCAAGTGGCCAAGAGAGAGCGAACCCCTCCCCGAGACCGGTTATATAGGGGGGGGTTGGAGTAAGGGAGGAGAAAGGACTGTGCTTTGCCGATTGGCCAGGCACAAGTCGATGTCCCGTTCCTGGGTGTGGCTAGCAGAGTCTTAGACTTCCGTGAAGAAGCTCCTTGCCCAACACGTGGCCAAGGTAAGATGGAGGACACAGCCCTTACCCTGGGGGAAGGTGGAGGGCGTAGCCCTCGCCCTTTCATTCCCCCCTTTCTCTTGGAACTTCCGGCTCAATCATGAGACGGACTGCACTTTTATTTCACCGTTGCTAGAGGCCCGTACTGGGCATATCTTAACAAATGGTCTGGTGGAAGGGGAAGAAATTATTTTAGCTTTAACAACTTTTATTGAAATAGGATTTTTCTTCTTAAAATTCCTCCATGGCTATCAAAAAGCCAAATTAAGATTAATTTATCTACTGTCCTGATGTTTGCATAAACACAACAAGAATGGTGACTGACTACCTTTGCTGGAATCTCATGGTTGAATCTTAATGTGCCCCGTAGGGCCAGGAAGCCACGCCACCCAGCTGCCATCAGGCCTGCCTGCAGTATCTGCTGAGTTAGGTGAATTCTTCACCTGTAGCAATTCCACCTGAGCCCATGCTCCAGGCTTTAAGCCCATCTCAGTAGCCCTCCTACTTGTTGCGGCCCAGAGCGTGTGGGGGCTCTGCAGGAATGCAGAGGCATCCCTACTGCTCCCCTTTTACTCTTACCAACCGCCAGTGATGGTAGGGCATCGGCCTGACACTCCAGCGCCAGCCATCTTCAGGGCTTCCAAGCAGAATACCAGGCTTTCTTCGTGGCATTTTTACTGGCTTCAAGTCTTTAGAGCTCAGACAGGGCTTTTTAAAACATGATACTCCAGTCAAAGTTTTCCGTTAATAAAACCACTATTAGGAACCGGTCTTATTGAATCTATGCAAAGAAATGTATTGCCATGTTAGCATCGCCAAATTTCGGAGGAATTACATAAGAAGAAAGACATACTGATCTACTCTAAGATTTTCTGACTTTCCTTGCCAATTCCTTTTAATTGTTGGCATTAAACTTTCTTTCTATGCATAACCATGCCTCAGACCTTCTACTCTAAACAGGCTTTTTTCAGACTACCCCTGACATGGGCATGGTCACAAAGGCCTGCAAGCAGTACACAGGCTGCCACCTGTTAGCTGTCTCTCAACAGAGACCAAAACCTGATGGGCACTGTTCCCTGCCCAGGTGGGCACCTGCCCTCTTGGCAGCTAGGCACCCTTTACTTTTTGGGGTTCACCCCACATAGTACCCTTCCAGGACAGCCAACATATATTCAAACCTGCAAGAGAATTAAAGGTCAATATAACACATCAATACAATGAAACATAATCTAGGCATCATGGCCGCTTTAGGCAGCCACATCTTCTGCTATTAAACATGTGATACTAAAGTCTATTCTTGACCTTCCTATGAATTGTCTTTGTCTTTTTGGAGCCATGTCCATGAAGATGCAGGCATTATCTAAGTCTATTCAATGTTACCGGCATCAGGCAGGTCGGGCAGGTCGAGCACGCCGTAGCTTGAGCAGGTTGCATTGTTCTCGATCGATGACGAAGTTTTTCCGGATCTCGGATGGGTCTGCTGATCAGACGTGGATGTGATGGACCTAGGTCGCGACGCCGTCTATCTTGAGAGCGGTGGGGGTCGTCAGCATCACGGAGTTGGGTGTAGGGATCTTTCCATCGAGGCTCCAGGTGGTGCCTTTTGATGTAGACCCAATCTCCTGGTCTGTGCTGATGAGGAGCTGGGGGTTGGGCCAGTCTCCTGGGTGGCGCCGAGGCACGGCCAAATGTCCTCGTGCGCCCTCTGGAGCCCTCTCAAGGAAAGAGACAATTCTTGCAGCAAGAAAGTCAGTACATTTGACCAGCTTCATTCCCGTCCATCTTTATAGATTCCAAGGCCCATTGTACTGGCCTGTATTATTTAATTCAGCACAGGCAGGGGGAAGGGCCATTAAATCTTTGCCTTGAGGAACTGTGAGCTCCACTCTTAAATGTAAATACCTTTTAAGTTTACCCCAGAATTCCAAAATTCCAACCCAGCACAGAATATCACATAGCAAATCAAAGTTCCCAGTAAACAACAGAGATGCTTATAAACATCAAATAAACATTTATACTTACATCTTTTCAGTGAACAAGTATTTTTACAGCCTTGGGCTCTTGAGCAGATAACAGAAACATCATCCAAGTCCCCTGATGGGGGCCTGACAGGAACAGATGTGGGGGTCTTTCCCACATCCCAGGACAGGATTCTTGACCTATGTCTTGTTCAGATAGAAACGGTTTTTATCACAAACAAACAAACAAATCCAAAACCAAGAAAATCAAGGCCAGAAGTACCCTCTGATGTTTTAGGGGTACCAAGGAAGGAGAAGTTAGGCAGTGTCCAGCCCTTCTCACAATCCACCACCAGTGACCAGTTCCAGCTTCTTAACATTCATTTAACATTTCTTTCCTCCCATCACACCAAAGCCATGCTTTCCAGTTAAAACTTTTAGCCTTAATTTTTAGGTGACATGTAAATAATTAACATTCCTCAGATTAACAACACATTTAAATTTAACAACAAAGATACATATTTAAGCAATAAGGACAGATCAATTTACAGAAACCAGTTTCTACCTGAAATAATCGTACTTTAGAAATTAGATTACTGCTATCAGTCCCTCTTAAAGACTTTGACATAACCTTTGATTGTCCTTAGTTTAAGGAAAGCAGGGTTTTCTAGATTTAAGAGATTAGTTTAAAAATAAATCCTCGAAGCAAGCACGCTTGCAGCCCCATAAAACTCCGCCTTAAAGCTCCACCCCTGAGTAAATCAGAGGGCGGGGCCTTTGCTGTTTCAAGATGGCGGCCCCCAGGGGAGCGGCAAACCATGCGGCCAACGTGGCGGATGCCAAGGCTTGGAGCCCAAAATGGTGGCTGTACCAATAAGCAAAGGCATTTAGTTACCACAATAACACAATTTTTCCCAATTCAATCCGAACATTTCTTTGTCAGGTTCATCTCTGCCGTTTTTAAGGCCAAAACAGTCTCGGGTTTTTATTCTGTACTTTCCCTTTACACGTGCACAGAAATCCCAGATGCATTCTAAAACTTTTACATTTCTAGCTGGGGCGATCTCCATGGGAAGAGGCCGGCTCGCATCCAGAGCCGCCCTCAGGCTCCGCGGGGGACCTTCCCCCGACCCGATGCCGACTGGGGCCTCGCTGCTCCCGCCTCCCGTGAGCAACGCGCCGGCCCCGCCCCCCGCGCTCCACCACTCGCCACAAGCCCGGGGCCAACGCAGGCCGCCGCCGCCAGGCTCCGCGAACGAGCTTGTCCGCGCCCGGCCCAAGCCCCCAGGGCCGACCCCCCGAAGGCGCGCCGCCGATGGCGCCGAGCGCAGCTCCAAGCTGCGGGGCTCGGGCTGCCCGGGCTGCCGCCGCCTCTCCCGGCCTCCGGCCTCTTCCAGGCCGCGCCGCTCGAGCTCCGGCTCCGGCCCAGCGCCCACCGCCGACCGGGCCGGAGGCCGAGCCCCCAGGGCCGCGGTCACCTCGCTCCGCACTCCTGCACACGCACTCCTGCACACCTGCCCCCGGGCACCCGCCCCTACTGCGCAGCAAGCAGCCTTAGTGCGCTGGCCTCAGCCGGCTTCAGCCTCCGCATCCAGGCGCATCTTTCCTCTCCTGCGGCCCAAGGCACCGTGATTCCCAGCTCACCTTCCCTGCCTTTACATTCGCACACTTCCACCAGACATTCATTCAGAGTTCAACAACTTCCCAACTTCCCAACTCCTGAGGGAGCTCCAAAGCCTCCCGCAATGTCCCCGAACCGATCAATCACAATACCCAAAGGAGCAGTCTGAATCCGTCCCATAACATCCGTCCAGTAAGTCCACATAAAACAGAGAAACAGCCACAAACAGGGCCCAAAACAGCCTTCCACTTCCATGGAAGAGACAGACGATGGCTTACGCCAAACCGGCGGGAACTACCCACCTCGTCTCAGATTGGGGTTTCTACAGACCTCCCGACTTTTCGGAAGCAAAATTACACCCCTACAGATACAGATGGAGGATCAAGGCGTCCCTCGACTCCTCCCGCCCTTTGACCCCCATGTGCGTCCACGGTCAATGTGGGCGAATACAGATTTCAGAAGTGAGCTCACACAGAACAGATAAAGCACACAGAACAGACAAACATAATACACAGACACTTACCGCGGCCATGCAGATTCTACGAATTGGGGGAGTCCCTACATGGTCTTGGGATCCCGGACGAGCCCCCAAATGTTGTGCCCAGATTACAAGATTCCCAAGAAACCACATCAGGGAGCCAATTCGATGTAAAAGCATAAGAATCTGTATTTCAAGTTAACTTGAGCTCTCCATCCACCAGACTCACTGACACATCGGCTAGCCAAGTGGCCAAGAGAGAGCGAACCCCTCCCCGAGACCGGTTATATAGGGGGGGGTTGGAGTAAGGGAGGAGAAAGGACTGTGCTTTGCCGATTGGCCAGGCACAAGTCGATGTCCCGTTCCTGGGTCTGGCTAGCAGAGTCTTAGACTTCCGTGAAGAAGCTCCTTGCCCAACACGTGGCCAAGGTAAGATGGAGGACACAGCCCTTACCCTGGGGGAAGGTGGAGGGCGTAGCCCTCGCCCTTTCAAAAGACCCTTTGCTTTTGCATCGGAACAGGCTCCCTGGTGGTGGATTATTGGGGACCCCGAACTCTGGGCATAACACCCCCCCCCCCCCCCCCCCCCCCCCCCCGGCAGGCCTGTCAGGGGCAGAGCTGAGCTGAGTGTGTGGGAAACTTCAGGGACTCCCCGCCTCCACCCCCAGCCGGGTTTGGGCTCCCGGAGAGACAGGGGCCGGACTGGGAGGTGGAAATCTCTCCCCAGCTCCTGCCTGTGTCTCCTCTCCAAGGAGCCCCTTCCCTCGGCTTGGAGCGGGCGCTCAAGGCGGGGTGGGGCTGGGGTGTGTGTGTGGGGGGACTTGAGAAACACAGGCTCCCCATCATCTTACCTGAAGAGTCACCTCAGGGAGGGGGCGCCCTCACCGCCTCGGGCAGTAAGAACAGTCCCTCCCCAAGTACCGGGCCCGGGGGAGGCCTCCCGGTGAGACCGAGGGAGAGAAGCGCCCACAGGAGACGGGCCTGCCGGGCGCCAGGTCCCCCTCGGGGCGGGCGGCGGGTTCAGCGCGATCCCGGGCGGTGAGGAGCCGCTGCTCCGAGGAAGCGGACGGGAGGGGGCGCTGCCGGCACCTGCCCCCCTCCCCAGGTGGCACGTGACCAAGCCGCTGCCTTCTGACCTCCGCCTCCTCAGGTCCCGGCAGCACGGGGGTCCCTGGTGCTCAGGGGAGGGGGCCGCTGGGCCTCAGAGCAGAGGGTCCAGCCCTGGCGCCGTCCTCCGAGTGCCCTGTGGCCCCTGCAAAGGGCGGGGAGGGAGGGAGGAGGGGAGGGGGTGAGCAGGGGAGGGAGGAGGTGGAGGGGAGGGAGGGGTGGGGATGGGAGGGGGACGGAGGGGGTGGAGGGGTGCAGCTGGGACCTGGCGCTGCTGCAGGTGGGGGTGACTCAGAAGGAGGAGGTGGTCCCCCTTTCGTCCTGCTGTCCTGGTCCCTGAGGGCTCCGCCCTTAGAGGACGGCTGTGTCTTCCGGGCTCCAAGGCCCCGGGCGGGAGGAGGTGGGGCCCGGGGACAGGAGGGGACCCCAGTCCTGGCTGAGAAGCAGGGCACCTGCTCCATGAGGAGCCTGGGGGCCACCAGGCGGGAAGGGCCTGTCCCCGGAGGGGGCGTCCCCGCGGCCTGTGAGCCCCTCGGAGCCGTCAGAGGGGCGCCCCGACCGGCTGGGTTCCGGCCGGCGGGTGAGCGGCTCCCGGAGCCCATCGGAGCCTCCTGTGCAGCCGAGACCCGCCGTGTGGTCCTCGCCTGTGGGATCCAAAGAGCAAGACAGCCCGACAGACAGAGACTCACAGATGCAGAAGCGGGACAGCCGCCAGGGCGCGGTGAGGGGGCCTGGAGCGGAGCCCTGTGTGCGGGACCCGTGGCACTGGGACCGGAGGGCGCTCCGTGAGGACCGTGGCCTCGCCCGTGCTGTGCGCCGACACCGACAGGAACACGGGGCTGTGAGCTGGAGCTGGATGTGAAAGGACGTGGAAAAGGCTGCGGCTGAGGCGTGGTTCCCGCGGGCTGGGCGTCAGAATCACCCGGAGGCCGGCTCACACGCAGCGAGACGGAGTTTCTGGACTGGAACCCGGATTCTTTGTCCGCTGGAATCCAAGAATGAACCCCCGGACAGAGAGTGAGGCAGCAAAGGTGGAGATTCCTTGGAGAACTAGTGCAGACTCCCACGTGGGGAGGGGGAGAGGGTCCCCCTGAGCTCCTTTCCCTGAGGCCTAGAAAGGCTGCAGACCCTGGTGCCTTCGTGTCCCCCCTGACCGGTCACTATTCCCTTGGACTGGTCACTACAGCAACTCCTGGGCTCAAGGTCCAACCTCACAGGGGACACGTGAGTTCCTCCCTCCTTATTGTTTTCCTGTTCCCTCTGGGCTTCCTTCTCCTCCTTCTGGATGCGGGGCTTCCTTCCCTTTATTTTGTAAATATAGACCTTCCGCTGTTCCCAGCTCCCCATTCTATGGAAATGCACCTGTTGCAGCTTTTCAGCTCCCCATTCTATGGAAATATACCTTCTGCTGCTCTGCAGCCCTGTGCTTCCTCCATGGTCCCCGTGATTTCTAAACTTTCCTGAACCTGTCCTATATTTTACCCCTAAAAATTCCTGTTTCAGCAGGACACGGGCACAGCCCCCAGAGCTTTAAGGTCAGGAAGTCGGGGTAGGGCCCCAAAACTTGCCTTTCCTACAGGGTTCCAGGCAAAGCAGACACTGCTGGTCCCCAGGCCACTGGGAAGCAAGCACTCAGCTGAGGCGACGGCAGCCACACCCGCTGCCCAGGACCAGCGCTCCCAGCAGGAGGGACAGGGCCTCCAGCAGCCCCTCCCTCCCCCCAGCTCCCTGCTGCCCAGGACCAGCGCTCCCAGCAGGAGGGACAGGGCCTCCAGCAGCCCCTCCCTCCCCCCAGCTCCCTGCTGCCCAGGACCAGCGCTCCCAGCAGGAGGGACAGCGCCTCCAGCAGCCCCTCCCTCCCCCCAGCTCCCTGCTGCCCAGGACCAGCGCTCCCAGCAGGAGGGACAGCGCCTCCAGCAGCCCCTCCCTGAGCAGAACCTCGGCCTCACAAGCCCTGGCTCCTGGAAATGCACGCACACCCTGTGAGTGCCTTTAAGATCTCCATGTCGCAGATGAGGAAACTGGGCAAAGAGCAGGCGAGGGCCTGGCTCAGTCCCAAGCGGCTGAATCAACCCTGAGCCTAAGGCTCTCTGACTCCGATCACACGCGGAGACCCAGGCCCAGACCCGGTGCCAGGTCGCCCGGAGTGCAGGGGGCGCTGGGCCCAGACTCAGGTCTGCGCCCTTTCGGGCCGGCTGTGCGTTCCTCCTGCCTCTCCCTCTCCCTCCCCTGCGCTGACAGGTGAAGGGGGGCCGGCTGTGCGTTCCTCCTGCCTCTCCCTCTCCCTCTCCCTCCCCTGCGCTGACAGGTGAAGGGGGCCGGCTGTGCGTTCCTCCTGCCACTCCCTCTCCCTCTCCCTCCCCTGCGCTGACAGGTGAAGGGGGGCCGGCTGTGCGTTCCTCCTGCCTCTCCCTCTCCCTCCCCTGCGCTGACAGGTGAAGGGGGGCCGGCTGTGCGTTCCTCCTGCCTCTCCCTCTCCCTCTCCCTCTCCCTCCCCTGCGCTGACAGGTGAAGGGGGCCGGCGCGGATTCGGCTGGAGAGCAGCCATTTCCCAGGGTCTTATCTCAGGGAATCGGAGAGTGAAGCAGGACCAGAGGCTTCAAACAAGGGGAGTTACTGCAAACACACAGGCCCCCCTGGGTGGGGGTGGGGGGTCACAAGGGCCGCCCCAGCCTCCGCCCTCCCCTGGCATCTGCCAAAGCCGCTCTCCTGGGCCGTCTCTGATGGCTCCTGCCTCTTTGCAACATTGTTTTCTTTCACTTGCAGGACAAACACCCTGGTTTCAAAACACCCTGCTTGTCTGCAGAACACATTTTGTTTGTTTCAGCTGCGCCACCAGCCCTCCCTCCGCCCACTCTGTCCACCTAGTTCTGCTTAACTCCCAGCCCTGCGGGGCGCACAGTTCATCCAAGAGGAGGTGTCAGCCCCTCAGAATGAAAAACCATCAGACCCAAGGCACCTGGTGGGCGCTTCCTCCACCTCGCACAGCCCAAAGGGGGGCGGGGGGAGGGCCGCTGGGACAGGGACGGGTGGGGTGGCCCAGCGGGGCGCAGCCTCCAGCGCCAGGAGCCTCATTCCTGCGCTGACCCTTCAAGGACTCCGCGAGGACACGGCTGCTGCCTGCGGTGTCCTGCTAACTCCGGCCTCACAGTGACCAGGTGGGCAAGGCCTCGCCTCAGAAGGAGAAAGAAATAAAATCCTCGTCGGGGATGGCGGAAGGCCTTGTGGAGAAGGTTTTAAGGGCCAGTGTCATCATGGTGGCCTTCGGGGTGTAATTTAAATCGGGAGGTCAGGGTGGGCCCCGAGAGAACAGCTGTGCGGAAACCTGGACAACAGAAGGACCCGGTGTTTGAAGAGCTGAGGGGAGAGCGATGGGCACAGCAGGCACAGCCGTGCGAAGGCTCCAGGCAGAAGCAAGCCCGGAATCTGCAGGAGAGAAAGGAAGCGGTGGCGGTGGTGCAGGAGAGGAGGGGGCGGGCGGGTCACAGGCCGCGTGGGCGCTGTGGCCGAGGCTGTGACGGACCCACGAGGGCCTGACACGGGCGCTGGTGCGGGCGGCCTGGGGCCAAGCAGAGGCTCGGGGCGGGCTGGTCACTAGGAGCCGCAGCGGCGGCCTGGGCCTCTCAGGCCCGCCCTTCGCCGCAGGTGCCGGGCACTCAGGGCTCCCAAGCGGAAGCCTGGCCCGGGGGTCCCGGCCTTTTCGCAGGAGGCGAGCCTGTCCACCCGCGGCCTCTGGCTCCGGGCTCTGGCTCTGCCCTCGCGGGCTGTGCTCCAGGATCCTTCCGAGGAGGCGAGGAGGGGGGCGGGGGGCTGAGCCTGGCCGCTGGCACCCTGCCCGGCCCTGCGCCCCTCTCCCGGCTCCCAGGCCCGGCCCGCGCGGCTCCCCCGCTGGCCCCAGGCCCTCGCGCTCCAGGTCCCACAGGCGCGGCACTGAGAAGCCGGAGGAAAACGGCTCAGCGGCTGGAGTCCCAGCCTCACCCACAGGAGGCCCTGAGGAGGGACGGTCCCCGGGCGGCGGCGCTGGCAGGGCCATCTGGGCTCCTGTCAGGAACCACTGGGTCTGGGCGGGTCTGGGTCACGGGGAGCCGCGGGCTCTGGCCGACAGCGCCACGACCATGGCCTCAGGAGGAACTCGAGCTGTGCCCAGGGTGACCTCCCCTGTCCTGCTGAATCCCTCCCAGCTGGTGCTAAGGAGCCTTCACGCGGTGTCGCTAAATCTTTGTGAGCCCCGTTCTGGGGACAAGGAGACAGCGGCTGGAGGGGATCAGCAGGGGCCCAGGGCCCCAGCCTGGAGCTGAGGTCAGCGGCTCTAGGAGTCTGAGCAGGTCCCGCCTCCACACCCTGCACCACCGTCCTGGGCACCGCATCGTCCTGTGCTCGCTGCGGGGACAGAGCAGCCCCGCCCGGCCTCGCGGGAGAGCAGCTCCCTTCCTCCACCCAGAGCCCTGTGCGCGGTCAGCTCCGCAGATGGCGGCACTCCAGGCCCGTGCTGAGTGCAGAAGGACAAAAAGCGGCAAAACCACAGCTTCTTTAGTGGGAGGGGCTGGAGCCCAGGCTGTGATGATGAGAGAACTTGCTGGAAAGGCAGGTCCCAGCGCAGTGGGCCCGGCTGCTGGCCTGGCTCTTCACCCAGACTCTCCTTAAGACCAGGTTCCTCACCTTTGGAGGATCATGTGCCCTTCCTGACCAAGACGCTGTATGAATGTGTAGTTTCAGGGCATAAGTCATTCTAAAGCCTGCATGGCCCAGGGTGACCGGGCATTACAGGGGAGTGTGAGTGCTTAGACCAGTGGTTTGGGGGTCGAAAGACCCTTTCACAGGGGTCGCCTAAGACTATTGGAAAACACATATATAATTACGTATTGTTTTTGTGATTAATCACTATGCTTTAATTATGTTCAATTTGTAACAATGAAAATACATCCTGCATATCAGATATTTACGTTAGGATTCATAACAATAGCAAAATTACAGTGATGAAGTAGCAACGAAAATAATTTTATGGTTGGGGGTCACCACAACATGAGGAACTGTATTAAATGGTCGCGGCATTAGGAAGGTTGAGAACCACAGGCTTAGACCCTGACAGGGCCCTGGGGAGGGTGCAGGGGAGGGCAGGCACTGGGGAGGATGCAGGGGAGGGTGGGCACCGGGGAGGGTGGACACCAGGGAGGATGCAAGGGAGAGCAGGCACTGGGGAGGGTGGGCACCAGGGAGGCACCACCCTGCCCTGCATCCTCCCCAGGGCCCTGGATTGGTGACAGGCATCCTACCTCTAACTTCTGTTTGGTGAGCAGGTACTATTCAGCTTTACTAGAACTCTTCCTGTTCAGCATGATCCCGGTTCGGCCTCTAGCTGCCTGCACCCCGGCAGCCTCCTCTATCCAGCCCTTCAGGTCTGGCCACCCCAGGCCACAGCCTCCTGTGCACCCAGCTTTCGAGTTTCTCCAAGAGCCCGGTAGGGCCTGGCCCCAGCATAATCTCCCGCCCCTGCACCAGCCCTCCTCATCAGTATACTCATCATTTCACAGCTGTTTCAACGTGAGTTTTCAGTTTGAACACTGCCCCAAAGATATTAAGGCTCTATTTACATGTATTCTTAGCATATCATATTCAATCATATACAAATCCAGGTTCTATCATTTTGAATTCTAAGAGTTTTAATCACACTCACATAGTTTTCTGAGCTCTGTTAGAACACTGCCCCACAGATACTAAGGCTCTATTTACAGGTATTTCTAGCGATTCATATACATTCCTATACAATTACAGGTTCTATCATTTTGAATTCTAAGAGTTTCAATCAAACTCACATAGTGTTCTGAGCTCTATAGACTTGAATTCTTAAGGGTTTTCAGCAGGTTCCTTTAAATACGCCAAGTCATTGAACCGGAAACATAAATGTAATCAGTATACTCTTCATTTCACAGCAGTTTCAACCTGAGTTTTCAGTTTGAACACTGCCCCACAGACATTAAGGCTCTATGTACATGTATTCCTAGTGTTTCATATACATTCCTATACAATTCCAGACAGCTATCATTTTGAATTTTAAGAGTTTTACTCAAACTCACATAGTGTTCTGAGCTTTATACACTTGAATCCTTAAGGGTTTAAAGCAGGTTACTTTAAAAACGCCAAATTATTGATCAGAATTATGAATGTAAACAGTATACTCCTCATTTCACAGCTGTTTGAAAGTGAGTTTTAACTCTTTGAACACTGCCCCACAGACATGAAGGCTCTAATTACATGTATTCCTAGTGTTTCATACACATTCCTATACAATTCCAGGTTCTATGATTTTGAATTCTAAGAGTTTTAATCAAACTCACATAGTGTTCTGAGCTCTATAGACTTGAATTCTTAAAGGTTTTAAGCAGGTTCCTTTGAAAAGGCCAAGTCATTGAACCAGAAATATAAACGTAATCAGTATCCTCATCATTTCACAGCTGTTTGAACTTGTTTTAAGTGTTTGAACACTGCCCCACAGACATTAAGGCTCTTTGTACATGTACTCCTAGCATTTCATATGCATTCCTATACAATTCCAGGTTCAATCATTTTGAATTCTAAGAGTTTTAATCTAACTAACATAGTGTTTTGAGCTGTATAGACTTGAATTCTTTTTTTAAAAAAATTCTTTATTAGTTAAAGTATTAAAAATGTGCCCTCATCCCCCCCTATTAAATTACCCTCCCCATCCACTCATGCTCTCATCCCCCTGTTGTCCATTGGTTTGGCTTATATGCATGCATACAAGTACTTTGGTTGATCCCTTCCCCTTGTCCCCTCCTTCCCCTACTTTCCCTCTAGGGATTAATAGTCTGATTGCTGTTTCTCTGTCTTTGGATCTGTCTCTGTTCATCAGTCTATGTTGTTCTCTATATTCCACAAATGAGTGAAATCATGAGGTATTTATCTTTCTCTGACTGGCTTATTTCACTTAGCATAATGCTCTCCAGTTCCATCCATGCTGTTGCAAAAGGCAAGAGTTCCTTCTTTTTTACCGCAGCATAGTATTCCATTGTGTAGAAGTACCACAGACTTTTAATCCATTCATCTGTTGAAGGGGACTTAGGCTGTTTCCAAATCTTAGCTATGGTGAATTGTGCTGCTATGAACATAGGAGTGCATATATCCTTTCTGATTGGTGTTTCTGGCTTCTTGGGATATATTCCTAGAAGTGGGATCACTGGGTCAAATGGGAGTTCCATTTTTAGTTTTTTGAGGAAGCTCCATACTGTTCTCCACAGTGGCTGCACCAGTCTGCATTCCCACCAGCAGTGCACAAGGGTTCCTTTTTCTCCACATCCTCTCCAGCACTTGTTGTTTGTTGATTTGTTGATGATAGCCATTCTGACAGGTGTGAGATGATACCGCATTGTCATTTTGATTTGCATCTCTAGTATAATTAGTGACTTTGACTATGTTTTCATGTCTTTTGGCCTTCTGTATGTCTGTCCTCTTTCGAAAAGTTTCTATCTAGGTCCATTGCCCATTTTTTGATTGGATTGTTTATCTTTCTATTGTTAAGTTTCATGAGTTCCATGTAAATGTTGAAGATTAAACCCTTATCAGTGATATCATTGGCAAATATGTTCTCCCATTCAGTGGGTCTTCTTGTTGTTTTGTTGATGGTTTCCTTTGCTGTGCAAAAGCTCTTTATTTTGATGTAGTCCCATCTGTTTATTTTCTCTTTAGTTTCCATTGCCCTAGGAGCAGTATCAGAGAAGAAATTCCTTCGGCATATGTTTGCGATTTTGCTGCCTATGGATTCCTCTAGTATTTTTATGGTTTCCCATCTTAGGATTAAGTCTTTTATCCATTTTGAGTTTATTTTTGTGTATGGTGTGAGTTGGTGGTCTAGTTTCATCCTTTTGCATGTATCTGTCCAATTTTCCCAACACCATTTATTGAAGAGACTGTCTTGACTCCATTGTATGTTCTTGCCTCCTTTGTCGAATATTAATTGAGCATAGTGGTTTGGGTCGATTTCTGGGGTCTCTATTCTATTCCATTGATCTATATGTCTGTTCTTGTGCCAGTACCAAGCTGTTTTAAGAACAGTGGCTTTGTAACACAGTTTGATATCTGGTATTGAGATCCCACCTACTTTGTTCTTCTATCTCAGGATTGCTGCAGCTATTCGAGGTCTTTTTTTATTCCAGATGAATTTTTGGAACATTCGTTCTAGATCTGTGAAATATGCCGTTGGTAATTTAATTGGGATTGTATTGAATTTATAGATTGCTTTGGGTAGTATGGACATTTTGATGATGTTGATTCTACCAATCCATGAACACGGTATGTTCTTCCATCTGTTTATGTCTTCCTCTATCTCTTTTTTCAACGTCCTGTAGTTTTCCGCATATAAGTCTTTTACCTCCTTAGTTAAGTTTATTCCTAGGTATCTTAATTTTTTTGATGAGATGGTAAATGGGATTGCTTTTTTAGTCTAACTTTCTGTAAGTTCACTATTGGTGTAAAGAAATGCCATAGATTTCTTGGTATTAATTTTGTATCCTGCTACATTGCTGGATTCATTTATTAAGTCTAATAATTTTTTTTATTATTAAATCTTTATTGTTCAGATTATTACATTGGTTCCTCTTTTTTCCCACCATACATCCCCTCCACCCAGTTCCCACCCCACCCTCTGCCCTCACTCCCTACCCACTGTCCGCATCCATAGGTCACGATTATTGTCCAATCTCTTCCCGCATCCCCCACACCCTTTCCCCCCCCCAAGAATAGTCAGTCCATTCCCTTTCTATGTCCCTGATTCTATTATAATCACCAGTTCATACTGTTCACCAGATTATTTGTTCACTTGATTTTTATTTTTTTAAAAATATATTTTATTGATTTTTTTACAGAGAGGAAGGGAGAGGGATAGAGAGTTAGAAACATCAATGAGAGAGAAACATCGATCAGCTGCCTCTTGCACACCCCCTCCTGGGGATGTGCCCACAACCAAGGTACATGCCCTTGACTGGAATTGAACCCGGGACCCTTCAGTCTGCAGGCCGACGCTCTATCCACTGAGCCAAACCGGTTAGGGCAATTCGCTTGATTTTTAGATTCACTTGTTGATAGATGTGTATTTGTTATTCATAATTTTTATCTTTACCTTTTTCTTCTTCTTCTTCTTAAAGAATACCCTTCAGCATTTCATAAATCCTGGTTTGGTGGTGATGAACTCCTTTAGCTTTTCCTTATCTGTGAAGCTCTTTATTTGACCTTCAATTCTGAATGATAGCTTTGCTGGATAAAGTAATCTTGGTTGTAGGTTCTTTTTTTTTAAAAAAAAAAATATTTTATTGATTTTTTACAGAGAGGAAGGGAGAGAGATAGAGAGTTAGAAACATCGATGAGAGAGAAACATCGACCAGCTGCCTCCTGCACATCTCCCACTGGGGATATGCCCGCAACCAAGGTACATGCCCTTGACCGGAATAAAACCAGGGACCTTTCAGTCCGCAGGCCGATGCTCTATCCACCGAGCCAAACCGGTTTCGGCTGTAGGTTCTTGCTATTCATCACTTTGAATATTTCTTGCCACTCTCTTCTGGCCTGCATAGTTTCTGTTGAGAAATCAGCTGACAGTCATATGGGTACTCCCTTGTAGGTAATTGACATTTTTTGTCTTGCTGCTTTTAAGATTCTCTCTTTGTCTTTTGCTCTTGGCATTTTAATTATGATGTGTCTTGGCGTGGTCCTCTTTGGATTCCTTTTGTTTGGGGTTCTCTTCGCATCCTGGACTTGTAAGTCTATTTCTATCACCAGGTAGGGGAGGATTTCTGTCATTATTTCTTCAAATAGGTTTTCAATATCTTGCCCTCTTTCTTCTTCTGGCACCCCTATAATTCTGATGTTGGTACTCTTTTTTTTTTTATAATATATTTTATTGATTTTTTACAGAGAGGAAGGGAGAGAGATAGAGAGCTAGAAACATCGATCAGCTGCCTCCTGCACATCTCCCAGTGGGGATGTGCCCGCAACCCAGGCACATGCCCTCGACCGGAATCGAACCCGGGACCCTTCAGTCCGCAGGCCGACGCTCTATCCACTGAGCCAAACCGGTTTCGGCAATGTTGGTACTCTTGAAGTTGTCCCAGAGGCTCCTTACACTATCTTCATATTTTTGGGTTCTTTTTTCTTTTTGCTTTTCCAGTTGGGTATTTTTTTTTCTTCATATTTAAAATGTTTGACTTGATTCTTGGGATCCTCTTGTCTGCTGTTGGGTCTCTGTATATTATTCTTTATTTCAGTCAGTGTATGCTTAATTTCTAGTTGGTCTTTTTTCATATCCTCCAGGGTCTCACTAAATTTATCGGTGGTTTCCAGAAAATTCTTGAAAAACCTTATAAACATGGTTTTGAACTCTATATCCAATCATTTGCTTTCCTCCATTTCTGCCATTTTTGACCTGTTTCTTTGTCTCTGCATTTTCTATGCTTCCCTGTGTTGGTAGAGTGGCTTTGTGTGCTAGGTGTCCTATAGGGCCCAGTGGCTCAGTTTCCCCAATTACCTGAGGTGGACACTCTTGGTGCACCCCTTTGTGGGCTGTGTGCACAGTCTTGTTGTAGTTAAGCCTTGATTGTTGTAGGTATCACTGGGAGGAATTGACCTCCAGGCCAATGGCTGTGAGAATCAACTGTGTCTGCAGTGGGAGAACTTCTGTGCTGAAGATACCCTTCTGGGGCAAGACTTGCTTCAGTAGGGCTTTGGTGCTCACTGAGTATGCCCCCTGAGTGTGTTCCTTATGGATCTGAGGAGTTGTAATCTGGATGGTCCCACTCTGACCACTGGGTACACTGGCTCTTGGTTCTAAGGAGGTGCTAATTTAGCCTCTGCCTAAGGTTACCCAGCAGGAGCTACGAAGAGATCTGCAAATTCCCCTTCCTTTTTTGGGGGGTTTGGAGGTGCCCAGATGAGGCCCAGCTGTGAAGCAATGCAAGCTGCTGTGGGGCCTTGGGTCTTTTTTTGGAAGTTCTAAGTCTGTCTGGCCCAGCTGCAGTTTGTTAGTTACTTTTCAGATTGCAAAGGGCCAGGGCATTCATATGCAAAAGTTTCTGCCACAGCCTGGGTGTGGCGGGGTCTCGGAAGCAACAGGGCGGAGCAAGCAGCTATGGCTGCTCCTCAGCTGTGCCTTAAGGGGCCATGTGTCGCAGTGTTCCGATAATTACTGCAAGCACCTCTGAGGGAAATCCGCCCTCGAGTTCCGAGTTCTGCCCTTTGCCAGACAGTCCAGTTTCTCCCCGTATGAGTCCTGGGTCCCCAGAGACCTCCCAGAACTGGAGTTCAGAGCAGTTGGGAGCTTGTGACTCCCTCCTGATTCAAAAAGACAGCCGCATCCTCAGGTGCCCGCCCCTTTCCACTCACGCACTTGAGCCTCTGTACCTCTGCACTTTACTTCTGCAGCTCCTCTGGGTCTCAGTGTGCTTTTCTCTTTCCTTCTAGTTGTAGAATTTCCACTCAGCCAGCCTTCCTGTTGTTCTGGATGATGTCCGTTTTGTCTTTTCATTGTATTTTTGAAGTTGTTGTCGGAGGCAGCAATTTCCAGTGTTTATCTATGCCACCATCTTGGTTTCTCCAAGTCTAATAATTTTTTGATGGAGTCTTTAGAGTTCTCTATGTACAGTATCATGTCATCTGCAAATAAGGACAGTTTTGCTTCTTCTTTCCCAATTTGGATGCCTTTTATTTCTTCTTCTTGTCTGATCACAATGGCTAGTACTTCCAGTACTAGGTTGAACAGGAGTGGTGAGAGGGGGCATCCCTGTCTTGTTCCTGTTCTTAGGGGAAATGGTTTTAGTTTTTGCCCATTGAGTATGATGTCGGCTGTGGGTTTGTCATCTATGGCTTTTATTATGTTGAGGTATGATCCTTATATTCGTATCTTGCTGAGAGTTTTTATCAAGAAAGGGTGTTGGGCCTGGCCGGCTTGGCTCAGTGGATAGAGCGTCAGCCTGTGGGCTGAGGGGACGCGGGTTCGATTCTGTCCGGGGGCACATGCCTGGGTTGCAGGCTCGATCCCCAGTGGGGGGCGAACAGGAGGCAGCCAATCAATGATTCTCTCTCATCGTTGATGTTTCTATCTCTCTCTCCTTCTCTCTTCCTCTGTGAAATTAATAAAGAAATATTTTTTTTTTAAAAGTAAGGGCGTTGGATTTTGTCAAATACATTTTCTGCATCAATTGATATGACTATGTGGTTTTTAGCTCTCAATTTGTTTATGTGATGAATTACGTTTATTGATTTGCGGATGTTGTACCATCCTTGCATCCCTGGGATAAACCCAACTTGGTCATTGTGTATGATCTTTCTGATGTACTGCTGGATCCGATTTGCTAAGATTTTGTTGAGGATTTTGGCATCTATGTTCATGAAAGATATTGGCCTGTAATTCTCTTTCATTGTGTTTTCTTTACCTGGTTTTGGTATGAGGGTGATGCTGGCTTCATAGAATGAGCTTGGAAGTGTTCCTTCCTCTTGAATTTTTTGTAGTAGTCTGAGGAGGATAAGTTTTATTTCTTCCTTGAATGTTTGGTAAAATTCCCCTGTGAAGCAGTCTGGCCCTGGGCTTTTGTTTGCTGGAAGCTTTTTGATGACTGCTTCAATTTCTTCCATAGCTATTGGCCTATTGAGATTTTTAGATTCTTCCTGATTGAGTTTTGGAAGGTTGTATTTTTCTAGGAATATGTCCATTTCCTCCAGGTTGTCTAGTTTGTTGGAGTAGAATTGTTCATAGTATTTTCTAACAATCCTTTGTATTTCTGTGCGGTCTGTCGTTATTTCTCCTCTTTCATTTCTGATCTTGTTTATTTGGGTCCTCTCTCTTTGCTTATTGGTGAGCCTGGATAGAGGTTCATCAATCTTGTTTATCCTTTCAAAGAACCAGCTCTTGGTTTTGTTGATCTTTTGTATTGTTTTTTTGGTCTCTATGTTGTTTATCTCTGCTCTGATCTTTATTATTTCCTTCCTTCTGCTTACACTGGGCTTTTCTTGTTGCTCTCTTTCTAATTCTTTAAGTTGTAGGGTTAGGTGATTTATTCTCATTGTTTCTTGTTTCTTGCAGTAGGCTTGTAGAGCTATGAACTTCCCTCTCAAGACTGCTTTTGCTGTGTCCCATAAGTTTTGGATTGTTGTGTTTCATTGTCATTTGTTGCCATGATGTTTTTTATTTCTTCTTTGATCTCTTTGGTAACCCAGTCATTTTTTAATAGCGTGCTATTTAGTCTCCAAGTGTTCGATTTTTTTTTGGATTGTTTCTATTGTAGTTGATTTCTAGTTTTATGCCATTGTGATCTGAGAAGATGCTTGATATGATTTCAATTTTCTTGAATTTGAAGAGACTTTGTCTGTGACCCAATATATGGTCTATCTTTGAAAATGACCCATGTGCACTTGAGAAGAATGTATATTCTGTGGCTTTGGGGTGAAATGTTCTGAAGAGGTCAATTAATTCCATCTGATCTAGTGAGTCATTTAGGATTGATGTTTCTTTGGTGATTTTTTGTTTAGAGGATTTGTTCAATGGTGATAATGGGGTGTTAATGTCCCCTACTATGATTGTATTGCTGTCAATCTCTCCTTTGATCTCCTCCAGAAGATTTCTTATGTATTTGGGTGCTCATATATTGGGTGCGTATATGTTTACCAGAGTTATTTCTTCTTGTTGGATTGCTCCCTTTAGTATTATGAAATGGCCTTCTTTATCTCTTTTTATGTCCTTCGATTTGAGATCAAATTTTCAGATATAGGTATTGCTACCCTGGCTTTTTTTTCATTTCCATTTGCCTGAAAAACCTTTTTCCACCCCTTCACCATAAGTCTGTGTGCGTCTTTTTTTCTGAGGTGGGTTTCCTGTAGACAGCAGATATATGGGTCATGTTTTCTTATCCACTCAGTTACCCTATGCCTTTTGATTGGGGCATTTAATCCATTTACATTTAAAGTTATTATTGATAGATACTTGTTAGTCTCCATTTTCATTCTTTACCCCTGTGTTCCTTCTTTGTTTCTTTTCTTTTCTTTTCTTTTTTTTTTTTTTTTACAGTAGACCCTTTAGCATTTCTTGCATTGCTGGTTTGGTGGTAATAAACACCCGAAGTCCTTTTTTGTCTATGAAGCACCTGATTTCACCCTCAATTTTGATTGATAGCCTTGCTGGGTACAGTATTCTTGGATTCAGACCCTTCCTTTTCATAACTTTATATATTTCATTTCATTCCCTTCTTGACTGATGTGTTTCTGTTTAGAAATCAGTCGCTAGTCTAATGAGGGCTCCTTTGTAGGTGACTTTCTGTCTCTCTCTGGCTGCTTTTAAGATTCTTGCTTTGTCGTTGGTGTTTGCCAATTTAGTTATAATGTGCCTTGGCGTTGGTCTTTTGGGGTTCATTTTGTTTGGGACTCTGTGAGCTTCTTGGATTTGTGTGAGTTTTTTCTTCCCTATATCATGTAAGTTTTCTGTCATTTTTTCAAATAGGTTTTCTATTCCTGCCTCAGTTTCCTCTCCTTTAGCACCCCTATTATGCAGATGTTGTTTCATTTCGTGTTGTCCCAGAATTCTCTTAGGCTCTCCTCCTGCTGTTTAATTTTTTTTTTCTAGAAGCTGTTCTGCTTGGGTATTTTTTCCTACCTTGTCTTCTAGCTCACTGATGCTGTCCTCTGTTTCTTCTAGTCTACTGTTGATGCTTTCTATTGTGTTCTTTATTGCAGTGATGTCATTTTTTTATTTCTTCTTGGTTTTTCTTCATTTTCTCTTGGTTCTTACACATATTGTTGAATTTGTCTTCCATTCTTTCATCCACCTTATGACCATTTCTCTGAATTCTTTCTCTGACAGGTTGCTTGCCTCCGTTGCATCAATATGGTTTACTTCCTTTTCTGGTAATGCCTGTTTTCTTTCATATGTGGGCTGGTTCTTGGTCTCCCCATGATCTCTCTACTCCAGGCATTTGGTTATGTAGTTAACTCTCTGCTCCTCACAGAAACAGACGTTTACACTGGGCGATGCTGGTCCAACGCTGGGCTGCTGTGGTTCTTGGCTGTCAGAGCTGGTGTCTCTTAGACTTGAATTCTTAAGGGTTTTAAGCAGGCTCCTATAAAAAGGCCAACTCATTAAACCGGAATTATAAACATAATCACTATCCTCGTCATTTCACAGCTGTTTGAACGTGTTAAGTGTTTGAACAGTGCCCCACAGACATTAAGGTTCTATTTACATGTATTCCTAGCATTTCATACACATACCTATACAATTCCAGACTCTATCATTTTGAATTCCAAGAGTTTCAATCAAACTCACATAGTCTTCTAAGCTCTATAGACTTGAATTCTTAATGGTTTTAAGCAGGTTCATTTCAATAAGAAAAGTCATTGAACCGGAAATAGAAATATAATCAGCCTACTCATTATTTCACAGATGTTTGAATGTGTTTTACGTGTTTGAACACTGCACCACAGACATTAAGGCTCTATTTACATGTACTCCTAGCGTTTCGTATGCATTCCTATACAATTCCAGGTTCTATCATTTGAATTCTAAGAGTTTCAATCAAACTCAATAGTGTTCTGAGCTCTATAGACTTGAATTCTTAAGGGTTTTAAGCAGGTTCCTTTAAATCTCCAAGTCATTCACCCAGAAATAGAAATATAATCAGTATACTCATCATTTCACAGCTTTTTCAAGGTGAGTTTTCAGTTTGAACACTGCCCCACAGACATTAAGGCTTTATTTACATGTACTCATAGTGTTTCATATGCATTCCTATACATATCCAGGTTCTATTATTTTGAATTTAAGAGTTTTAATGAAACTCACATAGTGTTCTGAGCTCTATAGACTTTAATCCTCGAGGGTTTAAAGCAGGTTATTTTAAAAATGCCAACGTATTGAACCAGAAACTTAAACGTAATCAGTATACTAGTCATTTCACAGCTGTTAGAAAGTGAGTTTTAAGTCGTTGAACACTGCCCCACAGACATTGATGCTGTATGTACATGTATTCCTAGCGTTTCATATGCATTCCTATACAATTACAAGTTCTATCAATTTTGACTTCTAAGAGTTTCAATCAACATAGTGTTCTGAGCTCTATAGACTTGAATTCTTAAGGGTTTTCAGCAGGTTCCTTTAAATATGCCAAGTCATTGAACCGGAAACATAAATGTAATCAGTATACTCTTCATTTCACAGCTGTTTCAACCTGACTTTTAAGTTTGAACACTGCCCCACAGACATTAAGGCTCTATGTACATGTATTCCTAGTGTTTCATATACATTCCTATACAATTACAGACTCTATCATTTTGAATTCTAAGAGTTTTAATGAAACTCACATAGTGTTCTGAGTTATATTTACTTGAATCCTTCAGGGTTTAAAGGAGGTTACTTTAAAAATACCAACCAATTGATCAGAATTATGAATGTAAACAGTATACTCATCATATCACAGTTGTATGAAAGTGAGTTTTAAGTTTTTAAACACTTCCCCACCTTCATGAAGGCTTTATTTACATGTCATCCCAGTGTTTCATACACATTCCTATACAATTCCAGGTTCTATGATTTTGAATTCTAAGAGTTTTAATCAAACTCACATAGTGTTCTGAGCTCTATAGACTTGAATTCTTAAGGATTTTAAGCAGGTTCCTTTGAAAAGGCTAAGTCATTGAACCAGAAATATAAATGTAATCAGTATATTCGTCATTTCACAGTGTTTGAAAGTGTTTTAAGTGTTTGAACACTGCCCCACAGATATTAAGGCTCTATGTACATGTATTCCTAGTGTTTCATGCATTCGTATACATTCCAGGTTCTATCATTTTGAATTCTAAGAATTTCACTCAAACTCACATAGTCTTCTAAGCTATATAGACATAAATTCTTAAGGGTTTTAAGGAAGTTAATTTAAATACGCCAAGTCATTGAAATGGGAATATAAATATAATCAGTATCCTAGTTATTTCACAGCTGTTTGAACGTGTTTTAACAGTTTGAACACTGTGCCACAGACATTAAGGCACTATTTACACATACTCCCAGTGTTTCCAATGCATTCCTATACAATTCCAGGTTCTATAATTTGAATTCTAAGAGTTTCAAACAAACTCAAGAGTGTTCTGAGCTCTATAAACTTGAACTCTTAACGGGTTAAACAGGGTCCTTGAAAAACGCTAAGCCATTCAACCAGAAATATAAATATAATCAGTATACTTGTCATTTTACAGCTGTTTCAAAGTGAGTTTTTAGTTTGAGCACTGCCCCACATACATTAAAGTTCTATTTACATGTACTCATAGTGTTTTATATGCAATCCTATACATATCCAGGTTCTATTATTTTGAATTTTAAGATTATTAACAAAACTCAAATAGTCTTCTGAGCTCTATAGACTTGAATCCTTAAGGGTTTAAAGCGGGTTACTTTAAAAATGCCAACTTATTGATTAGAATTATAAATGTAAACAGTATACTTGTCATATCCTAGTTGTTTGAAAGTGAGTTTCAAGTTTTTGAACACTGCACCACAGACATGAAGGCTCTATTTACATGAATTCCTAGGGTTTCATACACATTTCTATACCATTCCAGGTTCTATCATTTTGACTTCTAAGAGTTTTAATCTAACTAACATAGTGTTCTGAGCTTTATAGACTTGAATTCTTAAGGCTTTTATGCAGGGTTTTTTTTTTTTTTTTAAAGCCAACTCATTGAATGAAAAAAGAAATGTAATCAGTATCCTCGTCACTTCACAGCTGTTTCAACGTGTGTTTTCATGTTTGAACATGGCCCCACAGAGAGTAATACTCTATTTACATGTATTCCAAGCGTTTCAGATATGGTCCTATACAATTCCAGTTTCTATCATTTTTACTTCTAAGAGTTTCAATCTAACTACCAGTGTTCTGAGATCTTTAGACTTAAATTTTTAAGGGTTTTAAGCAAGTTACTTTTTCAAAGCCATCTGAATGAACCGGAGTTATAAAGGTAACTTGTATACTGGTCTTTTCACAGCTGTTTGAAAGTCAGTTTTCAGTGTTGGAACTCGGCCCCATAGACAGTAACGCTCTATTTACATGTGTTCCTAGAGTTTCAGCTACAATTCTTATATAATTCCAGGTTCTATCATGTTTACTTCAAAGAGGTTCAATCTAACTAACATAGTGTTCTGTAGAGTTTTAATTTAACTAATGTAGTGTTCTGAGCTCTGTAGACTTGATTTCCTAAGGCTTTTATGCAGGGTTTTTTAAAAATGCCAACTCCTTGAACCAGAAATAGAAATGTAATCAGTATCTTTGTCAATTCCCAGCTATTTCGAAGTGAGTTTTAAGTGTTTGAACACCGCCACACAGTCAGTAAGGCTCTATTTACATGTATTTGTAGCGTTTCACATACATTCTTATACAATCTAGGTTCTATGATTTTGAATTCTAAGAGTTTTAATCAAACTCAGATAGTGTTCTCAGCTGTATAGACTTGAATTCTAAACAGTTTTAAGCAGGTTCCTTTGAAAAAGCCAAGTCATTGCACCAGAAATATAAATGTAATCAGGATATTCGTCATTTCACAGTTGTTTGAACATGTTTTCAGTGTTTGAACACTGCCCCACAGACATTAAGGCTCTATGTACATATATTCTTAGTGTCTCATATGCATTCCTATGCATTCCAGGTTCTATCATTTTGAAATCTAAGAGTTTTAATCAAACTCCCATAGTGTCATGAAGTGTATAGACTTGATTTTTTAAGGTTTTTAGGCAGTTCCCTTTAGAATCGCCATGTTATTTAACCAGAAATATAAATTTAATCAGTATACTCCTAATTTCACAGCTGTTTCAATGTGAGTTTTCAGTTTGAACACGACCTAAAAGACATAAAGACTTTATTTACATGTATTCCTAGCATTTCATATACATTCCAATACAATACCAGGTTCTATGATTTTGTAGTCTAAGAGTTTTAATGAAACTCTCATAGTGTTCTGAGCTCTATAGACTTGAATTCTTAATGGTTTTAGGCAGGTTCCTTTAGAAACACCACCTTATTGAACAGGAAACATAAATGTAATCAGTATACTCCTCATTTAAAAGCTGTTTCAACGTGAGTTTTCACTTTGAACACTGACCCACAGACATTAACGCTCTATTTGCATGTATTCCTAGCATTTCATATATATTCCTAAACAATAACAGTTTCTACAATTTTGACTTCTAAGAGTTTCAATCAAACTCACATAATGTTCTGAGCTCTATAGACTTGAATTCTAAAGGGTTTTAAGCAGGTTCCTTTAAATATGCCAAGTCATTGAACTGGACACATAAATGTAATCAGTATACTCTTCATTTCACAGCTGTTTCAACCTCAGTTTTCAGTTTAAACACTGCCCTAACGATATTAAGGCTCTATGAATGTGTATTTTTAGTGTTTCATATACATTCCTATCCAATTACAGACTCTCTCATTTTTAATTATAAGAGGTTTAATGAAACTCACATAGTGTTCTGAGTTCTATATGCTTGAATCCTTAAGGGTTTAAAGCATATTCCTTCAAAAATGCTAACTTATTGATCAGAATTATAAATGTAAATAGTATAGTCAATATATCACAGCTGTTTGAAGTTGAGTTTTAAGTCTTTAAACACTGCCCCACAGACATGAAGACTCTATTTACATGTATTCCTAGCATTTCAGATACCTTCTTATACAATTCCGGCTTCTATCATTTTGATTTCCTAAAGGTTCAGTCTAACTCACATAGTGTTCTGAGCTCTCTAGACTTGAATTTTTAGGATTTTTTATGCCAGGTTTTTTTAAAAACGACAAGTTTTTTTTTAGCGGAAATAGAAATGTAATCAGTATCCTCGTGACCAAACAGCTGTTTCTATGAGAGCTTTCATTGTTTAAACACGGCCACACAGAGAGTAAGGCTCTATTTACATGTGTCCCTAGCATTTCACATACCTTACTATACAATTCCGGGATCTATCATTTTGATTTCTTAAAGGTTCAGTCTAACTCACATAGTGTTCTGAGGTCTATAGATTTGAATTTTAAAGGGTGGTAACCAGGTTTCCTTTAAATATCTAACTGATTGAACAGGAATTATAAATGTAAACTGTATATTCGTCATTTCACAGCTGTTTGAAAGTCAGTTTTCTGTGTCTGAATACAGCCCCACAGACAGAAGGCTGTATTTACAGGTTTCCTAGAGCTTCAGATACAGTCCCATACAATTCTAGGTTGTATCATTTTGATTTCTAAGAGTTTTCATCTAACTAACATAGTGTTCTGAACTCTATAGACTTGAATTTTTAAAGTTTTTATGCCTGGTTTATTAAAAAAGCAAACTCCCCGAACCAGAAATAGAAATGTAATCAGTAGAGTGTCAAGTAACACTCCCTCCACATTCTGCGTGGAGTAGGGTTCGGTATCTGAAAGAGGAGCCGCACAACAAATGAGAGAAAAAGACACGAGATAATTTTGCAATATTGGGGACCAGGCGGGCAAGTCCCGAAGGACTTCCACCCATGCTCAGGCTGCTCCAATCTTTTATTGATCTGGAGTATCCCTTAGGGTAAGGAGGTTTCAATGACACAGATCAGCAGATAATTTCCAGGAATAGACAAAGTATCTGATTAGCTCATCAATAGATGATTTCCAGGAATAGGCAGAGTAGCTGATCAACAATAATCAACAAGGATCTACATAAGTATCTAAGGTGGGGATGATGCTTCAACTATTATTACCTAAATTAACTGGGTGGTTCCTATATTAACTGGGTGGTACACAGTTCTGACTTTTGCTAGGACTTCAAAGGTTACTAGCTTTTGGGGGTCTCTGTCTAAACTCAGCTAGTGAAGACAATGAATGGACTTGGGCAGTAGAGTTGTGACTTCACAGCGGTTTCTATGAGAGCTTTCAGTGTTTGAACACGGCCCCACAGAAAGTAAGGCCCTATTTACATGTATTCCTAGCATTTCAGATCTGTTCCTATATAATACCGGCTTCTATCATTTTGACTTCTAAGAGTTTCATCCTAACTGTATATTCATCCTTTCACAGCTGTTTGAAAGTCAGTTTTCAGTGTCTGAACACAGCCCAGGAGACAGGAAGGCTGAATTTACAGGTTTCCTAGCGCTTCAGATACATTCCCATACAGGTCTAGGTTTTATCATTTTGATTTCTAAGATTTTTCTTCTAACTAACATAGTGTTCTGAGCTCTATAGACTTGAATTTTTAAAGTTTTTATGCCTGGTTTATTAAAAACGCCAACTCCCCAAACCGGAAATAGAAATGTAATCAGTACAGTCGTGACTGCACAGCTGTTTCTATGAGAGCTTTCAGTATTTGAACACGGCACCACAGAGAGTAAGGCTCTATTTACATGTATTCCTAGCATTTCAGATACCTTCCCATACAATTCCAGCTTGTGTTTTTTTGATTTCGTAGAGATTTAATCTAACAAACATAGTGTTCTGAACTCTATAGTCTTGAATTTTTAAGTTTTTTAAGCCAGGATTTAAACTGTTTCATTCAAAAAATGCCAGCCAGATCAGCCTCACCTGCAAACATAAACAGTATACTCTTCCTTTAAAGGCGTTATACACAAATTCTAAGCACTATATATAGTAATTCTTAATGTTTGAAAGCACTTTCTTTGGAAAAAGGCAAAATACATTAGCCAGAATTGTAAACATTATCAGTATTCTCATCATTTCACAGCTTTCTACCTCTAATCTAGGTGATTGAACACAGCCATAAAGTTAGTATGGTTCTATTTACTTGTATTTCAAGTGTTTCTGACATGATACTAATAATTTCCGTGTACTATCATTGTGTATTTTAAGAGTTTTACCAAAATGAGACAGTTTTATTAGAAATACCTAGATGAATCTTCGGGATTTAAACTGTTTCATTCAAAAAACGCCAGCCCAAACCACCTCACCTGTAAATATAAAAAGTATTGTCTTCATTTAAAGGCTTTTAAGAGAAAATCTGAGCTCTGTAAATGGCAATTCTGAAGGTTTGAAAGCACTTTCTTCGGAAAAACGCCAAGTATATTAGCCGGAATTGTACATTATCAGTATTCTCGACATTTTACAGCTTTATACCTCTAATCTAGGTGTTTGAACAGGGCCTTAATGAAAGTATGGCCGTATTTACTTGTATTTCAACGGTTTTCAAAGGATTCTAATCATTTCCATGTACAATCATTGTGTATTGTAAGAGTTTTACAACATGAGACAGTACTCCTAAAAATATATACAAAATCTTCAGGATTTAAACTGCTTCATTCAAAAAACCCGAGCCAATTCAGCCAAAAATGTAAATATGAACAGTATTCTCTTTATTTAAAGGCTTCATACACAAATTCTGAGCTCTATAAATGGCAATTATTCATGTTTGAAAGAACTTTCTTCAGAAAAACATCAAGTACGTTAGCCAGAATTGTAACATTATCAGTAATCTTGTCATTTCACAGGTTTATACCTCTAATCTCGGTGTTTGAACAGGCCTTAACGAAAGTATGGTTGTATTTACTTGTATTTCAAGGGTTTTCACACGTTTCTAATCATTTCCATGTACAATCATTGTGTATTTTAAGAGTTTTACCAACAGGAGACAGTTTTCTTAGAAATATATACATGAATCTTCAGGATTTAAAGTGCTTCATTCAAAACACTCAGCCAATTCAGCCAAAATAGTAAATATGAACAGTATTCTCTTTATTTAAAGGACTCATACACAAATTCTGAGCTCTATAAATGGCAATTCTTCATGTTTGAAAGAACTTTCTTCAAAAAAACGCCAAGTAAGTTAGCCAGCATTGTAACATTATCAGTAATCTTCTCATTTCACAGATTTATACCTCTAATCTCGCTGTTTGAACAGGGCCGTAACGAAAGTATGTCCGTATTTACTTGTATTTCAAGGGTTTTCACTCGTTTCTAATCATTTCCATGCACAATCATTGTGTATTTTAAGAGTTTTACCAACATGAGACAGTTTTCTTAGAAATATACACATGAATCTTCAGGATTTAAAGTGCTTCATTCAAAACACTCCAGCCAATTCAGGCAAAATAGTAAATATGAACAGTATTCTCTTTATTTAATGGCATCACACACAAATTCTGAGCTGTATAAATGGCAATTCTTCATATTTGAAATAATGTTTCTCAGAAAATCATCAAGTCAGTTAGCCAGAATTGTAACATTATCAGTAATCTTGTCATTTCACAGTTTATGCTTCTAATCTCAGTGTTTTAACAGTGCCTTAAGGAAAATGTGGCTGTATTTATTTGTATTTCAAGGGTTTTCACACGTTTCTAATCATTTCCATGTACAATCATTGTGTATTTTAAGAGTTTTACTAATATGATACAGTTTCCTTAGAAATATATACATGAATCTTCAGGATTTAAACTGCTTCATTCAAAAGACTCAAGAAAATTCAGCCGAAATAGTAAATATGAACAGTATTCTCTTCATTTAAAGTCTTCATACACAAATTCTGAGCTCTATAAATGGCAATTCTTCATGTTTGAAAGAACTTTCTTCCAAAAAATGCCAAGTAATTAGCCAGAATTGTAACATTATCAGTAATCTTGTCATTTCACAGGTTTATACCTCTAATCTGGGTATTTGAACAGGGCCTTAACGAAATTATGGCTGTATTTACTTGTATTTCAATGCTTTTGACACTTTTCTAATCATTTCCATGTACAATCATTGTGCATATTAAGAGTTTTACCAACATGATGCAGTTTCCTTAGAAATATATACATGAATTTTCAGGATTAAAAGTGCTTCATTCAAAACACTCCAGCCAATTCAGAAAAAATAGTATATATGAACAGTATTCTCCTTATTTAAAGTCTTCATACACAAATTTTGAGCTGTATAAACGGCAATTCTTCATGTTTGAAAGAATTTTCTTCAAAAAACACCAAGTAAGTTAGCCAGAATTGTAACATTATCAGTAATCTTGGCATTTCACAGCTTTATACCTCTAATCTCGGTGTTTGAACAGGGCCTTAACGAAATTATGGCTGTAAGTACTTGTATTTCAATGGTTTTCACACATTTCGAATCATTTCCATGTACAATCATTGTGTATTTTAAGAGTTTTACCAACATAAGACAGTTTTGTTAGAAATATATACATGAAGCTTCAGGATTTAAAATCCTTCATTCAAAACACTCGGGCCAATTCAGCCAAAGTAGTAAATATGAACACTATTCTCTTTATTTAAAGGATTCATACACAAATTCTCAGCTCTATAAATGGGAATTCTTCATGTTCGAAAGAATTTTCTGCAGAAAAACATCAAGCCAGTTAGCCAGAATTGTAACATTATCAGCAATCTTGACATTTCACAGCTTAATACCTCTAATCTCGGTGTTTGAACAGGGCCTTAACAAAAGTATGGCTGTATTTACTTGTATTTCAAGGGTTTTCACACATTTCTATTCATTTCCATGTACAATCATTGTGTATTTTAAGAGTTTTACCAACATGATACAGTTTTCTTAGAAACATACACATGAATCTTCAGGATTTAAACTGCTTCATTCAAAAGACTCCAGCAAATTCAGCCAAAATAGTAAATATGAACAGTATTCTCTTTATTCAAAGGCTTCATGCACAAATTCTGAGCTGTATAAATGGCAATTTTTCATGTTTGAAAGAACTTTCTTCAGAGAAACGCCAAGTAAATTAGCCAGAATTGTAACATTATCAGTAATCTTGTCATTTCACAGGCTCTGTCCCTCTAATCTCGGTGTTTGAACAGGGCCGTAACGAAAATATGGCTGCAGTTACATTTATTTCAAGGGTTTTCACACGTTTCTAATCATTTCCATGTACAATCATTGTGTAATTTAAGAGTTTTACCAACATGATACAGTTTTCTTAGAAATATATACGTGAATCTTCAGGATTTAAACTTCTTCATTCAAAACACTCCAGACATTTCAGCCAAAATAGTATATATGAATAGTATTCTCATTATTTAAAGGCTTCATACAAAAATTCTGAGCTCTATAAACGGCAATTATTCATGTTTGAAAGAACTTTCCTCAGAAAAACATCAAGTCAATTAGTCAGAATTGTAACATTGTTAGTAACCTTGTCATTTAACAGCTTTATACCTCTTATCTCATTGTTTGAACAGGGCCTAACGAAAGTATGGATGTATTTACTTGTATTTCAAGGGTTTTCACACGTTTCTAATCATTTCCATGTACAATCATTGTGTATTTTAAGAGTTTTACCAAAATGCGACAGTTTTCTTAGAAATATATACATGAATCTTCAGGATTTAAACTGCTTCATTCAAAACACTCCAGCCTATTCAGCCAAAATAGTAAATATGAACAGTATTCTCTTTATTTAAAGGCTTCATATACAAATTCTGAGCTCTATAAATGGAATTCTTCATGTTTGAAATAACTGTCTTCCAAATAATGCCAAGTAATTAGCCAGAATTGTAACATTATCAGTAATCTTGTCATTTCACAGGTTTATACCTCAAATCGCGGTGTTTGAACAGGGCCTTAATGCTTTTGACAGTTTTCTAATCATTTCCATGTACAATCATTGTGTATTTTAAGAGTTTTATCAACTTGAGACCGTTTTCTTAGAAATATATACATGAATCTTCAGGATTTAAAGTGCTTCATTCAAAACACTCCAGCCAATTCAGCCAAAATAGTATATATGAACAGTATTCTCTTTGTTTAAAGGCTTCATACACAAATTCTCAGCTCTATAAATGGGAAATCTTCATGTTCGAAAGAATTTTCTGCAGAAAAACATCAAGCCAGTTAGCCAGAATTGTAACATTATCAGCAATCTTGACATTTCACAGCTTAATACCTCTAATCTCGGTGTTTGAACAGGGCCTTAACAAAAGTATGGCTGTATTTACTTGTATTTCAAGGGTTTTCACACATATCTAATCATTTTCATGTAAAATCATTGGGTATTTTAACATTTTACCAACATGAGACAGTTTTCTTAGAAATATATAGATGAATCATCAGGATTTAAACTGCTTCATTCAAAACACTCCAGCCAATTCAGCCACAATAGGAAATATGAACAGTATTCTCTATATTTAAAGGCGTCATACACAAATTCTGAGCTCTATAAATGGCAATTCTTCATGTTTGAAAGAACTTTCTTCAAAAAAACGCCAATAAGTTAGCCAGAATTGTAACATTATCAGTAATCGTGTCATTTCACAGGTTTATACCTCTAAGTTCTGTGTTTGAACTGGGCCTTAACGAAAGTATGGCTGTATTTACTTGTATTTGAAGGGTTTTAACACGTTTCTAATCATTCCAATGTACAATCATTGTGTATTTTAAGAGTTTTACCAACAGGAGACAGTTTTCTTAGAAATGTATACATGAATCTTCAGGATTTAAAGTGCTTCATTCAAAACACTCAGCCAATTCAGCCAAAATAGTAAATATGAACAGTATTCTCTTTATTTAAAGGCTTCATACACAAATTCTGAGCTCTATAAATGGCAATTCTTCATGTTTGAAAGAACTTTCTTAAGTAAAACATGAAGTCAGTTAGCCAGAATTGTAACATTATCAGTAATCTTGTCATTTCACAGCTTTATACCTCTAATCTCGGTGTTGAATAGGGCCTTAACGAAAGAATGGCTGTACTTAGGTGTATTTCAAGGGATTTTATAAGTTTGTAATAATTTTCATGTACAATCATTGTCTATCTTAAGAGTTTTACCAACAAGAGACAGTTTTCTTAGCAATATATACATAAATCTTCAGGATTTAAAGTGCTTCATTCAAAACATTCCAGCCAATTCAGCCACAATAGTAAATATGAACAGTATGCTCTTTATTTAAAGGCTTCATACACATATTCTGTGGTCTATAAATGTCAATTCTTATGTTTGAAAAAATTTTCTTCAGAAAAACACCAAGTAAGTTAGCCAGAATTATAACATTATCAGTAATTTTGTCATTTCACAGCTTTATACATCTAATTTTGGTATTTGAACAAGGCCTTAAAGAAAGTATGGCTTTATTGACTTGTATTTCAACGGTTTTCAAACATTCCCAATCATTTCCATGTACAATCATTATGTATTTTAAGAGTTTTACCAATATGAGACAGTTTTCTTAGAAATGTATACATGAATCTTCAGGATTTAAACTGCTTCATTCAACACACTCCAGCCAATTCAGGCACAATAGTAAATATGAACAGTATTATCTTTATTCAAAGGCTTCATACACAAATTCTGAGCTCTATCAACAGCAATTCTTCATGTTTGAAAGAACTTTCTTCAAAAAAACGCCAAGTAAGTTAGCCAGAATTGTAACATTATAAGTAATCTTGTCATTTCACAGGATTATACCTCTAATCTCGGTTTTTGAACAGGGCCTTAACGCAAGTATGGCTGTACTTAGGTGTATTTCAAGGGTTTTCACAGGTTTCTAATCATTTCCATGTACAATCATTGTGTGTTTTAAGAGTTTCACCAACTTGAGACAGTTTTCTTAGAAATATATACATGAATCTTCAGGATTTAAACTGCTTCAGTTAAAACACACCAGCCAATTCAGCCAAAATAGTAAATATGAACAGTACTCTCTTTATTTAAAGGATTCATACACATATTCTGAGCTGTATAAATGGCAATTCTTCATGTTTGAAAGAACGTTCTTTAAAAAAAACGCCAAGTAAGTTAGCGAGAATTGTAACATCATCAGTAATCATGTCATATCACAGCTTTATACCTCTAATCTCGGTGTTTGAACAGGGCCTTAAGGAAAGTATGGCAGTATTTACTTGTATTTCAAGGGTTTTCACACGTTTCTAATCATTTCCATGCACAATCATTGTGTATTTTAAGTTTTACCAACCTGAGACAGTTTTCTTAGAAATACATACATGAATCTTCAGGATTTAAACTGCTTCATTCAAAACACTCCAGCCAATTCAGCCACAATTGGAAATATGAACAGTATTCTCGTTATTTAAGGGCTTCATACACAAATTCTGAGCTCTATAAATGGCAATTCTTCATGTTTGAAAGAACTTTCTTCAAAAAACGCCAAGTAAGAAAGCCAGCATTGTAACATTATCAGTAATCTTCTCATTTCACAGATTATACCTCTCATGTCGCTGTTTGAACAGGGCCTTAACCAAATATGTCTGTATTTACTTGTATTTCAAGGGTTTTAACACGTTTCTAAGCATTCCCATGTACAATCACTGTGTATTTTAAGAGTTTTACCATCAGGAGACAGTTTTCCTAGAAATATATACATGAATCTTCAGGAGTTAAAGTGCTTCATTCAAAACACTCCAGTCAATTCATAAAATAGTAAATATGAACAGTATTCTCTTTATTTAATGGCATCATACACAAACTCTGAGCTCTATAAATGGCAATTCTTTATATTTGAAAGAATTTTCTTCAGAAAAACATTAAGTCAGTTAGGCAGAATTATAACATTATCAGTAATCTTGTCATTTCATAGTTTATACCTCTAATCTCGGTGTTTGAACAGCTCCTTATGGAAAATATGGCTGTATTTATTTGTATTTCAAGGGTTTTCACACGTTTCTAATCATTTCCATGTACAATCATTGTGTATTTTAAGAGTTTTACCAACATGATACAGTTTTCTTAGAAACATATACATGAATCTTCAGGATTTAAACTGCTTCATTCAAAAGACTCCAGCAAATTCAGCCAATATTGTAAATATGAACAGTATTCTCTTTAGTTAAAGTCTTCATACACAAATTCTGAGCTCTATAAATGGAATTCTTCATGTTTGAAATAACTGTCTTCCAAATAATGCCAAGTAATTAGCCAGAATTGTAACATTATCAGTAATCTTGTCATTTCACAGGTTTATACCTCAAATCGCGGTGTTTGAACAGGGCCTTAATGCTTTTGACAGTTTTCTAATCATTTCCATGTACAATCATTGTGTATTTTAAGAGTTTTATCAACTTGAGACCGTTTTCTTAGAAATATATACATGAATCTTCAGGATTTAAAGTGCTTCATTCAAAACACTCCAGCCAATTCAGCCAAAATAGTATATATGAACAGTATTCTCTTTGTTTAAAGGCTTCATACACAAATTCTCAGCTCTATAAATGGGAAATCTTCATGTTCGAAAGAATTTTCTGCAGAAAAACATCAAGCCAGTTAGCCAGAATTGTAACATTATCAGCAATCTTGACATTTCACAGCTTAATACCTCTAATCTCGGTGTTTGAACAGGGCCTTAACAAAAGTATGGCTGCATTTACTTGTATTTCAAGGGTTTTCACACATATCTAATCATTTCCATGTAAAATCATTGGGTATTTTAACATTTTACCAACATGAGACAGTTTTCTTAGAAATATATAGATGAATCTTCAGGATTTAAACTGCTTCATTCAAAACACTCCAGCCAATTCAGCCACAATAGGAAATATGAACAGTATTCTCTATATTTAAAGGCGTCATACACAAATTCTGAGCTCTATAAATGGCAATTCTTCATGTTTGAAAGAACTTTCTTCAAAAAAACGCCAATAAGTTAGCCAGAATTGTAACATTATCAGTAATCGTGTCATTTCACAGGTTTATACCTCTAATTTCGGTGTTTGAACAGGGCCTTAACGAAAGTATGGCTGTATTTCTTGTATTTGAAGGGTTTTAACACGTTTCTAATCATTCCAATGTACAATCATTGTGTATTTTAAGAGTTTTACCAACAGGAGACAGTTTTCTTAGAAATGTATACATGAATCTTCAGGATTTAAAGTGCTTCATTCAAAACACTCAGCCAATTCAGCCAAAATAGTAAATATGAACAGTATTCTCTTTATATAAAGGCTTCATACACAAATTCTGAGCTCTATAAATGGCAATTCTTCATGTTTGAAAGAACTTTCTTAAGTAAAACATGAAGTCAGTTAGCCAGAATTGTAACATTATCAGTAATCTTGTCATTTAACAGCTTTACACCTCTAATCTCCGTGTTTGAACAGGGCCTTAACGAAAGTATGCCTTTATTTACTTGTATTTCAAGGGCTTTCACACGTTTCTAATCATTTCCATGTATAATTATTGTGCATATTTAGTGTTTTACCAACATGATACTGTTTTCTTAGAAATATATCCATGAATCTTCAAGATTTAAACTGCTTCATTCAAACCACTCCAGCCAATTCAGCCAAAATAGTAAATATGAACACTATTCTCTTTATTTAAAGGCTTCATACACAAATTCTGAGCTCTATAAATGGCAATTTTTCATGTTTGAATGAACTTTCTTCAGAGAAACGCCAAGTAAGTTATCCAGAATTGTAACATTATCAGTAATCTGGTCATTTCATTGGCTCTATACCTCTAATCTTGGTGTTTGAACAGGGCCTTAATGAAAATTTGGCTGTAGTTACTTTTATTTCAAGGGTTTTCACACTTTTCTAATCATTTCCATGTACAATCATTGTGTAATTTAAGAGTTTTACCAACATGATACAGTTTTCTTAGAAACATATACATGAATCTTCAGGATTTAAACTGCTTCATTCAAAAGACTCCAGCAAATTCTGCCAAAATAGTAAATATAAACAGTATTCTCTTCATTTTAAGTCTTCATACACAAATTCTGAGCTCTATAAATGGCAATTCTTCATGTTTGAAAGAACTTTCTTCCAAAAAATGCCAAGTAATTAGCCAAAATTGTAACATTATCAGTAATCTTGTCATTTCACAGGTTTATACTTCTATTCTCGGTGTTTTAACAGTGCCTTAACGAAAGTATGGCTGTATTTACTTGTATTTCAATGCTTTTGACACTTTTCTAATCATTTCCATGTACAATCATTGTGTATTTTAAGAGTTTTACCAACATGATGCAGTTTTCTAGAAATATATACATGAGACTCTTATGCAATCTCAGGCTGGGGAGGAACCAAGATGGCGGCATAGGTAAACACCGGAGACTGCTGCCGCAAACAACCACTTCAAGAATACAACTAAAAGCGGAATGGACATCACCCAGAACCACAGGAATGCTGGCTGAGGAGAGATTCTTCAACTAGAAGGAGAGAGAACAGCATACTGAGGCTCAGAGGAGGCGCAGTGTGGAAAATAAAAAGGTGCGGAAGTGCGCGTGCAAAGCGGCATGCAGCTGAGGGTGCGGTTGTCATTTTCAATCAGGAGGGAGTCTCAGGCTCTGAGCTCCAGATACGGGCGAGTCTCTAGGGACTCAGACTCAAACGGGAGAAGCGGGATTGTCTGGCATCAGTTGAAACGTGAGGGCAGCTTTCTCTCCGAGGTTTGCAGCGGTGGCTGTGGTTCTGAGAAGCAGAGCCTCTGGGAACGAGACTGAGAGCAAACATAACTGCTCCCTCTGCCCGCCCTGTTGATCCCGCCCCGCCCAAGCCCTGCACGGAGCCATTTGCCAGATCGCCTCAGGCAAAGGCCAGATCGCCTCAGGCAAAGGCCAGATTAGCACCTCCCCAGAGGACAGAAGTTTTCCCCCAGCTAATTCTCACAGCCAGTCAGCCTGGTGGTTAAATCCCTCTAGTATTAACCACAACAATCAAGGCGTAACTAGAACAAGACTGCACACAAAGACTACTAGGGGGTGCACCAAGAAAGCATAAAAAATGCGGAGACAAAAAAACATGACAGAAATGGAGGATATAGAGCTAAAAAATGCAATTTTGAGGGCTTGCAATAATGTGCTAGAACCTGCCAATAAACTTGACGAGAGCCTCACGAAAACTAATGAGACCCTCGATGTTGTGATAAAGAACCAACTAGAAATTAAGCATTCACTGACTGAAATAAAGAATATTATACAGACACCCAACAGCAGACCAGAGGAGGGCAAGAATCAAGTCAAAGATTTGAAATGCGAAGAAGCGAGAAACACCCAACCAGAAAAGCAAAATGAAAAAAGAACCCCAAAATACGAAGATAGTGTAAGGAGCCTCTGGGACAGCTTCAAACGTACCAACATCAGAATTATAGGGGTACCAGAAGATGAGAGAGAGCAAGATATTGAAAACCTATTTGAACAAATAATGACAGAAAACTTCCCCCACCTGGTGAAAGAAATGGACTTACAGGTCCAAGAAGCGCAGAGAACCCCAAACAAAAGGAATCCAAAGAGGACCACACCAAGACACATCATAATTAAAATGCCAAGAGCGAAAGACAAAGAGAGACTCTTAAAAGCAGCAAGAGAAAGAAAATCAGTTACTTACAAGGGAATACCCATACGACTGTCAGCTGATTTCTCAACAGAAACTTTGCACGCCAGAAGAGAATGGCAAGAAATATTCAAAGTGCTGAATACCAAGAACCTTACAACCAAGAGTACTTTATCCAGCAAAGCTATCATTCAGAATTGAAGGTCAGATAAAGAGCTTCACAGATAAGGAAAAGCTAAAGGACTTCATCACCAGTATTATACGAAATGCTGAAAGGTATCCTTTAAGAAGAGGAAGAAGGAAAAGGTAAAGATACAAATTATGAACAACAAACATGCATCTATCAACAAGTGAATCTAAGAATCAAGTGAATAAATAATCTGATGTACAGAATGAACTGGTGATTATAATGAATCAGGGACATAGAAAGGGAAGGGACTGACTATTCTTGGGTGGGGGGAAGGGGAATGGGAGATGCGGGAAGAGACTGGACAAAAATCGTGCACCTATGTATGAGGACAGTGGGTGGGGAGTAAGGGCGGAGGGTGGGGCGAGAACTGGGAGGAGGGGAGTTATGCGGGGAGGGGGGGGGGAAGAGGAACAAATGTAATCTGAACAATAAAGATTTAATTAAAAAAAAAAAAGTCCAGGAAGCGCAGAGAACCCCAAACAAAAGGAATCCAAAGAGGACCACACCAAGACACATCATAATGAAAATGCCAAGAGCAAAAGACAAAGAGAGTATCCTAAAGCAGCAAGAGAAGGAAAGTCAGTTACCTACAAGGGAGTACCCATATGACTGTCAGCTGATTTCTCAACAGAAACATTGCAGGCCAGAAGGGAGTGGCAAGAAATATTCAAAGTGATGAATACCAAGAACCCACAACCAAGATTACTTTATCCAGCAAAGCTATCATTCAGAATTGAAGGTCAGATAAAGAACTTCACAGATAAGAAAAATCTAAAGGAGTTCATCACCACCAAACCAGTATTATATGAAATGCTGAAAGGTATCCTTTAAGAAGAGGAAGAAGAAAACAGTAAAGATACAAATTATGAACACCAAATACACATCTATCAACAAGTGAATCTAAAAATCAAGTGAATAAATGACGTGATGAACAGAATAACCTGGTGAATATAATAGAATCAGGGGCATAGAAAAGGAGTGGACTGACTATTCTCAGGGGGGGGAAAGGGTTGTGTAGGGTGTGAGAAGAGACTGGACAAAAATTGTACACCTATGGATGAGAACAGTGGGTGGCCTGGGTAAGGGCAGAGGGTGAGGGGGAACCTGGTGGAGGGGAGCTGGGGGGGGGGGAGAGGAAAAACTGTAATAATCTGAACAATAAAGCTTTAATTTAAAAAAAAAGAAAGAAATATATACATGAATCTACAGGATTTAAAGTGCTTCATTCAAAACACTCCAGCCATATCAGAAAAAATAGTATATATGAACAGTATTCTCTTTATTTAAAGTCTTCATACACAAATTTTGAGCTCTATAAACAGCAATTCTTCATGTTTGAAAGAACTTTCTTCAAAAACACACCAAGTAAGTTAGCCAGAATTGTAACATTATCAGTAATCTTGTCATTTCACAGATTTATACCTCTAATCTCGGTGTTTGAACAGGGCCTTAACAATAGTATGCCTTTATTTACTTGTATTTCAAGGGTTTTCACACTTTTCTAATCATTTCCATGTATAACCATTGTGCATATTTAGTGTTTTACCAACATGATAGTGTTTTCTTAGAAATATATCCATGAATCTTCAGGATTTAAACTGCTTCATTCAAAACGCTCCAGCCAATTCAGCCAAAACAGAAAATATGAACAGTATTCTCTTTATTTAAAGTCCTCATACACAAATTCTGAGCTCTATAAATGGCAATTTTTCATGTTTGAAAGAACTTTCCTCAAAAAAATGCCAACTAAGTTAGCCACAATTGTAACATTATCAGTAATCTTGTCATTTCAAAGCTTTATACCTCTAATCTCAGTGTTTGAACAGGGCCTTAATGAAAGTATGGCTGTAGTTACTTGTATTTCACGGGTTTTCACACGTTTCTAATCATTTCCTTGTCCAATCATTGTGTATCTTAAGAGTTTTACCAACATGAGACACTTTTCTTAGAAATATATTCATGAATCTTCAGGATTTAAACTGCTTCAATCAATACACTCCAGCCAATTCATAAAATAGTAAATATGAACAGTATTCTCTTTATTTAATGGCATCATACACAAATTCTGAGCTCTATAAATGGCAATTCTTTATATTTGAAAGAATTTTCTTCAGAAAAACATCAAGTCAGTTAGCCAGAATTATAACATTATCAGTAATCTTGTCATTTCATAGTTTATACCTCTAATCTCGGTGTTTGAACAGCTCCTTATGGAAAACATGGCTGTATTTATTTGTATTTCAAGGGTTTTCACACGTTTCTAATCATTTCCATGTACAATCATTGTGTATTTTAAGAGTTTTACCAACATGATACAGTTTTCTTAGAAACATATACATGAATCTTCAGGATTTAAACTGCTTCATTCAAAACACTCCAGCAAATTAAGCTAAAATAGTAAATATGAACAGTATTCTCTTTAGTTAAAGTCTTCATACACAAATTCTGAGCTCTATAAATGGCAATTCTTCATGTTTGAAATACATGTCTTCCAAATAATGCCAAGTAATTAGCCAGAATTGTAACATTATCAGTAATCTTGTCATTTCACAGGTTTATACCTCAAATCTCGGTGTTTGAACAGGTCCTTAATGAAAGTATGGCTGTATTTACTTGTATTTCAAGGGTTTTCACACGTTTCTAATCATTACCATGTACTATCATTGTGTATTTTAAGAATTTAATCTGCTTCATTCAAAACACTGCAGGCAAATCAGCCAAAATAATAAATATGAACAGTATTCTCTTTATTTAAAGGCTTCATACACAAATTCTGAGCTCTATATATGGCAATTCTTCAGGTTTGAAAGAACTTTTTTTAAAAAAATGCCAAGTAAGTTAGCCAAAATCGTAACATTATCAGTAATCTTGTCATTTCACAGCTTTATACCTCTAATCTCGGTGTTTCAACAGGGCCTTAAGGAAAGTATGGCTTTATTTACTTGTATTTCAAGGGTTTTCACACGTTTCTAATGATTTCCATGCACAATCATCATGTATTTTAAGAGTTTTACCAACATGGGACAGTTTTTTTGAAATATATACATGAATCTTCAGGATTTAAACTGCTTCTTTCAAAAGACTCCAGCAAATTCAGCCAAAATAGTAAATATGAACAGTATTCTCTATATTTAAAGTCTTCATACACAAATTCTGATCTCTATAAATGGCAATTCTTCATGTTTGAAAGAACTTCTTTAAAAAAACGCCAGTAAGTTAGCCAGAATTGTAGCATTGTCAGTAATCTTGTCATTTCACAGCTTTGTACCTCTAATCGCGCTATTTGCATAGGGCCTTAACGAAAGTATGGCTGTATTTACTTGTATTTCAATGCTTTTGACACGTTTCTAATCATTTCCATGTACAATCATTGTGTATTTTAAGAATTTTACCAACATGATTCAGTTTTCTTAGAAATATATACATGAATATTCAGGATTTAAACTGCTTCATTCAAAACGTTCCAGCCAATTCAGCCAAAACAGAAAATATGAATAGTATTCTCTTTATTTAAAGTCCTCATACACAAATTCTGAGCTCTATAAATGGCAATTTTTCATGTTTGAAAGAACTTTCTTCCAAAAAATGCCAAATAATTAGCCAGATTGTAACATTATCAGTAACCTTGTCATTTCACAGGTTTATACCTCTAATCTCGGTGTTTGAACAGGGCCTTAAGGAAAGAATGGCTTTATTTACTTGTATTTCAATGCTTCTGACACTTTCCTAATCATTTCCATGTACCATCATTGTGTATTTTAAGAGTTTTACCAACATTATACAGTTTTCTTACAAATATAGATATGAATCTTCAGGATTTAAACTGCTCCATTCAAAAGACTCCAGCAAATTCAGCCAAAATAGTAAATATGAACAGTATTCTCTTTATTTAAAGGCTTCATACACAAATTCTGAGCTCTATAAATGGCAATCCTTCATGTTTGAAAGAACTTTCTTCAGAGTTATGCCAAGTAAGTTAGCCACAATTGTAAAATTATCAGTAATCTTGTCATTTCAAAGCTTTATACCTCTAATCTCGGTGTTTGAACAGGGCCTTAATGAAAGTATGGCTGTATTTACATTTATTTCAAGGGAGTTCACATGTTCCTAATCATTTCCATGTACAATCATTGTGTACCTTAAGAGTTTTATCAACATGGGACAGTTTTCTTAGAAATATACACATGAATCTTCAGGATTTAAACTGCTTCATTCAAGACACTCCAGCCAATTCTGCCAAAATAGTCAATATGAACAGTATTCTCTTTATTTAAATTCTTCATGCACAAATTCTGAGATCGATCAATGGCAATTCTTCATGTTTGAAAGAAGTTTCTTTAAAAAAATGCCAAGTAAGTTAGCCAAAATTGTAACATTATCAGTAATCTTGTCATTTCACATGTTTATACCTCTAAGCTCTGTGTTTGAACAGGGCCTCAAGGACAATATGGCTGTATTTATTTGTATTTCAAGGGTTTTTACACGTTTCTACTCATTTCCATGTGCAATCATTTTGTATTGTAACAGTTTTACCAACATGATACAGTTTTCTTAGAAACATATAAATGAATCTTCAGGATTTAAACTGCTTCATTAAAAAGACTCCAGCAAATTCAGCTGAAATAGTTAATATGAACAGTATTCTCTTTATTGAAAGTCTTCATACACAAATTCTGAGCTCTATAAATGGCAATTCTTCATGTATGAAAGAACTTTCTTAAAAAAAAACGCCAAGTAAGTGAGCCAGAATTGTAAGATTATCAGTAATCTTGTCATTTCACATTTTATACATCTAATCTCCTTGTTGGAACAGCGCCTCAAGGACAATATGGCTGTATTTACTTGTATTTCAAGGCTTTTCACACGCTTCTAATCATTTCCATGTACAATCATTGTGTATTATAAGAGTTTTACCAACATGAGACAGTTTTCTTAGAAATTATAAATGAATCTTCAGGATTTAAACTGATTCATTGAAAACACTCCAGCGATTTCAGCCAAAATACTAAATATTTACAGTATTCTGTTTATTTAAAGTCTTCATACACAAATTCTGAGCTCTATAAATGGACATTCTACATGTTTGACAGAACTTTCTTCAAAAAAATGCCTAGTAAGTTAGCCAGAATTGTAACATTATCAGTAATTTTGTCATTTCACAGTTTATACCTCTAATCTCGGTGTTTGAACAGCGCCCTAAGGAAAATATGGCTGTATTTATCTGTATTTCAAAGGTTTTCACACTTTTCTAAACATTTCCATGTACAATCATTGTGTATTTTAAGAGTTTTACCAACATGACACAGTTTTCTTACAAATATATACATGAATCTTCTGGATTTAATCTGCTTCATTGAAAACACTTCAGCCATTCCAGCCAAAATAATAAATATGAACAGTATTCTCCTTATTTAAAGCCTTCATACACAAATTCTGAGCTCTATAAACGGCACTTCTTCAGGTTTTAAAGAACTTTCTTCAAAAAAACGTCAAGTAAGTTAACCAGAATTGTAACATTATCAGTCATCTTGTCATTTCACAGTTTATACCTCTAATCTCGGTGTTTGAACAGCGCCTTAAGGAAAATATGGCTGTATTTATTTGTATATCAAGGGTTTTTACACGTTTCTAATCATTTCCATATACAACCATTGTGTATTTTAAGAGTTTTACCAACATGATACAGTTTTCTTAGAAACATATACATGAATCTTCAGGATTTAAACTGCTTCATTCAAAAAACTCAAGCAAATTCAGCCGAAATAGTAAATATTAACAGTATTCTGTTTATTTAAAGTCTTCATACAGAAATTCTTAGCTCTATAAATAACAATTCTTCATGTTTGAAAGAACATTCTTCAAAAAAATGCCAACTAAGTTAGCCACAATTGTAACATTATTAGTAATCTTGTCATTTCAAAGCTTTATACCTCTAATTTCGGTGATTGAACAGGGCCTTAATGAAAGTATGGATGTAGTTACTTGTATTTCAAGGGTTTTCACACGTTTCTGATCATTTCCTTGTACAATCATTGTGTATCTTAAGAGTTTTACCAACATGAGACAGTTTTCTTAGAAATATATACATGAATCTTCAGGATTTAATCTGTTTCATTCAAAAAACTCCAGCCAATTCAGACAAAATAATAAATATGAACAGTATTCTCTTTATTTAAAGGCTTCATACACAAATTCTGAGCTCTATAAATGGCAATTCTTCATATTTGAAATAATGTTTCTCAGAAAATCATCAAGTCAGTTAGCCATAATTATAACATTATCAGTAATCTTGTCATTTCACAGATTTACACCTCTAATCTCCGTGTTTGAACAGGGCCTTAACGAAAGTATGCCTTTATTTACTTGTATTTCAAGGGTTTTCACACGTTTCTAATCATTTCCATGTATAATTATTGTGCATATTTAGAGTTTTACCAACATGATACTGTTTTCTTAGAAATATATCCATGAATCTTCAGGATTTAAACTGCTTCATTCAAAACACTCCAGCCAATTCAGCCAAAATAGTATATATGAACAGTATTCTCTTTGTTTAAAGGCTTCATACACAAATTCTGAGCTCTATAAATGGAAATTCTTCATATTTGAAATAATTTTTCTCAGAAAATCATCAAGTGAGTTAGCCAAAATTGTAACTATATCAGTAATCTTGTCATTTCACAGTTTATACCTCTAATCTCAGTGTTTGAACAGCGCTGTAAGGAAAATATGCCTGTATTTATTTGTATTTCAAGGGTTTTCACACCTTTCTAATCATTTCCATGTACAATCATTGTGTATTTTAAGAGTTTTACCAACATGATACAGTTTTCTTAGAAACATATACATGAATCTGCAGGATTTAAACTGCTTCATTGAAAAGACTCCAGAAAATTCAGCCAAAATAATAAATATGAACAGTATTCTCTTTATTTAAAGTCTTCATACAGAAATTCTGAGCTCTATAAACGGCAAGTCTTCATATTTGAAAGAACTTTCTTCCAAAAAATGCCAAATAATTAGCCAGAATTGTAACATTATCAGTAATCTTGTCATTTCACAGGTTATACCTCTAATCTCGGTGTTTGAACAGGGCCTTAATCAAAGTATGCCTTTATTTACTTGTATTTCAAGGGTTTTCACACGTTTCTAATCATTTCCATGTATAATCATTGTGCATATTTAGTGTTTTACGAACATGATACTGTTCTCATAGAAATATATCCATGAATCTTCAGGATTTAAACTGCTTCATGCAAAACGCTCCAGCCAATTCAGCCAAAACAGAAAATATGAACAGTATTCTCTTTATTTAAAGTCTTCATACGCAAATTCTGAGCTCTATAAATAACAATTCTTCATGTTTGAAAGAACTTTCTTCAAAGAAATGTCAACTAAGTTAGCCACAATTGTAACATTATTAGTAATCTTGTCATTTCAAAGCTTTATACCTCTAATCTTGGTGATTGAACAGGGCCTTAATGAAAGTATGGCGGTAGTTACTTGTATTTCAAGGGTTTTCACACGTTTCTGATCATTTCCTTGTACAATCATTGTGTATCTTAAGAGTTTTTACCAACATGAGACAGTTTTTTCGAAATATATACATGAATCTTCAGGATTAAATCTGTTTCATTCAAAACACTCCAGCCAATTCAGCAAAAATAAGAAATATGAACAGTATTCTCTTCATTTAAAGGCTTCATATACAAATTCTGAGCTTTATAAATGGCAATTCTTCATATTTGAAATAATGTTTCTCTGAAAATCATCAAGTCAGTTAGCCATAATTGTAACATTATCAGTAATCTTGTCATTTCACAGTTTATACCTCTAATCTCAGTGTTTGAACAGCGCTGTAAGGAAAATATGCCCGTATTTATTTGTATTTCAAGGGTTTTCACACGTTTCTAATCATTCCCATGTACAATCATTGTGTATTTTATGAGTTTTACCAACATGATACAGTTTCCTTAGAAATATATTCATGAATCTTCAGGATTTAAACTACTTCATTCAAAAGACTCCAGGAAATTCAGCCAAAATAGTAAATATGAACAGTATTCTCTTCATTTTAAGTCTTCATACACAAATTCTGAGCTCTATAAATGGCAATTCTTCATGTTTGAAAGAACTTTCTTCCAAAAATGCCAAGTAATTAGCCAGAATTGTAACATTATCAGTAATCTTGTCATTTCACAGGTTTATACCTCTAATCTCGGTGTTTGAACAGGGCCTTAACGAAAGTATGGCTGTATTTACTTGTATTTCCAGGGTTTTCAGACGTTTCTAATCATTTCCATGTACAATCATTGTGTATTTTAAGAGTTTTATGAACAGGAGACAGTTTTCTTAGAAATATATACATGAATCTTCAGGATTTAATCTGTTTCATTCAAAAAACTCCAGCCAATTCAGACAAAATAATAAATATGAACAGTATTCTCTTTATTTAAAGGCTTCATACACAAATTCTGAGCTCTATAAATGGCAATTCTTCATATTTGAAATAATGTTTCTCAGAAAATCATCAAGTCAGTTAGCCAGAGTTGTAACATTATCAGTAATCTTGTCATTTCACAGCTTTACACCTCTAATCTCCGTGTTTGAACAGGGCCTTAACGAAAGTATGCCTTTATTTACTTGTATTTCAAGGGTTTTCACACGTTTCTAATCATTTCCATGTATAATTATTGTGCATATTTAGTGTTTTACCAACATGATAATGTTTTCTTAGAAATATATCCATGAATCTTCAGGATTTAAACTGCTTCATTCAAAACACTCCAGCCAATTCAGCCAAAATAGTATATATGAACAGTATTCTCTTTGTTTAAAGGCTTCATACACAAATTCTGAGCTCTATAAATTTCAATTCTTCATATTTGAAATAATGTTTCCCAGAAAATCATCAAGTCAGTTAGCCAAAATTGTAACCATATCAGTAACCTTGTCATTTCACAGTTTATACCTCTAATCTCGGTGTTTCAACAGCGCTGTAAGGAAAATATGCCTGTATATATTTGTATTTCAAGGGTTTTCACATGTTTCTAATCATTTCCATGTACAATCATTGTGTATTTTAAGAGTTTTTCCAACATGATACAGTTTTCTTAGAAACATATACATGAATCTTCAGGATTTAAACTGCTTCATTCAAAAGACTCCAGAAAATTCAGCCAAAATAGTAAATATGAACAGTATTCTCTTTGTTTAAAGGCTTCATACACCAATTTTGAGCTCTATAAACGGCAAGTCTTCATGTTTGAAAGAACTTTCTTCAAAAAAACTCCACTTAAGTTATTCAGAATTGTAACATTATCAGTATTCTTGTCATTTCACAGCTTTATACCTCTAATCTCAGTGTTTGAAGAGGGATTTAACGAAAGTATGGCTGTATTTACTTGTATTTCAAGGGTTTTCACACGTTTCTAATCATTTCCATATACAATCATTGTGTATTTTAAGAGTTTTCCCAACATGAGACAGTTCTTGAAATATATACTTGAATCTTCAGGATTTAAACCCCTTCATTCAAAATGCTCCAGCCATTTCAGTCACAATAATAAATACGAACAGTATTCTGTTTATTTAAAGCCTTCATACACAAATTCTGAGCTCTAAAAAACGGCAATTTTTCATGTTTCAAAGAACTTTCTTCAAAAAAAACGCCAATTAAGTTAGCCAGAATTGTAACATTATCAGTAATCTTGTAATTTCACAGTTTATACCTCTAATCTCGGTGTTTGAAATGTGCCTTAAGTAAAATATGGCTGTATTTATTTGTATTTCAAAGGTATTCACACGTTTCTAATCATTTCCATGTACAATCATTGTGTATTTTTAGAGTTTTACCAATATGATACAGTTTTCTTAGAAATATATACATGAATCTTCGGGATTTAATCTGCATTATTCAAAGCACTCCAGCCAATTCAGCCAAAATAATGAATATGAACAGTATTCTCTTTATTTAAAGGCTTCATACACAAATTCAGAGCTCTATAAACGGCAATTCTTCAGGTTTGAAAGAACTTTCTTCAAAAAAAGGCCAAGTAAGCTAGCCAGAATTGTAACATAATCAGTAATCTTATCATTTCACAGTTTTATACCTCTTATCTCAGTGTTTCAACAGGGCCTTAACGAAAGTATGGCTGTATTTACTTGTATTTCAAGGGTTTTCACACGTTTCTAATCAGTTCCATCCCCAACCATTGTGTATTTTAAGAGTTTTACCAACATGAGAGTTTTCTTGGAAACATATACATGAATCTTCAGGATTTAAACTGATTCATTCAAAACACTCCAGCCAATCCAGCCAAAATAATCAATATGAACAGTATTCTGTTTATTTAAAGGCTTCATACACAAATTCTGAGCTCTATAAAAGGCAATTCTTCTTGTTTGAAAGAACTTTCTTCAAAAAAAACGCCAACTAAGTTAGCCAGAATTGTAACATTATCAGTAATCTTTTCATTTCACAGCTTAATATCTCTAATCTCGGTGTTTGAACAGGGCCTTAATCAAAGTATGCCTTTATTTACTTGTATTTTAAGGGTTTTCACACGTTTCTAATCATTTCCATGTATAATCATTGTGCATATTTAGTGTTTTACCAACATGATACTGTTTTCTTAGAAATATATCTATGAATCTTCAGGATTTAAACTGCTTCATTCAAAACGCTCCAGCCAATTCAGCCAAAACCGAAAATATGAACAGTATTCTCTTTATTTAAAGTCTTCATACACAAATTCTGAGCTCTATAAATAACAATTCTTCATGTTTGAAAGAACTTTCTTCAAAGAAATGTCAACTAAGTTAGCCACAATTGTAACATTATTAGTAATCTTGTCATTTCAAAGCTTTATACCTCTAATCTTGGTGATTGAACAGGGCCTTAATGAAAGTATGGCGGTAGTTACTTGTATATCAAGGGTTTTCACACGTTTCTGATCATTTCCTTGTACAATCATTGTGTATCTTAAGAGTTTTACCAACATGAGACAGTTTTCTTGGAAATATATACATGAATCTTCAGGATTTAATCTGTTTCATTCAAAACACTCCAGCCAATTCAGCAAAAATAAGAAATATGAACAGTATTCTCTTTATTTAAAGGCTTCATACACAAATTCTGAGCTCTATAAATGGCAATTCTTCATATTTGAAATAATGTTTCTCAGAAAATCATCAAGTCAGTTGGCCAGAATTGTAACATTATCAGTAATCTTGTCATTTCACAGGTTTATACCTCTAATCTCGGTATTTGAAAAGGGCCTTAAGGAAAGTATGGCTGTATTTACTTGTATTTCAATGCTTTTGACACTTTTCTATTCATTTCCATGTACAATCATTGTGTATTTTAAGAGTTTTACCAACATGATGCAGTTTTCTTAGAAATATATGCTTGAATCTTCAGGATTTAAACTCTTTCATTCAAAACACTCCAGCCAATTCAGCCAAAATAATGAATATGAACAGTATTCTCTTTATTTAAAGGCTTCATACACAAATTCTGAGCTCTATAAATGGCAATTCTTCAGATTTGAAAGAACTTTCTTCAAAAAAAGGCTAAGTAAGTTATCCAGAATTGTAACATTGTCAGTACTCATGTCATTTCACAGCTTTATACCTCTTATCTCGGTGTTTCAACAGGGCCTTAACGAAAGTATGGCTGTATTTACTTGTATTTCAAGGATTTTCACACGTTTCTAATCATTTCCATTCCCAATCATTGTGTATTTTAAGAGTTTTATCAACTTGAGACCGTTTTCTTAGAAATATATACATGAATCTTCAGGATTGAAAATGCTCCATTCAAAATACTCCTGGCAATTCATAAAATAGTAAATATAAACAGTATTCTCTTTATTTAATGGCATCATACACAAATTCTGAGCTCTGTAAATGGCAATTCTTTATATTTGAAAGAATTTTTTTCAGAAAAACATCAAGTCAGTTAGCCAGAATTGTAACATTATCAGTAATCTTGTCATTTCTTAGTTTATACCTCTAATCTCGGTATTTGAACATCCTCTTATGGAAAATATGGCTTATTTATTTGTATTTCAAGGGTTTTCACACGTTTCTAATCATTTCCATGTACAATCATTGTGTATTTTAAGAGTTTTACCAACATGACACAGTTTTCTTAGAAACATATACATGAATCTTCAGGATTTAAACTGCTTCATTCAAAAGACTCCAGAAAATTCAGCCAAAATAGTAAATATGAACAGTATTCTCTTTGTTGAAAGGCTTCATACACCAATTTTGAGCTCTATAAACAGCAATTCTTCATGTTTGAAAGAACTTTCTTCAAAAAAACACCACGTAAGTTATTCAGAATTGTAACATTATCAGTATTCTTGTCATTTCACAGCTTTATACCTCTAATCTCGGTGTTTGAAGAGGGACTTAACGAAAGTATAGCTGTATTTACTTGTATTTCAAGGGTTTTCACACGTTTCTAATCATTTCCATATACAATCATTGTGTATTTTAAGAGTTTTCCCAACATGAGACAGTTTTCTTGAAATATATACATGAATCTTCAGGATTTCAACTCCTTCATTCAAAACACTCCAGCCATTTCAGCCACAATAATAAATAGGAACAGTATTGTGTTTATTTAAAGCCTTCATACACAAATTCTGAGCTCTAAAAAACGGCAATTCTTCATGTTTCAAAGAACTTTCTTCTAAAAAAGGCCAATTAAATTAGCCAGAATTGTAACATTATCAGTAACCTTGTCATTTCACAGTTTATACCTCTAATCTCGGTGTTTGAAAAGCGCCTTAAGGAAAATATGGCTGTATTTATTTGTATTTCAAGGGTTTTCACACGATTCTAATGATTTCCATGTACAATCATTGTGTATTTTAAGAGTTTTACCAACATGATACAGTTTTCCTGGAAATATATACGTGAATCTTCAGGATTTAATCTGCATTATTTAAAGCACTCCAGCCAATTCAGCCAAAATAATGAATATGAACACTATTCTCTTTATTTAAAGGATTCATACACAAATTCAGAGCTCTATAAACGGCAATTCTTCAGGTTTGAAAGAACTTTCTTAAAAAAAAGGCCAAGTAAGCTAGCCAGAATTGTAACATAATCAGTAATCTTATCATTGCACAGTTTTATACCTCTTATCTCAGTGTTTCAACAGGGCCTTAACGAAAGTATGGCTGTATTTACTTGTATTTCAAGGGTTTTCACACGTTTCTAATCATTTCCATGTACAATCATTGTGTATTTTAAGAGTTTTACCAACATGATACAGTTTTCTTAGAAACATATACATGAATCTTCAGGATTTAATCTGTTTCATTCAAAACACTCCAGCCAATTCAGCCAAAATAAGAAATATGAAGAGTATTCTCTTTATTTAAAGGCTTTATACACAAATTCTGAGCTCTATAAATGGCAATTCTTCATATGTGAAATAATGTTTCTCAGAAAATCATCAAGTCAGTTAGCCAGAATTGTAACATTATCAGTAATCTTGTCATTTCACAGTTTATACCTCTAATCTCGGTGTTTGAACAGCACTGTAAGGAAAATATGCCTGTATTTATTTGTATTTCAAGGGTTTTCACACGTTTCTAATCATTCCAATGTACAATCATTGTGTATTTTATGAGTTTTACCAACATGATACAGTTTCCTTAGAAATATATACATGAATCTTCAGCATTTAAACTGCTTCATTCAAAAGACTCCAGAAAATTCAGCCAAAATAGTAAATATGAACAGTATTCTCTTCATTTTAAGTCTTCATACACAAATTCTGAGCTCTATCAACAGCAATTATTCATGTTTGAAAGAACTTTCTTCAGGAAAACATCAAGTAAGTTAGCAGAATTGTAACATTATCAGTAATCTTGTCATTTTACAGCTTTATACCTATAATCTCGGTGTTTGAACAGGCCTTAACGAAAGTATGGCTGTATTTACTTGTATTTCCAGGGGGTTCAGACGTTTCTAATCATTTCCATGTACAATCATTGTGTATTTGAAGAGTTTTTTCAACAGGAGACAGTTTTCTTAGAAATATATACATGAATCTTCAGGATTTAAGCTGCTTCATTCAAAACACTCCAGCCAATTCAGCCACAATTGGAAATATGAACAGTATTCTCTTCATTTAAAGGCGTCATACACAAATCTGAGCTCTATAAACGGCAATTCTTCACGTTTGAAAGACCTTTCTTCAGAAAAACGTCAAGTAAGTTTGCCAGAATTGTAACAGTATCAGTAATTTTGTCATTTCACAGACTGGACCTCTAATCTCAGTGTTTGAACAGGGCCTTAATGAAAGTATGGCTGTATTTACTTGTATTTCAAGGGTTTCACAGGTTTCAAATCATTTCCATGTACAATCATTGTGTATTTGAACAGTTTTACCAACATGACACAGTTTTCTTAGAAACATATACATGAATCTACAGGATTTAATCTGCATCATTCAAAGCACTCCAGCCAATTCAGCCAAAATAATAAATAGGAACAGTATTGTGTTTATTTAAAGCCTTCATACACAAATTCTGAGCTCTAAAAAACGGCAATTCTTCATGTTTCAAAGAACTTTCTTCTAAAAAAGGCCAATTAAATTAGCCAGAATTGTAACATTATCAGTAACCTTGTCATTTCACAGTTTATACCTCTAATCTCGGTGTTTCAACAGGGCCTTAACGAAAGTATGGCTGTATTCACTTGTATTTCAAGGGTTATCACACGTTTCTAATCATTTCCATGCCCAACCATTGTGTATTTTAAGAGTTTTACCAACATGAGACAGTTTTCTTAGAACTATATACATGAATCTTCAGGATTTAATCTGTTTCATTCAAAAACGCTCCAGCCAATAGAGCCAAAACAGAAAATATGAACAGTATTCTCTTTATTTAAAGTCTTCATACGCAAATTCTGAGCTCTATAAATAACAATTCTTCATGTTTGAAAGAATTTTCTTCAAAAAAATGCCAACTAAGTTAGCCACTATTGTAACATTATTAGTAATCTTGTCATTTCAAAGCTTTTTACCTCTAATTTCGGTGATTGAACAGGGCCTTAATGAAAGTATGGCTGTAGTTACTTGTATTTCAAGGGTTTTCACACGTTTCTGATCATTTCCTTGTACAATCATTGTGTATCTTAAGAGTTTTACCAGCATGAGTCAGTTTTCTTAGAAATATATCCATGAATATTTAGGATTTAATCTGTTTCATTCAAAAACACTCCAACCAAATCAGGCAAAATAATAAATATGAACAGTATTCTCTTTATTTAAAGGCTTCATACACAAATTCTGAGCTATATAAATGGCAATTATTCATGTTTGAAAGAACTTTCTTCAGAAAAACATCAAGTAAGTTAGCAGAATTGTAACATTATCAGTAATCTTGTCATTTCACAGCTTTATACCTATAATCTCGGAGTTTGAACAGGCCTTAACGAAAGTATGGCTGTATTTACTTGTATTTCCAGGGTTTTCAGACGTTTCTAATCATTTCCATGTACAAGCATTGTGTATTTTAAGAGTTTTATCAACATGAGACAGTTTCCTTAGAAATATATACATGAATCTTCAGGATTTAAGCTGCTTCATTCAAAACACTCCAGCCAATTCAGCCACAATTGGAAATATGAACAGTATTCTCTTTATTTAAAGGCGTCATACACAAATCTGAGCTCTATAAACGGCAATTCTTCACGTTTGAAAGACCTTTCTTCAGAAAAACGTCAAGTAAGTTTGCCAGAATTGTAACAGTATCAGTAATTTTGTCATTTCACAGATTGGACCTCGAATCTCAGTGTTTGAACAGGGCCTTAATGAAAGTATGGCTGTATTTACTTGTATTTCAATGGTTTCACAGGTTTCTAATCATTTCCATGTACAAGCATTGTGTAATTTAAGAGTTTTACCAACATGAGGCATTTTTCTTAGAAATATATACATGAATTTTCAGGATTTAAACTGCTTCATTGAAACCACCCCAGCTAATTCAGCCAAAATAGTATATATGAACAGTACTCTATTTATTTAAAGGCTTCATTCACAAATTCTGAGCTCTAAAAATGGCAATTCTTCATGTTTGAAAGAACTTTTTCAGAAAAACGTCAAGTCAGTTAGCCAGAATTGTAACATTATCAGTAATCTTGTCATTTCACAACTTTATACATCTAATCTCGTTGTTTGAACAGGGCCTAAGGAAAATATCGCTGTATTTACTTGAATTTAAAGTTTTTCACACGTTTCTAATCATTTTCATATACAATCATTGTGTATTTAAGAGTTTTACCAACATGCGACAGTTTTCTTAGAACTATATACATGAATCTTCAGGATTTAAACTGCTTCATTCAAAACACTCCAGCCTATTCAGACAAAGTAGTAAATATGAACAGTATTGTCTTTATTCAAAGGCTTCATACACAAATTCTGAGCTCTATCAACAGCAATTCTTCATGTTTGAAAGAACTTTCTTCAAAAAAAACGCCAACTAAGTTAGCCAGCACTGTAACATTATCAATAATCTTGACATTTCACAGATTTATACCTCTAATCTCGCTGTTTGAACAGGGCCTTAACGAAAGTATGGCTGTATTTAATTGTATTTCAAGGGTTTTCACTCGTTTCTAATCATTTCCATGTACAATCATTGTGTATTTTAAGACTTTTAGTAACAGGAGACAGTTTTCTTAGAAATATATACGTGAATCTTCAGGATTTAAATTCCTTCATTCAAAACACTCCAGCCAATTCAGCCAAAATAGTAAATATGAACAGTATTCTCTTTATTTAAAGGCTTCATACACAAATTCTGAGCTCTATAAATGGCAATTCTTCATGTTTGAATGAACTTTCTTCAAAAAAAGGCCAAGTAAGCTAGCCAGAATTGTAACATAATCAGTAATCTTATCATTTCACAGCTTTATACCTCTTATCTCGGTGTTTCAACAGGGCCTTAACGAAAGTATGGCTGTATTCACTTGTATTTCAAGGGTTATCACACGTTTCTAATCATTTCCATGGCCAACCATTGTGTATTTTAAGAGTTTTACCAACATGAGACAGTTTTCTTAGAAACATATACATGAATCTTCCGGATTTTAAACTGATTCATTCAAAACACTCCAGGTAATCCAGCCAAAATAATAAATATGAACAGTATTCTGTTTATTTAAAGGCTTCATACACAAATTCTGAGCTCTATAAACGGCAATTCTTCTTGTTTGAAAGAACTTTCTTCAAAAAAACACCAAGTAAGTTAGCCAGAATTGCAACATTATCAGTAATCTTTTCATTTCACAGGTTTATACCTCTAATCTCGGTGTTTGAACTTTGACTTAACGAAAGTATGCCTTTATTTACTTGTATTTCAAGGGTTTTCACACGTTTCTAATCATTTCCATGTATAATCATTGTGCATATTTAGTGTTTTACCAACATGATACTGTTTTCTTAGAAATATATCCATGAATCTTCAGGATTTAAACTGCTTCATTCAAAACGCTCCAGCCAATTCAGCCAAAACAGAAAATATGAACAGTATTCTCTTTATTTAAAGTCTTCATACGCAAATTCTGAGTTCTATAAATAACAATTCTTCATGTTTGAAAGAACTTTCTTCAAATAAATGCCAACTAAGTTAGCCACAATTGTAACATTATTAGTAATCTTGTCATTTCAAAGCTTTATACCTCTAATTTCGGTGATTGAACAGGGCCTTAATGAAAGTATGGCTGTAGTTACTTGTATTTCAAGGGTTTTCACACGTTTCTGATCATTTCCTTGTACAATCATTGTGTATCTTAAGAGTTTTACCAACATGAGACAGTTTTCTTAGAAATATATACATGAATCTTCAGGATTTAATCTGTTTCATTCAAAACACTCCAGCCAATACAGGCAAAATAATAAATATGAACAGTATTCTCTTTATTTAAAGGCTTCATACACAAATTCTGAGCTCTATAAATGGCAATTATTCATGTTTGAAAGAACTTTCTTCAGAAAAACATCAAGTAAGTTAGCAGAATTTTAACATTATCAGTAATCTTGTCATTTCACAGCTTTATACCTATAATCTCGGTGTTTGAACAGGCCCTTAACGAAAGTATGTCTGTATTTCCTTGTATTTCCAGGGTTTCAGACGTTTTAATCATTTCCATGTACAATCATTGTGTATTTTAAGAGTTTTTTCAACAGGAGACAGTTTTCTTAGAAATATATACATGAATCTTCAGGATTTAAGCTGCTTCATTCAAAACACTCCAGCCAATTCAGCCACAATTGGAAATATGAACAGTATTCTCTTTATTTAAGGGTTTCATACACAAATTCTGAGCTCTATAAATGGCAATTCTTCATGTTTGAAAGAACTTACTTCAGAAAAATGCCAAGTAAGTTACCCAGAATTGTAACATTATCAGTAATCTTGTCATTTCACTGCTTTGTACCTCTAATCTCATTATATGAACCGGGCCTTAATGAAAGTATGGCTGTATTTACTTGTATTTCAAGGGTTTTCAGATGTTTCTAATCATTTCCAGGTACAATCATTGTGTATTTTAAGAGTTTTACCAACATGCTACAGTTTCCTTAGAAATGTATAAGTGAATCTTCAGGATTTAAATTGCTTCATTCAAGACACTCCAGCCAATTCAGCCAAAATAGTAAATATGAACAGTATTCTCATTATGTAAAGGCTTCATAGACAAATTCTGAGCTCTATAAATGGCAATTCTTCACGTTTGAAAGAACTTTTTCCCAAAAATGGCTAATAAGTGTGCCAGAATTGTAACAGTATCAGTAATTTTGTCATTTCACAGATTGGACCTCTAATCTCAGTGTTTGAACAGGGCCTTAATGAAAGTATGCCTGTATTTATTTGTATTTCAAGGGTTTTCACACGTTTCTAATCATTTCCATGTACAATCATTGTGTATTTTAAGAGTTTTACCAACATGATACCGTTTCCTTAGAAACATATACATGAATCTTCAGGATTTTAAGTGCTTCATTCAAAAGACTCCAGAAAATTCAGCCAAAATAGTAAATATGAACAGTATTCTCTTCTTTTAAAGTCTTCATACACAAATGCTGAGCTCTATAAATATGGCAATTCTTCATGTTTCAAAGAATTTTCTTCCAAAAAATGCCAAGTAATTAGCCAGAATTGTAACATTATCAGTAATCTTGTCATTTCACAGGTTTATACCCTCTAATCTCGGTATTTGAAAAGGGCCTTAAGGAAAGTATGGCTGTATTTACTTGTATTTCAATGCTTTTGACACTTTTCTATTCAATTCCATGTACAATCATTGTGTATTTTAAGAGTTTTACCAACATGATGCAGTTTTCTTAGAAATATATGCTTGAATCTTCAGGATTTAAACTCTTTCATTCAAAACACTCCAGCCAATTCAGCCAAAATAATGAATATGAACAGTATTCTCTTTATTTAAAGGCTTCATACACAAATTCTGAGCTCTATAAACGGCAATTCTTCAGATTTGAAAGAACTTTCTTCAAAAAAAGGCCAAGTAAGTTAGCCAGAATTGTAACATTGTCAGTACTCATGTCATTTCACAGCTTCATACCTATTATCTCGGTGTTTCAACAGGGCCTTAACGAAAGTATGGCTGTATTTACTTGTATTTCAAGGATTTTCACACGTTTCTAATCATTTCCATTCCCAATCATTGTGTATGTCAAGAGTTTTATCAACTTGAGACCGTTTTCTTAGAAATACATACATGAATCTTCACGATTGAAAATGCTCCATTCAAAACACTCCAGGCAATTCATAAAATAGTAAATATAAACAGTATTCTCTTTGTTTAATGGCATCATACACAAATTCTGAGCTCTGTAAATGGCAATTCTTTATATTTGAAAGAATTTTTTTCAGAAAAACATCAAGTCAGTTAGCCAGAATTGTAACATTATCAGTAATCTTGTCATTTCTTAGTTTATACCTCTAATCTCGGTATTTGAACATCTCCTTATGGAAAATATGGCTTATTTATTTGTATTTCAAGGGTTTTCACACGTTTCTAATCATTTCCATGTACAATCATTGTGTATTTTAAGAGTTTTTACCAACATGACACAGTTTGCTTAGAAACATATACATGAATCTTCAGGATTTAAACTGCTTCATTCAAAAGACTCCAGAAAATTCAGCCAAAATAGTAAATATGAACAGTATTCTCTTTGTTGAAAGGCTTCATACACCAATTTTGAGCTCTATAAACAGCAATTCTTCATGTTTGAAAGAACTTTCTCAAAAAAAACACCACGTAAGTTATTCAGAATTGTAACATTATCAGTATTCTTGTCATTTCACAGCTTTATACCTCTAATCTCGGTGTTTGAAGATGGACTTATCGAAAGTATAGCTGTATTTACTTGTATTTCAAGGGTTTTCACACGTTTCTAATCATTTCCATGTACAATCATTGTGTATTTTATGAGTTTTACCAACATGATACTGTTTTCCTGGAAGTATACGTGAATCTTCAGGATTTAATCAGCATTATTTAAAGCACTCCCAGCCAATTCAGCCAAAATAATGAATATGAACAGTATTCTCTTTATTTAAAGGCTTCATACACAAATTCAGAGCTCTATAAACGGCAATTCTTCAGGTTTGAAAGAACTTTCTTAAAAAAAAGGCCAACTAAGCTAGCCAGAATTGTAACATAATCAGTAATCTTATCATTTCACAGTTTTATACCTCTTATCTCAGTGTTTCAAAAGGGCCTTAACGAAAGTATGGCTGTATTTACTTGTATTTCAAGGGTTTTCACACATTTCTAATCATTTCCATGTACAATCATTGTGTATTTTAAGAGTTTTACCAACATGATACAGTTTTCTTAGAAACATATACATGAATCTTCAGGATTTAAACTGCTTCATTCAAAAGACTCCAGAAAATTCAGCCAAAATAGTAAATATGAACAGTATTCTCTTTGTTTAAAGGCTTCATACACAAATTCTGAGCTCTATAAATGGCAATTCTTCATGTTTGAATGAACTTTCTTCAAAAAAAGGCCAAGTAAGCCTAGCCAGAATTGTAACATAATCAGTAATCTTATCATTTCACAGCTTTATACCTCTTATCTCGGTGTTTCAACAGGGGCCTTAACGAAAGTATGGCTGTATTCACTTGTATTTCAAGGGTTATCACACGTTTCTAATCATTTCCATGGCCAACCATTGTGTATTTTAAGAGTTTTACCCAACATGAGACAGTTTTCTTAGAAACATATACATGAATCTTCCGGATTTTAAACTGATTCATTCAAAACACTCCAGGTAATCCAGCCAAAATAATAAATATGAACAGTATTCTGTTTATTTAAAGGCTTCATACACAAATTCTGAGCTCTATAAACGGCAATTCTTCTTGTTTGAAAGAACTTTCTTCAAAAAAACACCAAGTAAGTTAGCCAGAATTGCAACATTATCAGTAATCTTTTCATTTCACAGGTTTATACCTCTAATCTCGGTGTTTGAACTTTGACTTAACGAAAGTATGCCCTTTATTTACTTGTATTTCAAGGGGTTTTCACACGTTTCTAATCATTTCCATGTATAATCATTGTGCATATTTAGTGTTTTACCAACATGATACTGTTTTCTTAGAAATATATCCATGAATCTTCAGGATTTAAACTGCTTCATTCAAAACGCTCCAGCCAATTCAGCCAAAACAGAAAATATGAACAGTATTCTCTTTATTTAAAGTCTTCATACGCAAATTCTGAGTTCTATAAATAACAATTCTTCATGTTTGAAAGAACTTTCTTCAAATAAATGCCAACTAAGTTAGCCACAATTGTAACATTATTAGTAATCTTGTCATTTCAAAGCTTTATACCCTCTAATTTCGGTGATTGAACAGGGCCCTTAATGAAAGTATGGCTGTAGTTACTTGTATTTCAAGGGTTTTCACACGTTTCTGATCATTTCCTTGTACAATCATTGTGTATCTTAAGAGTTTTACCAACATGAGACATATATACATGAATCTTCAGGATTTAATCTGTTTCATTCAAAACACTCCAGCCAATACAGGCAAAATAATAAATATGAACAGTATTCTCTTTATTTAAAGGCTTCATACACAAATTCTGAGCTCTATAAATGGCAATTATTCATGTTTGAAAGAACTTTCTTCAGAAAAACATCAAGTAAGTTAGCAGAATTTTAACATTATCAGTAATCTTGTCATTTCACAGCTTTATACCTATAATCTCGGTGTTTGAACAGGCCTTAACGAAAGTATGTCTGTATTTCCTTGTATTTCCAGGGTTTCAGACGTTTCTAATCATTTCCATGTACAATCATTGTGTATTTTAAGAGTTTTTTCAACAGGAGACAGTTTTCTTAGAAATATATACATGAATCTTCAGGATTTAAGCTGCTTCATTCAAAACACTCCAGCCAATTCAGCCACAATTGGAAATATGAACAGTATTCTCTTTATTTAAGGGTTTCATACACAAATTCTGAGCTCTATAAATGGCAATTCTTCATGTTTGAAAGAACTTACTTCAGAAAAATGCCAAGTAAGTTACCCAGAATTGTAACATTATCAGTAATCTTGTCATTTCACTGCTTTGTACCTCTAATCTCATTATATGAACCGGGCCTTAATGAAAGTATGGCTGTATTTACTTGTATTTCAAGGGTTTTCAGATGTTTCTAATCATTTCCAGGTACAATCATTGTGTATTTTAAGAGTTTTACCAACATGCTACAGTTTCCTTAGAAATGTATAAGTGAATCTTCAGGATTTAAATTGCTTCATTCAAGACACTCCAGCCAATTCAGCCAAAATAGTAAATATGAACAGTATTCTCATTATGTAAAGGCTTCATAGACAAATTCTGAGCTCTATAAATGGCAATTCTTCACGTTTGAAAGAACTTTTTCCCAAAAATGGCTAATAAGTGTGCCAGAATTGTAACAGTATCAGTAATTTTGTCATTTCACAGATTGGACCTCTAATCTCAGTGTTTGAACAGGGCCTTAATGAAAGTATGCCTGTATTTATTTGTATTTCAAGGGTTTTCACACGTTTCTAATCATTTCCATGTACAATCATTGTGTATTTTAAGAGTTTTACCAACATGATACCGTTTCCTTAGAAACATATACATGAATCTTCAGGATTTTAAGTGCTTCATTCAAAAGACTCCAGAAAATTCAGCCAAAATAGTAAATATGAACAGTATTCTCTTCTTTTAAAGTCTTCATACACAAATGCTGAGCTCTATAAATGGCAATTCTTCATGTTTCAAAGAATTTTCTTCCAAAAAATGCCAAGTAATTAGCCAGAATTGTAACATTATCAGTAATCTTGTCATTTCACAGGTTTATACCTCTAATCTCGGTATTTGAAAAGGGCCTTAAGGAAAGTATGGCTGTATTTACTTGTATTTCAATGCTTTTGACACTTTTCTATTCAATTCCATGTACAATCATTGTGTATTTTAAGAGTTTTACCAACATGATGCAGTTTTCTTAGAAATATATGCTTGAATCTTCAGGATTTAAACTCTTTCATTCAAAACACTCCAGCCAATTCAGCCAAAATAATGAATATGAACAGTATTCTCTTTATTTAAAGGCTTCATACACAAATTCTGAGCTCTATAAACGGCAATTCTTCAGATTTGAAAGAACTTTCTTCAAAAAAAGGCCAAGTAAGTTAGCCAGAATTGTAACATTGTCAGTACTCATGTCATTTCACAGCTTCATACCTATTATCTCGGTGTTTCAACAGGGCCTTAACGAAAGTATGGCTGTATTTACTTGTATTTCAAGGATTTTCACACGTTTCTAATCATTTCCATTCCCAATCATTGTGTATGTCAAGAGTTTTATCAACTTGAGACCGTTTTCTTAGAAATACATACATGAATCTTCACGATTGAAAATGCTCCATTCAAAACACTCCAGGCAATTCATAAAATAGTAAATATAAACAGTATTCTCTTTGTTTAATGGCATCATACACAAATTCTGAGCTCTGTAAATGGCAATTCTTTATATTTGAAAGAATTTTTTTCAGAAAAACATCAAGTCAGTTAGCCAGAATTGTAACATTATCAGTAATCTTGTCATTTCTTAGTTTATACCTCTAATCTCGGTATTTGAACATCTCCTTATGGAAAATATGGCTTATTTATTTGTATTTCAAGGGTTTTCACACGTTTCTAATCATTTCCATGTACAATCATTGTGTATTTTAAGAGTTTTACCAACATGACACAGTTTGCTTAGAAACATATACATGAATCTTCAGGATTTAAACTGCTTCATTCAAAAGACTCCAGAAAATTCAGCCAAAATAGTAAATATGAACAGTATTCTCTTTGTTGAAAGGCTTCATACACCAATTTTGAGCTCTATAAACAGCAATTCTTCATGTTTGAAAGAACTTTCTCAAAAAAACACCACGTAAGTTATTCAGAATTGTAACATTATCAGTATTCTTGTCATTTCACAGCTTTATACCTCTAATCTCGGTGTTTGAAGATGGACTTATCGAAAGTATAGCTGTATTTACTTGTATTTCAAGGGTTTTCACACGTTTCTAATCATTTCCATGTACAATCATTGTGTATTTTATGAGTTTTACCAACATGATACTGTTTTCCTGGAAGTATACGTGAATCTTCAGGATTTAATCAGCATTATTTAAAGCACTCCAGCCAATTCAGCCAAAATAATGAATATGAACAGTATTCTCTTTATTTAAAGGCTTCATACACAAATTCAGAGCTCTATAAACGGCAATTTTTCAGGTTTGAAAGAACTTTCTTAAAAAAAAGGCCAACTAAGCTAGCCAGAATTGTAACATAATCAGTAATCTTATCATTTCACAGTTTTATACCTCTTATCTCAGTGTTTCAAAAGGGCCTTAACGAAAGTATGGCTGTATTTACTTGTATTTCAAGGGTTTTCACACATTTCTAATCATTTCCATGTACAATCATTGTGTATTTTAAGAGTTTTACCAACATGATACAGTTTTCTTAGAAACATATACATGAATCTTCAGGATTTAAACTGCTTCATTCAAAAGACTCCAGAAAATTCAGCCAAAATAGTAAATATGAACAGTATTCTCTTTGTTTAAAGGCTTCATACACCAATTTTGAGTTCTATAAACGGCAATTCTTCATGTTTGAAAGAACTTTCTTCAAAAAAACGCCAAGTTAGTCAGCCAGAATTGTAACATTATCAGTAATCTTTTCATTTCACAGCTTAATACCTCTAATCTTGGTGTTTGAACAGGGCCTTAATCAAAGTATGCCTTTATTTACTTGTATTTCAAGGGTTTTCACACGTTTCTAATAATTTCCATGTATAATCATAGTGCATATTTAGTGTTTTACCAACATGATACTGTTTTCTTAGAAATATATCCATGAATCTTCAGGATTTAAACTGCTTCATTCAAAACGCTCCAGCCAATTCAGCCAAAATAATGAATATGAACAGTATTCTCTGCATTTAAAGGCTTCATACACTAATTCAGAGCTCTATTAACGGTAATTCTTCAGGTTTGAAAGAACTTTCTTCAAAAAAACACCAAGTAAGCTAGCCAGAATTGTAACATAATCAGTAATCTTATCATTTCACAGTTTTATACCTCTTATCTCAGTGTTTCAACAGGGCCTTAACGAAAGTATGGCTGTATTTACTTGTATTTCAAGGGTTTTCACACGTTTCTAATCATTTCCATCCCCAACCATTGTGTATTTTAAGAGTTTTACCTACATGAGACAGTTTTCTTAGAAACATATAAATGAATCTTCAGGATTTAAACTGATTCATTCAAAACACTCCAGCCAATCCAGCCAAAATAATCAATATGAACAGTATTCTGTTTATTTAAAGGCTTCATACACAAATTCTGACCTTTATAAACGGCAATTCTTCTTGCTTGAAAGAACTTTCTTCAAAAAAACGCCAAGTAAGTTAGCCAGAATTGTAACATTATCAGTAATCTTTTCATTTCACAGCTTAATACCTCTAATCTCGGTGTTTGAACAGGGCCTTAATCAAAGTATGCCTTTATTTACTTGTATTTCAAGGGTTTTCACACATTTCTAATCATTTCCATGTATAATCATTGTGCATATTTAGTGTTTTACCAACATGATACTGTTTTCTTAGAAATATATTCATGAATCTTCTGCATTTAAACTGCTCCATTCAAAAGACTCCAGCAAATTCAGCTAAATAGTAAAAGTGAACAGTATTCTCTTTATTTAAATGCTTCATACCCAAATTCTGAGCTCTATAAATGGCAATTCTTTATATTTGAAAGAATTTTCTCCAGAGAAACATCAAGTCAGTTAGCCAGGATTATAACATTATCAGTAATCATGTCATTTCATAGTTTATACCTCTAATCTCGGTGTTTGAACAGCTCCTTATGGAAAATATGGCTGTATTTACTTTTATTTCAAGGGTTTTCAAAAGTTTCTAATCATTTCCGTGTACAATCATTGTGTATTTTAAGAGTTTTACCAACATGATACAGTTTTCTTAGAAACATATACATGAATCTTCAGGATTTAAACTGCTTCATTCAAAAGACTCCAGCAAATTCAGCCAAAATTGTAAATATGAACAGTATTCTCTTTAGTTAAAGTCTTCATACACAAATTCTGAGCTCTATAAATGGCAATTTTTCATGTTTGAAATAACTGTCTTCCAAATAATGCAAGTAATTAGCCAAAATTGTAACATTATCAGTAATCTTGTCATTTCACAGGTTTATACCTCAAATCTCGGTGTTTGAACAGGGCCTCAATGCTTTTGACACTTTTCTGATCATTTCCATACACAATCATCATGTATTTTAAGAGTTTTATCAACAGGAGACAGTTTCTCAGAAATATATACTTGAATCTTCAGCATTTAAACTGCTTCATTCAAAAGACTCCAGCCAATTCAGACAAAAACGTAAATATGAAAAGTATTCTCCTTATTTAAAGTCTTCATACACAAATTCTGAGCTCTATAAATGGTAATTCTACATGTTTAAAGAACTTTCTTCAAAAAAATGCCAATTACGTTAGCCAGAATTGTAACATTATCAGTAATCCTGTCATTTCACAGTTTATACCTCTAATCTCAGTGTTGGAACAGCGCCTCAAGGAAAGTATAGCTGTATTTATTTGTATTTCAAGGGTTTTCACACATTTCTAATCATTTCCATGTACAATCATTGTGTATTTTAAGAGTTTTACCAACATGATACAGTTTTTGAGAAATATATACATGAATCTTCAGGATTTAAACTGCTTCATTCAAAACACTCCAGCCAATTCAGCCAAAATAGTAAATATGAACAGTATTCTCTTTATTTAAATGCTTCATATACAATTTTTGAGCTCTATAAATGGCAATTCTTCACTTTTGAAAAACTTTCTTCAGAGAAACGCCAAGTAAGTTAGCCAGAATTGTAACATTATCAGTAATCTCATCATTTTAAAGCTTTATACCTCTAATCTCGGTGTTTGAACAGGGCCTTAACGAAAGTATGTTTGTATTCACATTTATTTCAAGGGTTTTCACATGTTTCTAATCATTTCCATGTACAATCATTGTGTATCTTAAGAGTTTTACCAACATGGGACAGTTTTGTTAGAAATATACACATGAATCTTCAGGATTTAAACTGCTTCATTCAAAACACTCCAGCCAATTCAGCTAAAATAGTCAATATGAACAGTATTCTCTTGATTTAAATTATTCATGCACAAATTCTGCGATCTATAAATGGCAATTCATCATGTTTGAAAGAAGTTTCTTTAAAAAAATGCCAAGTAAGTTAGCCAGAATTGTAACATTCTCAGTAATCTTGTCATTTCACAGGTTTATACCTCTAAGTTCTGTGTTTGAACTGGGCCTTAACTAATGTATGGCTGTATTTACTTGTATTTCAAGGGTTTTCACACGTTTATAATTATTTCCATGCACCATCATTGTGTATTTTAAAAGTTTTACCAACATGAGACAGTTTCCTTAAAAATATATACATGAATCTTCAGGATTTAAACTGCTTCATTCAAAACTCTTCAGCTAATTCAGCCAAAATATTTAATATGAACAGTATTCTCTTTATTTAAAGCCTTCATACACAAATTCTGAAATCTTTAAATGGCAATTCTTTAAGTTTGAAAGTATTTTCTTCAGAGAAACAACAAGTAAGTGAACCAGAATTGTAACATTATCAGTAATCTTGTCATTTCACAGGTTTATACCTCTCATCTTGGTGTTTGAACAGGGCCTTTACAAAAGTATGGCTGTAGTTACTTGTATTTCAAGGGTTTGCACACGTTTCTAATCATTTCCATGTACAATCATTGTGTAATTTAAGAGTTTTAACAACAGGAGACAGTTTCTTAGAAATATATATATTAATCTTCATGATTTAAACTGCTTCATTCAAAACACTCCAGCAAATTCAGCCACAATAATAAATATGAACAGTATTCTCTTTATTTAAAGGCTTCATACTCAAATTCTGAGATCTATAAATGGCAATTCTTCAGGTTTGAAAGAACTTTCTTCAGAAAACGCTAGGTCAGTTAGCCAGAATTGTTACATTATCAATAATCTTGCATTTCACTGCTTTGTACCTCTAATCTCGGTGTTTCAACAGGGCCTTAACGAAAGTATGGCTTTTTAAAATTGTATTTCAAGGGTTTTCACACTTTTCTAATCATTTCCATGCACAATCATCATGTATTTTAAGAGTTTTACCAACAGGAGACAGTTTCTCAGAAATATATACATGAATCTTCAGCATTTAACCTGCTTCATTCAAAAGACTCCAGCCAATTCAGACAAAAATGTGAATATGAAAAGTATTCTCCTTATTTAAAGTCTTCATACACAAATTCTGAGCTCTATAAATGGCAATTCTTCACTTTTGAAAAACTTTCTTCAGAGAAACGCCAAGTAAGTTAGCCAGAATTGTAACATTATCAGTAATCTCGTCATTTCAAAGCTTTATACCTCTGATCTTGGTGTTTGAACAGGGCCTTAACGAAAGTACGGTTGTATTTACATTTATTTCAAGGGTTTTCACAAGTTTCTAATCATTTCCATGCACAATCATTGTGTATTTTAAGAGTTTTACCAACATGGGACAGTTTTCTTAGAAATGTACACATGAATCTTCAGGATTTAAACTGCTTCATTCAAAACAGTCCAGCCAATTCAGCCAAAATAGTAAATATGAACAGTATTCTCTTTATTTAAATGCTTCATACACACATTCTGAGCTCTATAAATGGCTATTCTTCATATTTGAAAGAATGTTCTTAAGAAAATCATCAAGTCAGTTAGCCAGAATTGTAACATTACCAGTAATCTTGTCATTTCACAGTTTATACCTCTAATCTCGGTGTTTGAATATCGCCTTAAGGAAAATATGGCTGTATTTATTGGTATTTCAAGGGTTTTCACACGTTTCTAATCATTTCCATGTACAATCATTGTGTATTTTAAGAGTTTTACCAACATTATACAGTTTTTTTAGAAATATATACATTAATCTTCAGGAGTTAAACTGCTTCATTCAAAACACTCCAGCCAATTCAGCCAATATAGTAAATATGAAGAATATTCTCTTTATTTAAATTCTTCATACACAAATTCTGAGCTCTATAAACGTCAATTCTTCATGTTTGAAAGTATTTCCTTCAAGAAATGCCAAGTAAGTTAGCCAGAATTTTAACATTATCAGTAATCTTATCATTTCACAGCTTTGTACCTCTAATCTTGGTGTTTGAACACGGCCTTAACGAAAGTATGGCTGTATTTACTTGTATTTCAAGGGTTTGACACTTTTCTAATCATTTCCATGTACAATCATTGTGTATTTTAAGAGTTTACCAACATGCGACCGTTTCTTAGAAATATATACATGAATCTTCAGGATTTAAACTGCTTCATTCAAAATGCTCCAGCCAATTCAGCCAAGATAGTGAATATGAACAGTATTCTCTTTTTTTAAGTCTTCATACAGAAATTCTGAGCTCTATAAATGGCAATTCTTAATGTTTGAAAGGACTTTCTTCAGAAAAACGCCAAGTAAGTTAGCCATAATTGTAACATTATCAGTAATCTTGTCATTTCACAGTTTATACCTCTATTCTCGGTGTTTGAATATCGCCTTAAGGAAAATATGGCTGTATTTATTTGTATTTCACGGGTTTTCACACTTTTCTAATCATTTCCATGTACAATCATTGTGTATTTTAATAGTTTTACCAACATGATACAGTTTTCTTACAAATATATACCTGAATCTTCAGGATTTAATCTGCTTCATTCAATACACTCCAGCCAATTCAGCCAAAATAATAAATATGAACAGTATTCTCTTTATTTAAAGGCTTCATACACAAATTCTGAGCTCCATTCACAGCAATTCTTCAGGTTTGAAAGAACTTTCTTCAAAAAAAGGCCAAGTATGTTAGCCGGAATTGTAACATTATCAGTAATCATGTTATTTCACAGCTTTATACCTCTAATCTCGGTGTTTCAACAGGGCCTTAACGAAAGTATGGCTGTAGTTACTTGTATTTCAAAGGTTTTCACATGTTTCTAATCATTTCTCTGCACAATCATCATGTATTTTAAGAGGTTTACTAACATGAAACAGTTTTCTTAGAAATATATACATGAATCTTCTGCATTTAAACTGCTCCATTCAAAAGACACCAGCAAATTCAGCTAAATAGTAAAAGTGAACAGTATTCTCTTTATTTAAATGCTTCATACCCAAATTCTGAGCTCTATAAATGGCAATTCTTTATATTTGAAAGAATTTTCTCCAGAGAAACATCAAGTCAGTTAGCCAGGATTATAACATTATCAGTAATCATGTCATTTCATAGTTTATACCTCTAATCTCGGTGTTTGAACAGCTCCTTATGGAAAATATGGCTGTCTTTACTTTTATTTCAAGGGTTTTCACAAGTTTCTAATCATTTCCGTGTACAATCATTGTGTATTTTAAGAGTTTTACCAACATGATACAGTTTTCTTAGAAACATATACATGAATCTTCAGGATTTAAACTGCTTCATTCAAAAGACTCCAGCAAATTCAGCCAAAATTGTAAATATGAACAGTATTCTCTTTAGTTAAAGTCTTCATACACAAATTCTGAGCTCTATAAATGGAATTCTTCATGTTTGAAAAACTTTCTTCAGAGAAACGCCAAGTAAGTTAGCCAGAATTGTAACATTATCAGTAATCTCGTCATTTTAAAGCTTTATACCTCTAATCTCGGTGTTTGAACAGGGCCTTAACGAAAGTATGGCTGTATTTACTTTTATTTCAAGGGTTTTCACATGTTTCTAATCATTTCCATGTACAATCATTGTGTATCTTAAGAGTTTTACCAACATGGGAGAGTTTTCTTAGAAATATACACATGAATCTTCAGGATTTAAACTGCTTCATTCAAAACACTCCAGCCAATTCTGCCAAAATAGTCAATATGAACAGTATTCTCTTCATTTAAATTCTTCATGCACAAATTCTGAGCTCTATAAATGGCAATTCTTCATGTTTGAAAGAAGTTTCTTTAAAAAAATGCCAAGTAAGTTAGCCAGAATTGTAACATTATCAGTAATCTTGTCATTTCACAGGTTTATACCTCTAAGCTCTGTGTTTGAACAGGGCCTTAATGAAAGTATGGCTGTATTTACTTGTATTTCAAGGGTTTTCACACGTTTCTAATTATTTCCATGCACTATCACTGTGTATTTTAAGAGTTTTACCAACATGAGACAGTTTTCTTAAAAATGTATACATGAATCTTCATGATTTAATCTGCTTCATTCAAAACACTCCAGCCAATTCAGCCAAAGTAATAAATATGAACAGTATTCTGTTTATTTAAAGGCTTCATACACAAATTCTGAGCTCTATAAACGACAATTCTTCATGTTTGAAAGAACTTTCTTCAGAAAAACTCCAGGTAAGTTAGCCAGAATTGTAACATTATCAGTAATCTTGTCATTTCCCAGTTTATACCTCTAATCTTGGTGTTTGAACAGGGCCTTAACGAAAGTATGGCTGTATTTACTTGTATTTCAAGGGTTTTCAAACGTTTCTAATCATTTCCCTGTATAATCATTGTGTATTTTTAGAGGTTTACCGACATGGAACAGTTTTCTTAGAAATATATACATGAATCATCAGGATTTAAACTGCTTCATTCAAAACACTGCACCCAATTCAGCCAAAACAGTAAATATGAACAGTGTTCTCTTTATTTAAAGTCTTCATACATAAATTTTGAGCTCTATAAATAGCATTTCTTCATGTTTGAAAGAACTGTTTTCCAAAAAATGCCAAGTAATTATCCAGAATTGTAACATTATCAGTAATCTTGTCATTTCACAGCTTTATACCTCTAATCTCGGTGTTTGAACAGGGCCTTAATGAAAGCATGGCTGTATTTACTTGTATTTCAAGGGTTTTCACACATTTCTAATCATTTCCATGTACAATCATTGTGTATTTTAAGAGTTTTACCAACATGAGACAGTTTTCCGAGTTTGGAACCTAGATGGCGGCATAGGTAAACACTGAGACTGCTGCTGCAAACAACCACTTCAAATATACAACTAAAAGACGGAACGGACATCACCCAGAACCACAGGAAAGCTGGCTGAGCAGAGACTCTTCAACTAGAAGGAAAGAGAACAGCATACCGAAGCTCAGAAGAGGCGCAGTGTGGAAAATATAAAGGTACCGAGGTGCGCGGGTAAAGCTGAGCGCACGGTTTTCGTTTTCAATCAGGAGGGAGTCTCAGGCTCTGAGCTCCAAATCCGGGCGAGTCTCTAGGGACTCAGACTCAGACGGGAGAAGCGGGGTTGTCCGGCATTAGTTGGAATCTGAGGGCAGCCTTCTCTCCGAGGTTTGCAGTGGCGGCCGGGGTTCTGAGAAGCAGAGCCTCTAGGACCAGGACTGAGAGCAGCCATAACTGCTCCCTCCACCCGTCCTGTTGATCCCGCCCTGCCCAAGCCCTGCGCAGAGTCATTTGCTGGATCGCCTCAGGCAAAGGCTAGATTAGCACCTCCCCAGAGGACAGAAGTTTTCCACACACCTGATTCTCACAGCCGGTCAGCCTGGTGATCAAATCCCTCTAATATTAACTACAACAATCAGGGCTTAACTACAACAAGACTGCGCACAAAGATTACTAGGGGGTGTACCAAGAAAGCGTAAAAAATGCGGAGACAAAGAAACAGGACAAAACTATCAAGGGAGGATATTGAGTTCAGAACTACACTTTTGAGATCTCTCATGAGGCTTCTAGAGTCTGTCGATAAACTTGATGAGATGTACAGGAAATCTAATGAGACCCTGGATGGTGTGATAAAGGACCATCTAGAAAGTAAGCATACACTGACTGAAATAAAGAATATTATACAGACTTCCAACAGCAGACCAGAGGAGGGCAAGAATCAAGTCAAAGATTTGAAATGCGAAGAAGCGAGAAACACCCAACCAGAAAAGCAAAATGAAAAAAGAACCCCAAAATACGAAGATAGTGTAAGGAGCCTCTGGGACAGCTTCAAACGTACCAACATCAGAATTATAGGGGTACCAGAAGATGAGAGAGAGCAAGATATTGAAAACCTATTTGAACAAATAATGACAGAAAACTTCCCCACCTGGTGAAAGAAGTAGACTTACAGGTCCAGGAAGCGCAGAGAACCCCAAACAAAAGGAATCCAAAGAGGACCACACCAAGACACATCATAATTAAAATGCCAAGAGCAAAAGACAAAGAGAGAATCTTAAAAGCAGCAAGAGAAAGAAACTCAGTCACCTACAAGGGAATACCCATACGACTGTCAGCTGATTTCTCAACAGAAACTCTGCAGGCCAGAAGGGAGTGGCAAGAAATATTCAAAGTGATGAATAGCAAGAACCTACAACTAAGATTACTATATCCAGCAAAGCTATCATTCAGAATTGAAGGTCAGATAAAGAGCTTCACAGATAAGGAAAAGCTAAAGGAGTTCATCACCACTAAACCAGTATTATACGAAATGCTGAAAGGTATCCTTTAAGAAGAGGAAGAAGAAAAAGGTAAAGATACAAATAGTGAACAACAAACATGCATCTATCAACAAGTGAATCTAAGAATCAAGTGAATAAATAATCTGATGTACAGAATGAACTGGTGATTATAATGATCAGGGACATAGTGTGCTAGGGTGAGGGACTGCGGCATGGAAGGGTTACAGAATGTTACAGAATGTGCTAAGGGGAGGAAATAAGACATGAGAAATTGAATGTGCTTGGACAGAGGGGGATGTATGAGAAAGAATTGTATTGCCAGGATATGAGGATTGTGTATGTGCTGGAAGGAGGACTGATGTATGAAGAGCGATTGTGTAGAAGGATTGTGTCAGGGTCAGAGAGCATGGAAGAAAAATTGCTAGATTGTCTTAGAAAAACAATGTGATATGATACGCTCCAGCCAGGTGTGACTCTGTTTACCTCCCCTCCGTTCTCATGAACTTTTTGTGAACTTCTAATGAAATGCTTTGTATTCTTTGAACACTGTTTTGCTATAAAAATCATAATGCACGCTTGCTCTTTGCCACATGCCGCGAGGCTTCCCAGAGGGGGAAAGTACGGGCTGTGGTCAGCTGGCCAGCTTAATAAACGGCTTTCAAATTTAAATTCTGAGTCGGTGGTCTATCTCGTTGAGCCAACCCATAACATTTGGAGGCCCGCAGCGAGATACCCGGCAGGGGTGAGAGGGACCCCTTGTTTAGGGCTGGAGGCTCTCCCCCGGCAGGGGTGAGAGGGACCCCCTATTCAAGGCAGGAGGCTCTCCCCCGCTTGTCGCCGGGCACTCAGCGAGATACCCCACACCTATGGAGAACGACTACCAAGGAGGCCTCCAGTCCACCTAAAATTGTCAATTCGGAAACCAAGCCACCTGGACTCTCGAGAGAGGTAAGGGACTGGTTGTTAAACTGGAATTGGGACGTCCCACGGAAGGACCTATACGGAGGGCTGGACGCAGCGGTACTCCTGGTCCTGACCCGCGGCCACGACGGTGGCCGGGGTCCCTGGTTCGTGCGGCTGTAGGCTGCACCGGGTTTGTCTGTCTGGTGTTTATTGTCTTGGTGTTTGTCAAAATGGGTCAAGGGTCGTCGTCTGCTTCTGTGTGCACCCTGCTGCAATGTTTTTTGAACAATTTTCAGGACTTCAAGAAGCGAGCTGAAGGATATGGTCATAATGTTAATGCTTCTGATTTGCAGAAATTCTGTGAAAGGGAGTGGCCCACTTTCCAGGTGGGATGGCCGGACGTAGGGACTTATGATTTAAACACAGCTTTTCGGGTTCACCATGTTGTCTACGGCCGGCCGGGTCACCCCGACCAAATTCCCTATATTCAAGTGTGGGTCGATATTTTGACTGAAAAACCAAGGTGGTTACAAAGTTGTCAGAATAAGGAAAAGAAATTGGGACAGAGACAGACAGTTCTCTTGGCCTCAGCCAAGAAGGGCAAAACTCCCCCTGTTCTGCAGGATACGGGTGAGGAGGCACTCCCTGAGGTCAGACCTCCCCCGTATGCTCCTCCCTCCACCGGTACCACGGTGGCAAATGACCCCGGTCAGGAGCCCCGGCCTCCTCCACAGCCGGTTTCCGTTCCTCCGGGAGCCCCAGTCCAGGGCCCGGCTCCGCTTTCCCCTTCTCTCACAAGGCAAGGGACAGCGTATGGTGAGAGAGAAGGAGGGGGGGAGAAGCCGCGGGATCGTGCGGCATCTGCCAGTCCTGCAGCTCCTATATTGCCATTAAGGCAAGCAGACCCTTTGGATTTGGGTCCGGATGGGCAACCTTTTATGGTTTATGTTCCCTTTTCTACCAGTGACCTATATAACTGGAAGAACCAGAATCCTTCTTTCTCCCAGAATCCACAGGGGTTGATTTCTCTTTTAGAGTCTGTGTTTTTTACCCATCAACCTACCTGGGATGATTGCCAACAGTTGATGCAAACTCTTTTCACTTCAGAGGAGAGAGAGAGAATCAAGGCGGAGGGGAGGAGATTTGTGCTGGGTCCGGATGGGCAGCCTACTTCTGAACAAGACAGGTTAGAGGCTGTGTTTCCCTCCCGGCGACCTACCTGGAATCCCAATACTGAGAGGGGAAAGGAGGCTCTCGATCAGTATCGCCAGACTCTATTGCGGGCCATCCGAGCTGCTGCTCGGAGACCCACAAACCTTTCTAAGGTGACAGAGACAGTCCAGGGGCCTAATGAGAGCCCGGCAGCTTTCCTTGAGAGGCTGTGCGAGGCCTATCGGGTGTATACCCCCATTGACCCTGATGCCCCGGAAAATCGGAGGGCTGTCGTTGTTGCATTTGTTTCCCAGTCAGCCCCAGATATTAGGAAAAAATTGCAGAAGTTAGAAGGCTTTGAGGGGAAATCAATCTCTGAGTTGGTTGAGGTGGCCCAGAAGGTTTTTAACAATCGGGAGAACCCGACGGCAGATTTAAACACCCGGATGGCCAAGGTCCTCCTGGCCCTAAATGAGGAAAAAGGCCCCAGGGGCCGGAGAGACAATAAGGGCAAAAGAAAGCCTCCCAGAAACAAAGAAGCCCGACCCCGGCTTGGGAAAAATCAGTGTGCATTATGTAAAAAGGAAGGACACTGGAAAAAGGACTGCCCTGAACGTATGGGGAAGTCAACTCCCGTGCTGGTGGAGGAGGTGGATTAGGGTTGTCAGGGCTCAGCTGGCCCCCAAGAGCCCAGGATAACTCTGACAGTGCGGGGCCAAAAGGTGGACTTCCTTGTGGACACGGGAGCCACCTTCTCTGTCCTGCAACAGTCCTGTGGGTCCTGTCTCTAAGACCAAAATCCCCATCAAAGGGGCAACGGGAAAAGTAAAATCCTACCCATGGACTAAAGGTCGGATTAGTGACCTAGGAAATGGCTCAGTGACTCACTCGTTTCTAGTAATGCCAGAGTGCCCTTACCCTCTGCTAGGCCGGGACTTGCTGAGCAAATTACGGGCCATAATTTCCTTTGAAGGGCCAGGGCCAGAGATCAAATTGCAAGACCCAGGGACTGCGGGGCTATATCTCCTGACATTGCCCTTACAGGAGGAATATTTACTACATGAGGAGGAGCCGGGGGGAGTCTCAGCAGATGCCTATCTCCAACAATTAAGACAGGCTATCCCGGGAGTTTGGGAGGAGGACAATCCGCCAGGGCTAGCTAAACACCGACCTCCAATTGCAGTCCAGCTGACCAGCAGTGCCACCCCAGTCAGAGTTCGGCAATACCCAATGAGCCAGAAGGCGAGAGCAGGAATCGCCAAGCACATTAAGAGGCTGAGAGAGGCTGGAATCTTGATTCCTTGCCAATCTGCTTGGAACACTCCCCTGTTGCCAGTACAAAAACCAGGGACTGAGGATTTCAGGCCAGTGCAGGACTTAAGAGAAGTAAATAAGAGAGTTGAGACTATCCATCCCACGGTCCCGAACCCTTACACTCTTCTCAGCCTCCTCAAGCCAGAACACCGGTTCTATACTGTTTTAGACCTAAAGGATGCTTTTTTCTCCCTACCCCTGGCAAAGCAGAGTCAACCTATCTTTGCCTTTGAGTGGGTGGACCCAACAGAGGGAGAGTCTGGACAGTTAACTTGGACTAGGTTGCCGCAAGGATTTAAGAACTCACCCACTCTGTTCGATGAGGCCCTAAACCAAGACCTCCGTGAGTTCCGTCAGGACCATCCACGGGTGACTCTGCTCCAATATGTAGATGACCTCCTACTGGCCACAGAGGAGGAACAGGACTGTAAGCAGGCCACTCGAGAGTTGCTAACCGCCCTCGATTGTTTGGGGTATCGGGTCTCAGCCAAGAAAGCTCAGCTGTGCACTACCCGAGTAACATATTTGGGTTACAACATAGAAGAGGGTAGACGAACTTTATCCAGCAGCAGAATAAAGGCCATCTTGTCAATCCCAAGACCTACCACCAAGAGGCAAGTTCGGGAGTTCCTCGGGGCGGTGGGTTATTGCAGGCTATGGATACTAGGTTTTGCAGAAATTGCACGGCCATTATACTCTGCAACGGGGGGAAAGGAGGCCGCCCTGGTCTGGACAGAAAAGGAAGAAGAGGCCTATAAGAAACTAAAAGAAGCCCTGGTAAGTGCCCCAGCACTTGCCCTGCCAGACTTAACCAAGCCCTTCCAGCTATATGTAGCTGAGAACAAAGGGGTGGCGAAAGGGGTCCTCACGCAACTCCTGGGACCATGGAAGCGCCCCGTGGCTTATCTCTCTAAAAGACTTGACCCAGTGGCATCAGGATGGCCCAACTGCTTGAGAGCCATTGCGGCCACTGCCCTACTAGTAAAGGAAGCCTCAAAGCTAACCTTTGGCCAAAATCTCCAAGTAGTTGCCCCGCATGCAGTTGAGACCTTATTAAGAAGCCCCCCGGAGAGATGGATGTCTAATGCTCGTATTACCCAGTACCAGGTGTTACTGCTAGACCCACCACGAGTCAGTTTCCTGAAAACGGCTGCCTTGAACCCAGCCACACTCCTCCCGGACGAGGAGGCAGAGGCCCCTCTGCATGACTGCGAAGAGACATTGACTGCCCTCACTTCCCTCCGAGAGGACCTCGTGGACCAGCCCCTGCAGAATCCGGATGAAACCCTCTACACGGATGGGAGCAGCTTCGTGGAAGGAGGTATCCGGTATGCGGGGGCGGCAGTAGTGACACAAAAGGAGATTCTCTGGGCACAGGCCTTAGGACGAGGCACCTCAGCCCAAAAGGCAGAGCTAATAGCCCTCACTCAGGCTCTCCGGTGGGGGAAAGGAAAAAGAGTAAACATTTTCACAGACAGTCGGTATGCTTTTGCCACAGTACATGTGCATGGGGCCCTATATCAGGAAAGAGGTCTTTTGACATCAGGAGGAAAGGACATTAAAAATGCTTCTGAAATACTTAACCTCCTGGCAGCTATATGGGGGCCAAAGGAAGTGGCGGTAATCCATTGCCGGGGGCACCAGAAAGGAAATAGCCCCGAAGCACAGGGAAATAGATTTGCAGACCAAACCGCCAAGGAGGTGGCTAAAAGACCAGTAGGGCCCTTGGAGGTTCTTGTAGCCCTGCCAGCACGAAGGCTCCCAGAGAAGCCTACTTATTTACCGAAGGAGCAGGAGCTAGCTGAGAGGCTAAGGGCCCGGGAAGGAGAGGCTGGATGGCTAATTCTGCCAGATGGTAGGCCTATAGTACTAGAAGCCCTGGGGCGGACCATCGCTTCCCAGACCCACCAAAGTACCCACCTGGGGGGAACAAAGCTATCAGAACTACTGGGAAGAGAATTCTACATCCCAGGGCTCCAGAAAATATCTCAAGACTTGGCCAGAAGGTGCCAAGTATGTGCCCAGGTGAACCAAGGACCCCCTCTTGTGGCCGCGCCGGGACAGCGATTCCGAGGTCAGAACCCCGGCGAACACTGGGAAGTGGACTTCACTGAGATACCAGGAGGACGAGGAGGATATAAGTACCTTCTGGTTTTTGTTGATACCTTCTCTGGATGGCCTGAGGCCTACCCAACCAAGGCAGAGACAGCACAGGTAGTAGTTAGAAAACTCCTCTCTGAAATTGTCCCCCGGTTTGGCCTGCCACTATATATGGGGTCTGATAATGGTCCAGCGTTTATCGCCAAAGTTACACAATCTATAGTTAAAGCCCTGAGAGTAACTTGGAAATTGCATTGTGTTTATAGACCACAGAGTTCTGGACAGGTAGAGAGAATGAATCGGACCTTGAAGGAAACATTAACTAAGTTAAAATTAGAGACTGGCGAAAACTGGGTAAGTCTCCTTCCTTTTGCCCTCCTCAGAGCTAGGTGTACCCCATACATAAAAGGACTCACCCCTTTTGAAATTATGTTTGGCAGGCCGCCACCTCTTCTTCCCCGCCTAAGGGAGGAAGAAATTGCCCGGCTGTCTACCCGAAATTTGCTTAAGTCCTTACAGGCTTTGCAGAGCAGCGCCACGTCAGCACAACGGGCGGTGAGAGCCGTACGGGAGGAGGACGTGCTGAGATCCAGTCCAACACAACCTGCCTTCTCTCCGGGTGACCTCGTCTGGGTGAAGCGTCACGACCCTGGCAGCCTAGAACCTAGATGGGATGGACCCTACCAGGTGGTGCTGAGCACTCCAACCGCCATCAAAGTTGCAGGAAAAAGACACTGGATCCATCGTACACAGGTGAAGAAGGCGAACGACAGCATCGAGAGATGGCAGGTCCAGAAGACCGGAGACCCATTGAAGGTCAGACTCACTCGGTGTTCATCCTGACTCTTCTCATCTGTGTGCAGCCAGGGATGGGAAATCCCCATTCAGCCAAGAATTACTCTTGGGAGATCACGAGGACTATTGATGGGACTGTTATAGGTTCTGTTGTAGGAGTAGGGGCGCCTGTCATCCGGACAGATCTCTGTAAACTGTTTGGAAAGAACTGGGGAAATTCCCATAGTCAATCCATGTCGACCAGGTATGGCTGGGGGGACCAACCCTGGGCCACCGGAGGCAAGAGTTATGGGTGCGGAACCTTGTCCCTAGAGCAAGGATTATGGCACACTGAACATTATGTCTGTCCCCGGGAAGGGGGTAGTGACTGTGGAGGAGAGGACGACTTCTATTGTGCCTCTTGGGGCTGTGAGACCCTAGCCCTGTGGAAGAAACCTCCCACCGACAAGCTCCTCCGTCTGACCAGAGAGATTCGACCTGGGGCCCCAAGGAAGAACTGCATTGTCGGAGATTGCAACCCCGTCATCCTCATGCCTCTTGCCTGGTGGACTGACCAATGGGAAGGGGGAAAGACGTGGGGGCTAAGACTTTATGTCAGCGGCCGAGACCCTGGCCAGCTCTTCACCATTCAGCGCCGGGCCCTTCCCCGGTGGCTCAATCCAATTGGCCCCTTACTTCCCCTAGATAAACAAAAGAGGCCGAGCTTGCCACAGCATCCAGCCCCAGCAAAGCCTCCTGGTTCCCTTGAGTCACAAAAGCCTGGGAACCCCGGCCCTGCTCCACCTACAGAACAGCTTTTAGGGGCAGGCACAGGAAGACCAAACCAGCAACTGCTGGGAACTCTGGACTTAATGTTTTCTTTCCTGAATCGCACCTCCCCAAACCTAACTGCTGATTGCTGGCTGTGCCTTAACCCTGAACCCCCCTATTATGTTGGGATAGGGGCAGAGGCCAAGCTTGGGAGGGACGCTTCTGCCATCAGGAACCTTTCGGTAGAAAGTCTGCCGGACGGACTGTGTATGTGGGGACACAGACAACCAGGACTCACTCTTGGGGACATCCTGAACCCAGGGACTTGTGTGTACCCTAGAAACTACCCCCTCAGCAGTTCCATGTATGAAGATTTATGTAATTCATCTATTATACTTCCAAAGAATTATACGGGAGAGACCCCCACCTACTTAGTAGCTCCAGAGGGGACTTGGTGGGCATGTACAACTGGTATAACCCCTTGCATTTTCTCTCCAGCCCTCCAGCATCCAACAAACCCTGAACTATGCATTCTAACTCATATCCTCCCGCAGGTGTACTATTACTCGGGAGAAGGGGGCCGAGAACATTTAAACCTCGAACCCAAGAGAGTTAAAAGGGCCCCCGTCCTAGTCCCCCTCCTTATGGGAATAGGAATAGCAGGGTCCACGGCTGTCGGAACAGCCGCCCTAGCAACTGGCCACCAAAATTATAAAGAGTTAAGCAAGCAGATAGATACAGATTTAAGCACTCTTGAAAACACTGTTAGCCAACTGGAGGACTCCCTCAGCTCACTTGCAGAGGTGGTGTTGCAAAACAGAAGAGGCCTAGATCTGCTTTTCCTGAAGCAGGGAGGCCTCTGTCTGGCCCTAGGGGAAACTTGCTGTTTTTACACCAACCACTCAGGGGTAATCAGGGAAAGCCTTAGCCAGCTGCGTAAACGGCTGGCTGACCGAGAAGAGGCTAGGAGGGCAGAAGGCAATTGGTATAAGAATTTATTTTCTTGGTCCCCCTGGCTAACTACTCTGCTTTCCGCACTAGCAGGACCAGTCATTATACTCCTCCTAGGGCTAATATTTGGCCCCTGCATTGCCAGATGCCTCCTCAACTTCATACAAAATCGAATACAGGCTGTAAAGTTAATGGTTTTACACACCCAATACACCAGAATCTCAGAGGAGGGTGCTGAATCAAAGATTTGATTCGGGCATAAGACCAGTAGGGAATGTGCTAGGGTGAGGGACTGCGGCATGGAAGGGTTACAGAATGTTACAGAATGTGCTAAGGGGAGGAAATAAGACATGAGAAATTGAATGTGCTTGGACAGAGGGGGATGTATGAGAAAGAATTGTATTGCCAGGATATGAGGATTGTGTATGTGCTGGAAGGAGGACTGATGTATGAAGAGCGATTGTGTAGAAGGATTGTGTCAGGGTCAGAGAGCATGGAAGAAAAATTGCTAGATTGTCTTAGAAAAACAATGTGATATGATACGCTCCAGCCAGGTGTGACTCTGTTTACCTCCCCTCCGTTCTCATGAACTTTTTGTGAACTTCTAATGAAATGCTTTGTATTCTTTGAACACTGTTTTGCTATAAAAATCATAATGCACGCTTGCTCTTTGCCACATGCCGCGAGGCTTCCCAGAGGGGGAAGGTACGGGCTGTGGTCAGCTGGCCAGCTTAATAAACGGCTTTCAAATTTAAATTCTGAGTCGGTGGTCTATCTCGTGGAGCCAACCCATAACAATAGAAAGGGTATGGACTGACTATTCTTGGGGGGAAAAGGGGAATGGGAGATGCGGGAAGAGACTGGACAAAAATCGTGCACCTATGGATGAGGACAGTGGGTGGAAATTGGGGGCGGAGGGTGGGGCCGGAACTGGGAGGAGGGGAATTATGGGGGGGAAAAAAGAGGAACAAATGTAATCTGAACAATAAAGATTTTTTTTTTTTAAAAAAAGAGTTTTACCAACATGAGACAGTTTTCTTAGCAATATATACATGAATCTTCAGGATTTAAACTGCTTCATTGAAAACAATCCAGTGATTTCAGCCAAAATAATAAATATTTACAGTATTCTGTTTATTTAAAGGCTTCATACACAAATTCTGAGTTCTATAAACGGCAATTTTTCATGTTTGATAGAACTTTCTTCAAAAAAAGGCCAAGTAAGTTAGCCAGAATTGAAACATTATCAGTAATCTTGTCATTTCACAGTTTATACCTCTAATCTCGGTGTTTGAACAGCGCCTTAATGAAAATATAGCTGTATTTATTTGTATTTCAAGGGTTTTCACACGTTTCTAATCATTTCCATTTACAATCATTGTGCATTTTAAGAGTTTTACCAACATTATACAGTTTTCTTAGAAATGTATACATGAATCTTCAGGATTTAATCTGCTTCATTCAAAACACTCCAGCCAATTCAGCCAAAATAATAAATATGAACAGTATTCTCTTTATTTAAAGGCTTCATACACAAATTCTGAGCTCTACAAGTGGCAATTCTACATGTTTGAAGAAACTTTCTTCAGGAAAACGCCAAGTCAGTTAGCCAGAATTGTTACATTATCAGTAATCTTGTCATTTCACAGCTTTATACCTCTAATCTCAGTGTTTGAACAGGGCCTTAATGAAAGTATGGCAGTATTTACTTGTATCTTAAGGGTTTTCAAAGGTTTCTAATCATTTCCATGAACAATCATTGTGTATTTTAAGAGTTCTTCCAACATGAGACAGTTTTATTAGATATATATACATGAATCTTCAGGATGTAAACTGTTTCATTCAAAAAACTCTAGCCAATTCAGCCAAAATAGTAAATGTAAACAGTATTCTCTTTATTTAAAGGCTTCATACTCAAATTCTAAGCTCAACAAATGGCTATTCTTCATGTGTGAAAGAACTTTCTTCAGAAAACCATCAAGTCAGTTAGCCAGAATTGTAACATTATCAGTAATTTGTCATTTCACAGCTTTATACCAGTAATCTCGATGTTTGAACAGGGCCTTAACGAAATTATGGCTGTATTTACTTGTATTTCAAGGGTTTGCACAGGTTTCTAATCATTTCCATGTACAATCATTGTGTATTTAAAGAGTTCTTCCAACGTGAGACAGTTTTCTTAGCAATATATACATGAATCTTCAGGATTTAAACTGTTTCATTGAAAAAACTCTAGCCAATTGAGCCAAAATAGTAAATGTGAACAGTATTCTCTTTATTAAATGGCTTCAAACACTACTTCTGAGCTCTATAAATGGCAATTCTACATGTTTGAAAGAACTTTCTTCAGAAAAACATCAAGTCAGTTAGCCAGAATTGTAACATTATCAGTAATCTTGTCATTTCAGAGCTTTATACCTCTAATCTTGGTGTTTAAACAGGGCCTTAACGAAAGTATGGCTGTATTTACTTGTATTTCAAGGGTTTTCAAACGTTTCCAAACATTTCCATGTACAATTACTGTGTATTTTAAGAGTTCTTCCAACATGAGACGGTTTTCTTAGATATATATACATGAATCTTCAGGATTTAAACTGTTTCATTCAAAAAACTCTAGCCAATTCAGCCAAAATAGTAAATGTGAACAGTATTCTCTTTATTTAAAGACTTCATACACAAATTCTGAGCTCTATAAATGGCAATTCTACATGTTTGAAAGAACTTTCTTCAGAAAAACGCCAAATCAGTCAGCCAGATTTTTTACATTATCAGTAATCTTTTCATTTCACGGCTTTATACGTCTAATCTTGGTGTTTAAACAGGGTCTTAACGAAAGTATGGCTGTATTTACTTGTATTTCAAGGGTTTTCAAACGTTTCTAATCATGTCCATGTACAATCATTGTATATTTTAAGAGTTTTACCAAGATGAGACAGTTTTCTTTGCAATATATACATGAATCTTCAGGATTTAAACATTTTCATTCAAAACACTCCAGACAATTCAGGAAAGATCATAAATATGAACATTATTCTCTTAATTTAAAGGCTTCATACACAAATTCTGAGCTCTACAAATGGCAATTCTTCATGTGTGAAAGAACTTTCCTCAGAAAAACATCAAGTCAGTTAGCCAGAATTGTAACATTATCAGTAATTTGTCATTTCACAGCTTTATACCTCTAATCTCAGTGTTTGAACAGGGCCTTATCGAAATTATGGCTGTATTTACTTGTATTTCAAGGGTTTGCACACGTTTCCAATCATTTCCATGTACAATCATTGTGTATTTTAAGAGTATTTCCAACATGAGACAGTTTTCTTAGATATTTATACATGAATCTTCCGGATTTAAACTGTTCCATTCAAAAAACTCTAGCCAATTCAGCCAAAATAGTAAATGTGAACAGTATTCTCTTTATTTAAAGACTTCATACACAAATTCTGAGCTCTATAAATGGCAATTCTACATGTTTGAAAGAACTTTCTTCAGAAAAACGCCAAATCAGTCAGCCAGATTTTTTACATTATCAGTAATCTTTTCATTTCACGGCTTTATACGTCTAATCTTGGTGTTTAAACAGGGTCTTAACGAAAGTATGGCTGTATTTACTTGTATTTCAAGGGTTTTCAAACGTTTCTAATCATGTCCATGTACAATCATTGTATATTTTATGAGTTTTACCAAGATGAGACAGTTTTCTTTGCAATATATACATGAATCTTCAGGATTTAAACATTTTCATTCAAAACACTCCAGACAATTCAGGAAAGATTATAAATATGAACATTATTCTCTTAATTTAAAGGCTTCATACACAAATTCTGAGAGCTACAAATGGCAATTCTTCATGTGTGAAAGAACTTTCTTCAGAAAAACATCAAGTCAGTTAGCCAGAATTGTTACATTATCAGTAATCTTGTCATTTCACAGCTTTATACCTCTAATCTCAGTGTTTGAACAGGGCCTTAACGAAAGTATGGCTGTATTTACTTGTATTTCAAGGGTTTTCAAACGTTTCTAATCATGTCCATGTACAATCATTGTATATTTTATGAGTTTTACCAAGATGAGACAGTTTTCTTTGCAATATATACATGAATCTTCAGGATTTAAACATTTTCATTCAAAACACTCCAGACAATTCAGGAAAGATCATAAATATGAACATTATTCTCTTAATTTAAAGGCTTCATACACAAATTCTGAGCTCTACAAATGGCAATTCTTCATGTGTGAAAGAACTTTCTTCAGAAAAATATCAAGACAGTTAGCCAGAATTGTAACATGATCAGTAATTTGTCATTTGACAGCTTTATACCTGTAATCTCGATGTTCGAACAGGTACTTTACGAAAGTATGGCTGTATTTACTTGCATTTCAAGGGTTCGCACAAGTTTCTAATCATTTCCATGTACAATCATTGTTTCTTTTAAGAGTTCTTCCAACATGAGACAGGTTTCTTAGATATTTATACATGAATCTTCAGGATTTAAACTGTTCCACTCAAAAAACTCTTGCCAATTCAGCCAAAATAGTAAATGTGAACAGTTTTCTCTTTATTTAAAGGCTTCATACACAAATTCTGAGATCTACAAATGGCAATTCTACATGTTTGAAAGAACTTTCTTCAGACAAACGCCAAGTCAGGTAGCCAGATTATTTACATTATCAGTAATCTTGTCATTTCACAGCTTTATACCTGTAATCTCGTTGTTTGAACAGGGCCTTAACGAAAGTATGGCTGTATTTACTTGTATTTCAAGGGTTTTCACACGTTTCTAATCATTTCCATATCCAATGATTGTGGTTTTTTATCGTTTGTCCAACATGAGACAGTTTACTTATGTATATACACATGAATCTTCAGGATTTAAACTGTTTCATTCAAAAAACTCTAGCCAATTCAGCCAAATTTGTAAATGTGAACAGTATTCTCTTTATTTAAAGGCTTCATACACAAATTCTGAGCTAAAATAAATGGCAATTCTACATGTTTGAAAGAACTTTCTTCAGAAAAACATCAAGTCAGTTAGCCAGAATTGTAACATTATCAGTAATCTTGTCATTTCAGAGCTTTATACCTCTAATATCGGTGTTTGAACAGGGCCTTAACGAAAGTATGGCTGTATTTTCTTGTATTTCAAAGGTTTTCAGACGTTTCCAAACATTTCCATTTACAATCATTGTGTATTTTCAGAGTTTTACCAACATGAGACAGTTTTCTTACCAATATATACATGATTCTTCAGGATTTAAACTGTTTCATTCAAAACACTCCAGCTAATTCAGCCAAAATAGTAAATATAAACATTATTCTCTTTATTTAAAAACTTCATACACAAATTCTGAGAGCTACAAATGGCAATTCTTCATGTGTGAAAGAACTTTCTTCAGAAAAACATCAAGTCAGTTAGCCAGAATTGTAACATTATCAGTAATCTTTTCATTTCAGAGCTTTATACCTCTAATATCGGTGTTTGAACAGGGCCTTAACGAAAGAATGGCTGTATTTTCTTGTATTTCAAGGGTTTTCACATGTTTCTAATCATTTCCATGTACAATCATTGTGAATTTTAAGAGTTTTGCCAACATGACACAGTTTTCTTAGAAATATATACATGAATCTTCAGGATTTAAACTGTTTCATTCAAAACACTCCAGCTAATTCAGCCAAAATAGTAAATATAAACATTATTCTCTTTATTTAAAAACTTCATACACAAATTCTGAGAGCTACAAATGGCAATTCTTCATGTGTGAAAGAACTTTCTTCAGAAAAAAGCCAAGTCAGTTAGCCAGATTTTTTACATTATCAGTAATCTTGTCATTTCAGAGTTTTATACCTCTAATCTTGGTGTTAAAACAGGGTCTTAACGAAAGTATGGCTGTATTTACTTGTATTTCAAGGGTTTTCACACGTTTCTAATCATTTCCATGTACAATCACTTTGTATTTTAAGAGTTCTTCCAACATGAGACAGTTTTCGTAGATATATATACATGAATCTTCAGGATTTAAACTCTTTCATTCAAAAAACTCTAGCCAATTCAGCCAAAATAGTAAATGTGAACAGTATTCTCTTTATTTAAAGGTTTCAAACACTACTCCTGAGCTCTATAAATGGCAATTCTACATGTTTGAAAAAACTTTCTTCAGAAGAACGCCAAGTCAGTTAGCCAGATTTTTAACATTATCAGTAATCTTGTCATTTCAGAGCTTTATACCTCTAATCTTGGTGTTTGAACAGGGCCTTAACCAAAGTATGGCTGTATTTTCTTGTATTTCAAGGGTTTTCAGACGTTTCCAAACACTTCCATGTACAATCATTTTGTATTTTCAGAGTTTTACCAACATGAGACAGTTTTCTTAGAAATGTATACATGAATCTGCAGGATTTAAACTGTTTCATTCAAAACACTCCAGCCAATTAGGCCAAAATAGTAAATATAAACATTATTCTCTTTATTTAAAAACTTCATACACAAATTCTGAGCTCTACAAATGGCAATTCTTCATGTGTGAAAGAACTTTCTTCAGAAAAACATCAAGTCAGTTAGCCAGAATTGTAACATTATCAATAATCTTGTCATTTCAGAGCTTTATACCTCTAATATCGGTGTTTGAACAGGGCCTTAACGAAAGTATGACTGTATTTACTTGTATTTCAAGGGTTTTCACATGTTTCTAATCATTTCCATATACAATGATTGTGGTTTTTAAGAGTTTGTCCAACATGAGTCAGTTTTCTTAAGTATATATACATGAATCTTCAGGATTTAAACTGTTTCATTCAAAAAACTCTAGCCAATTCTGCCAAAATAGTAAATGAGAACAGTTTTCTCTTTATTTAAAGGCTTCATAAACAAATTCTGAGTTCTATAAATGGCAATTCTACATGTTTGAAAGAACTTTCTTCAGAAAACGCCAAGTCAGTTAGCCAGATTTTTTACATTATCAGTAATCTTGTCGTTTCACAGCTTTATACCTGTAATCTTTGTGTTTAAACAGGGTCTTAATGAAAGTATGGCTGTATTTACTTCTATTTCAAGGGTTTTCACACGTTTCCAATCATTTCCATGTACAATCACTGTGTATTTTAAGAGTTCTTCCAACATGAGACAGTTTTCTTAGATATATATACAGGAATCTTCAGGATTTAAACTGTTTCATTCAAAAAACTCAAGCCAATTTAGAAAAAATAGTAAATGTGAACAGTATTCTCTTTATTTAAAGGCTTCATACACAAATTCTGAGCTCTATAAATGGCAATTCTACATGTTTGAAAGAACTTACTTCAGAAAAACGCCAAATCAGTTAGCCAGAATTGTAACATTATCAGTAATCTTGTCATTTCACAGCTTTATACCTCTAATCTCGTTGTTTGAACAGGGTCTTTACGAAAGTATATCTGTATTTTCTGGTATTTCAAGGGTTTTCACACCTTTCCAGTCATTTTCATGTACAATCATTGTGTATTTTAAGAGTTTTAACAAGATGAGACAGTTTTCTTAGAAAAATATACATGAATCTTCAGGATTTAAACTCTTTCATTCAAAAAACTCTAGCCAATTCAGCCAAAATAGTAAATGTGAACAGTATTCTCTTTATTTAAAGGCTTCAAACACAAATTCTGAGCTCTACAAATGGCAATTCTACATGTTTGAAAGAACTTTCTTCAGAAAAACATCAAGTCAGTTAGCCAGAATTGTAACATTATCAGTAATTTTGTCATTTCACAGCTTTATACCTCTAATCTCAGTGTTTGAACAGGGCCTTAACAAACATATTGCTGTATTTACTTGTATTTCTGGGGTTTTCACAGGTTTCTAATCATTTCCAAGCACAATCATTGTGTATATTAAGAGTTTTACCAACATGAGTCAGTTTTCTTAGAAATATATACATGAATCTTCAGGATTTAAACTGCGTCATTCAAAACACTCCAGCCAATTCAGCCAAAATAGTAAATATGAACCATATTCCCATTATTTAAAGGATTCATTTACAAAGTCTGAGCTCTATAAATAGCAATTGTTCATGGTTGAAATAACTTTTTTCAGAAAAACGCCAAGTCAGTTAGCCACAATTGTAACATTATCAGTAATCTTGTCATTTCACAGGTTTGTACCTCTAATCTCGGTGTTTGAACAGGGCTTCAACAAAAGTATGGCTGCACTTATGTGTATTTCAAGGGTTTTCACACGTTTCTAATCATTTCCATGTACAATCATTGTGTATTTTAAGAGTTTTACCACCATGAGACAGTGTTCTTAGAAATCTATACATGAATCTTCAGGATTTAAACTGCTTCATTCAAAACACTCCAGCCAATTGAGCCAAAATAGTAAATATGAACCGTATTCTCTTTATTTAAAGGCTTCTTACACAAATTCTGAGCTCTATAAATGGCAATTGTTCATGTTTGAAAGACCATTCTTCAGAAAATAGCCAAGTAAATTAGCCAGAATTGTAACATTATCAGTAATCTTTTCATTTCACAGGTTTATACCTCTAATCTCGATGTTTGAACAGGGCCTTAACGAAAGTATGGCTGTATTTACTTTTATTTCAAGGGTTTTCACACCTTTCTAATCATTTCCATGCACAATCATTGTGTATTTTAAGAGTTTTACCAACATGAGACAGTTTTCTTAGCAATATATACATGAATCTTCAGGATTCAAACTGCTTCATTCAAAACACTCCAGCCAATTCAGCCAAAATATTAAATATGAACCGTATTCTCTTTATTTAAAGGATTCATACCCAAATTCTGAGCTCTATAAATGGCAATTCTTCATGTTTGAAACAACTTTCTTCAGAAAAACGCCGAGTTAGTTAGCTAGAATTGTAACATTATCAGTAATCTTGTCATTCCACAGGTTTGTACCTCTAATCTCGGTGTTTGAACAGGGCCTGAACGAAAGTATGGCTGCACTTATGTGTATTTCAAGGGTTTTCACAAGTTTCTAATCATTTCCATGTACAATCATTGTGTTTTTTTAAGAGTTTTACCAACATGGGAGAGTTTTCTTAGAAATATATACATGGATCTTCAGGATTTAAACTGCTTCATTCAAAACACTCCAGCCAATTCAGCCATAATAATAAATATGAACAGTATTCTCTTTATTTAAAGGCTTCTTACACAAATTCTGAGCTCTATAAATGGCAATTCTTCAGGTTTGAAAGAGCATTCTTCAGAAAAATGCCAAGTCAGTTAGCCAGTATTGTAACATTATCAGTAATCCTGTCATTTCACAGGTTTATATCGCTAATCTCAGTGTTTGAACAGGGCCTTAATGAACATATGGCTGTATTTACTTGTATTTCTGGGCTTTTCACAGGTTTCTAATCATTTCCATGCACAATCATTGTGTATTTTATGAGTTTTACCAACATGAGACAGTTTTCTTAGAAATATATACATGAATCTTCAGGATTTAAACTGTTTCATTCAAAAAACTCCCACCAATTCAGCCTCAATTGTCAATATGAACAGTATTCTCTTTATTTAAAGCTTTATTTACAACTGCTTAGCTCTATGAACTGCAATTCTTAAGTTTGAAAGAACTTTCTTCAGAAAAACGCCAAGTAAATTAGCCGTAATTGTAAACATTATTACTGTTCTCGTCATTTCACAGCTTTCTACCTCTAATCTTGGTGATTGAACACTGCCATTTTGATAGTCTGGCTCTATTTACTAGTATTTCAAGTTACTCTTACACACTTCTAATCATTTCGCAGGACTATTACTGTATATTTAAAAGTTTTACCAAAAATAGACAGTTTTCCTAGAGGTATATACATGAATCTTCAGGATTTAAACTGTTTCATTCCTAAAACGCCAGAGAAAACTTACTCCATTGTAAAGAGAAAAAGTATTCTCTTCATTTAAAAGCTTTTTACACAAAACCTGAGCTGACTAAATAGTAACTTTTAATATTAGAAAGAACTTTCTTCCGAAAAAAGCCAAGAAAATTGGCCAGAATTGTAAACATTATCAGTATTCTCATCAATTCACAGCTTTCCACCTCTAATCTCGGTAATTGAACAGGGCTTTAAAGATAGTATGGGTCTATTTACTTATATTTCAAGTGTTTCCTACAGGTTCCTAATCATTTCCATGTACAAACATTGTGTATTTTAAGAGTTTTTACAAAATGAGACAGTTTTCTTAGAAATATATACCCGAATCATCAGGGTTTAAAATGTTTCATTCCTAAAACTCCAGTCAAATCTGACTCAACTGTAAATAGAAACAGTATTGTCTTTATTTAAAAGCTTTTAGCACACAACCTGAGCTGACTAAATAGTAACTTTTAATATTAGAAAGAACTTTCTTTGGAAAAAAGCCAAGAAAATTAGCCGGAATTGTAAACATTATCAGTATTCTCGTCAATTCACAGCTTTCTACCTCTAATCTCGGTGAGTGAACACGACCATAACGATAGTATGGCTATATTTACTTGTATTTCAAGTGACTCTTACACACTTCTAATGATTGCGAAGGACTATTACTGTGTATGTAAAAGTTTTACCAAAAATAGACAGTTTTCCTACAGTTATATACATGAATCTTCAGGATTTTAACTGTTTCATTCCTTAAACTCCAGTGAAATCTGACTAAACTGTAAATAGAAACAGTAATCTCTTTATTTAAAAGCTTTTAACACAAAAACTGAGCAAACTAAATAGTAACTTTTATGTTTTAGAGAACTTTCTTCGGAAAAAAGCCAAGAAAATTAGCCGGAATTGTAAACATTATCAGTATTCTCGTCAATTCACAGCTTTCTAAGTCTAATCTCGGTAATTGAACACGTATTTAAAGATAGTATGGGTCTATTTACTTATATTTCAAGTGTTTCCAACAGGTTCTTAATCATTTCCATGTATAAACGTTGTGTATTTTAAGAGTTTTAGCAAAATGCAATAGATTTCTTTGAAATATAATCATGATTCATCACAGTTTAAACTTTTTCATTCAAAAATCTCCCGTCAATTCAGTCACAATTGTAAATATGAACAGTATTCTCTTCATTTAAAGTTTTATTTAAAACTACTGAGCTCTATAAACTGCAATTCTTAAAGTTTGAAAGAACTTTCTTCAGAAAAACGTCAAGTAAATTGGACGGAATTGTAAACATTATTACTGTTCTCGTCATTTCACAGCTTTGTACCTCTAATCTTGGTGATTGAACACGGCCGTTACGATAGTATGGCTCTATTTACTAGTATTTCAAGTGAATCTTACACACTTCTAATCATTTCGCAGGACTATTACTGTGTATTTAAAAGTTTTACCAAAAATGTTTTCCTACAGTTATATACATGAATCTTCAGGATTTAAACTGTTTCATTCCTAAAACTCCAGTCAAATCTGACTCAACTGTAAATAGAAACAGTATTGTCTTTATTTAAAAGCTTTTTACACAAAACCTGAGCTGACTAAATAGTAACTTTTAATATTAGAAAGAACTTTCTTCGGAAAAAAGCCAGGAAAATTAGCCGGAATTGTAAACATTATCAGTATTCTCATCAATTCACAGCCTTCTACCTCTAATCTCGGTAATTGAACACGGTCTTAAAGATAGTGTGGGTCTATTTACTTATATTTCAAGTGTTTCCTACAGGTTCCTAATCATTTCCATGTGCAAACGTTGTGTATTTTAAGAGTTTTTACAAAATGAGACAGTTTTCTAAGAAATATATACAAGAATCATCAGGGTTTAAACAGTTTCATTCAAAAAACTCCCGCCAATTCAGCCTCAATTGTAAATATGAACAGTATTCTCTTCATTTAAAGCTTTATTTACAACTTCTGAGCTCTAAAAACTGCAATTCTTAATGTGTGAAAAAACTTTCTTCAGAAAAACGCCAAGTAAATTAGAAAGAATTTTAAACATTATCATTACTCTCCTCAGTTGAGAGTTTCCTACCTCGAATCTCGGTGATTGAACTAGGCCATAAAGATAGAACGGGTCTATGTACCAGAATTTCAAGTGTTTCTTTCATGTTTATAATCATTTCCTGGGACTATCATTGTGTATTTTAACAGTTTTTCAGAATTAGACAGTTTTCCTGGAAGTATATACATGAATCTTCAGGATTTAAACTGTTTCATTCAGAAAATGCCCATCAATTCAGAATCACCTGTAAATATAAACTGTATTATCATCATTCATCAGCTTCATACATATTCTGAGCTTTATAAATGCATTCTTAATGTTTGAAACCACTTTCTTTGGAAAAACATCATCTAAAGTAGCCAGAATGGTAAACATTATCAGTACTCTGGTCATTTGAGAGTTTTCTACCTCTAATCTCACTGACTGAACTAGGCCATAAGGATAGAACGGCTCTATTTACCCGCATTTAAAGTGTTTCTTACGTGCTTCTAATCATTTCCGGGACTATCTATGTGTATTTTAAGAGTTTTACCAAAAGTAGACAGTTTTCCTAGAAGTATACACATGAATCTTCAAGATTTAAGTTGTGTCATTCAGAAAACATCAGGCAATAGAGCCTCAGTTGTAAGTATAAACAGCATTCTCTTCATTTATCAGCTTCATACCCATATTCTCAGCTTTATAAATGGCAATTCTTAATGTTTGAAAGCACTTTCTTCGGAAAAACATCATCTAAAGTAGCCAGAATGGTAAACATTATCTGTACTCTCGTCATTTCCCAGGATTCTATCTCTAATATCTGTGACTGAACATGAATATAAAGATAGAAGGGCTCGATGTACCAGCATTTGAAGTGTTTCTTACACGTTTCTAATCATTTCACGTGACTATCATTGTGTATGTTAAGAGTTTTACCAAAAGTAGACAGTTCTCCTAGAAGTATTTACAGGAATCTTCAAGGTTTAAATTGAGTTATTCAGTAAATGCCAGTCTAATCCTAATCACCTTTAAATATAAACAGTATTCCCTTCATTTATCAGCTTCATACCCATATTCTCAGCTTTATAAACGGCAATTCTTAATGTTTGAAAGCACATTCTTCGGAAATATGTCATCTAAGGTAGCCAGAATGGTAAACATTATCTGTACTCTCGTCATTACCCAGCATTCTATCTCTAATCTCTGTGATTGAACATGAACATAAAGATAGAACGGCTCTATTTACCCCTATTTAAAGTGTTTCTTACATGTTTCTAATCATTTCCGGTACTATCATTGTGTATTTTAAGAGTTTTACCAAAAGTAGACAGTTTTCCTAGAAGTATACACATGTATCTTCAAGATTTAAATTGTGCGATTCAGAAAACGCCAGGCAATTCAGCCTCAGTTGTAAATATAAACAGTATTCTCTTCATTTATCAGTTCATACCCATATTCTCAGCTTTATAAACGGAAATTTTTAGTGTTTGAAAGCACATTCTTCGGAAATATGTCATCGAAAGTAGCCAGAATGGTAAACATTATCTGTACTCTCGTCATTATGCAGCATTCTATCTCTAATCTCTGTGATTGAACATGAACATAAGGATAGAACCGCTCTATGTACCAGCATTTCAAGTGTTTCTTACATGTTTCTAATCGTTTCTCGGGACTATCATTGAGTATGTTAAGCGTTTTACCAAAAGTAGACAGTTTTCCTAGAAGTATACACAGGAATCTTCAAGGTTTAAATTGAGTCATTCCGAAAACTCAGGTCTAATCAGAATCACCTGTAAATATAAACAGTATTCTCTTCATTTATCAGCCTCATACAAATAGTCTGAGCTTTAAAAACAGCAATTCTTAATGTTGGAAGCACTTTCTTTGGAAAAACTCCATCTAGAGAAGCCAGAATTGTAATCATTATCATTACTCTCTTCATTTGAGAGTTTTCTACCTCTAATCTCGGTGATTGAACTAGGCCATCAGTACAGAACGGCTCTATTTACCCGTATTTAAAATGTTTCTTACATGTTTCTAATCATTTCTGGGACTATCATTGTGTATTTTAAGTGTTTTACCAAAAGTAGACAGTTTTCCTAGAAGTATACACATTAATCTTCAAGATTTAAATTGTGCCCCTCAGAAAACGCCAGGCAATTCAGCCTCAGTTGTAAATATAAACAGTATTGTCTTCATTTATCAGCTTCATACCCATATTCTCAGCTTTATAAACGGCAATTCTTAATGTTTCAAAGCACATTCTTCGGAAATCTGTCATCGAAAGTAGCCAGAATGGTAAACAGTATCTGTACTCTCGTCATTACGCAGCATTCTATCTCTAATCCCTGTGATTGAACATGAACATAAAGATAGAACCGCTCTATGTAACAGCATTTCAAGTGTTTCTTACATGTTTCTAATCATTTCTCGGGACTAACATTGAGTATGTTAAGCATTTTACCAAAAGTAGACAGTTTTCCTAGAAGTATACAAAGGAATCTTCAAGGTTTCAATGGAGTCATTCAGAAAACGCCAGTCTAATCAGAATCACCTGTAAACATAAACAGTATTCTCTTCATTTATCAGCTTCATACATATTCTGAGCTTTATAAACAGCATTCTTAATGTTTGAAAGCACTTTCCTTGGAAAAACCACTTCTAGAGTAGCCGCATTTGTAAACTTCATCATTACTCTCCTGAGTTGAGAGTTTTTTACCTCTAATCTCCGTGATTGAACTAGGTCATAACGATAGAACGGCATTTCAAGTGTTTCTTACATGTTTCTAATCACTTCCCGGGACTATCCTAGTGTATTTTAAGAGCTTTACCAAAATTAGACTGTTGGGAGCCATTATAAATCACACATGCATCTCCAGTTTACAGCATAATAGGTTTCTGGCTCTTCCACGCCAACTCCCGGTTTGGTCTGGAGTTAAAAGACAACCTTGCAGTTTGGTCTGGAGTTGAAGGACAACCTTGCAGTTTGGTCTGGAGTTAAAGATAACCTACCCTCACCCTAAGCACAAAACCTGCTACATCTCCGCTGATAAGCTCACAGCTGCGACATTCCAGAGCCTTCCTACATCCTTAATGATAGGCTAATCCCATGGACCCTCCTTGCCCAACCCCCCTCCTCTAGAACTACATAAATTCTACCCGCTGTAAAAATAAAACTGAGGCTTGATCAGAACTTTGTCTTGCCTCCATTTCTTCGTGTCTCCTATCCTCTCATTCCTTTGCAGGATTTGGTATGGAGTACCCACGATGCGTGCCCTGCAGGTCGGGGCATAAACTGGCGCCCAACGCGGTCTCCCTCTCCAATCCTCCTCAGGAACGTTCACCTTTTGTCCGGCCGGACCTCCCCTTGGCGCCACTGGGATCGCCCTGTGAGTCAGCCTGCTTTTTTCCTGGTCACAGCTCTGTTTACCTGCTTTGCGAGTCAGACCTGCTACTTTGGTAAGTGAACGCATTTATTTTGGATAGGCATTCTCTTCCCTCATTGCCTCCCCCCTTGTCTCCTGCCTCTAGTCCACTTTGAGCACTCTCTTGTCATTTCGGGGAAGAGTGAAAGGTACCCGATTTTGGCGGAGAGAACTCCGAATCACTCAGGCTTGTCCCTTGGTTTCGTTCCACGTGGTTGACTCCTTCCTAAAACCCTGAGTTCACCTTGTCTTAGTGGTCTTTCTGAGAAAATGGGGACTCCAGCTGAGACTCTGAAGTAAGTGTTTTTGCCTACTTTAAAGCTTAAACCGTCCACCCAAACTCAGACGTAAACCAGTGAGGACTTGTGTCAGTGTTATCCGGAAAAACTCCTTGCCTACTTAAAAACGCAGGCCGTCCACCTTGTGAGCACTCATGGGGTGCCTGACTCCCGACTGGTGAATGCCTGAGGGTCCTAGCAGGTTACCTGCCTCACAAGGGTCCGAGTGGGTGGGTTATACCAACCGGCTGTTTACGTAGGAGGAGTGGGCTGCGAAAACAGCTCCGAGGAAGGCACTTGAAAACAAGTTTCGATCTGGGGAGCTCTGATCTAGGGGTCCAAGTTGGCGGATCATACCAACCGGTTGCTTACGTAGGAAAACACACCTGTGGCATAAACAGGACTGAAGTAGTCTCAGCAGAGAATTTCAACATCCAGACCTATGACACGTGAACAGGGGCCTCTCTTTTGAGGTGGTGGTTGGCATCTTCCTCGCTGGTTCGTCTCCTTGTCGACTCCTGGGCTGACCTGGCACGGGGTTTATACGTCCCGGAGGCTTACGTGGAAGAGGCTAAGACATGGGTCAGGCTCTGAGTTCTCATGATCTGTTTCTTACAGGACTCAAGGAGTCCCTCAAGGCGCGAGGATTTAGGGTTAAAAAGAAAGATTTAAAAAGCTTCTTTACTTTTATTACTGATCTCTGTCCTTGGTTCCCTCTCAAGGGTACTATTGATATTAGATGTTGGAAGCGTGTAGGTGATGCCTTACAGGATTATTATCGGGTTTTTGGCCCTGAAAAAATCCCTGTCCCTGTTTTCAGTTATTGGAATTTGATTAATGATGTCCTTAAAGTCCACTCCCATGACTCACACGTTAAACAACTAATTGTCACAGGCGAGAGCGTCCTTCGGGACTCATCCCGTCCTTCCTCCGCTTGTCCCTCCGTCTGAGTTGACATGCCTGAGGATCTTAAGCCTAATCCTCCGGAGGAAATCCCTGATAAAAAATGCTCAGATCCTCCTTCTAAACCAAACACTCTTACACAGAAACTTTACCCCTCCCTAACTCCCCTTACCCAAGGACCGCAGGATAATGCCCTTTCCCCTAAAGATCAGGAAATCCTTGATAAAGCTGCCGCTTATTATCACAACGAAGCCTCTGGGGCTTAAAAGAGGAAAAATCTAGGAGGGAGAGCAGTTAAGGAAATGGTTAATGCAGCAAAGGGGGGGCGTCGGCAGGGAGAGCAGGGAGAGATAGTTTTTGTTGTGTTTTTACTTATCTGAACTATGTTGGACTCAAGGCCACAAGCTGCTAAGCATAGTAAGTTTTTCTCTGCTCCATTTTGTTCTCTTTAACCCTTCCGATACTAAATTAGACTGACACAGTATACTTGAAATTGCATAGGGGAAGAAGCACCTGCTCTTAGTAATCTAAGAAATACTGGCTGTAAAGGATTGAGGTTTCTAGGAATAAGGAATTACTGAGTAGAAGGTCTGAGGCATGGTTATGCATTTTTAAAAGGACATAGAAAGAAGGTTTAAAGGCTAATTTGAAAGTATGAAATTTATAAAGGTTGTGTATGTGATAAGAAGGAGAAGAGAAATGTTGAAAAGAAATTAATCAAATGGTACAGGCCAGTAAGCCAGAGAGAGTTTGTTATAACTCTGGAGAGTCCATAAAAAGGACTGGCAAGGAAAATCAGAAGATCTTAAGGCAGGTCAGTAGCTTTTTCTCCTTATGAAATTCCTCCGAAATTTGGCAATGCTAAATAAGTCATGGTAATACATTTCTTTGCATAAATTCAATAAGACTGGTTTCCAATAGTGGTTTTATTAACCAGAAACTTTGACTGGATTATCATGTTTTAAGGAACCCTGTCTAAGCTCTGAAGACTTGAAGCCAATAAGAGTGCCATAGAGAAAACCTGGTATCTTTCTTGGTAGCCCTGAAAATAGCTGGCGCTGGAGCGTCAGGCCCATGCCCTACCATCACTGGCAGTTGGTCAGAGTAGAGGGGAGCAAGGAACCCCCACGCACTCTGGGCCGCAACGAGTAGGAGGGCTGCTGAGAAGGGCCTTGAAGCAAGGACAATGGGCAGCAGATACTGCAGGCAGGCCTGGTGGCGGCTGGATGGCTTGTCTTCCTGGCCCTATGGGGCACATTAGGATTCAGTCATGAAATTCCAGCAAAGGTAGTCGGTTACCATTCTTGTTGTGTTTATGCAAACAATCAGGCCAAATTGAATACAGTAAATAAATTAGTATTTTAATAAACAGGGATAATTTCAAGGAGAAAAACTCTATTTCAATGGAGGTTATTAAAACTGAAATGTTTTCTTTCCCTCCCACCAGACCATTTGTTACAGTTTGTCTCTTCCAGGTCACAAGCCTACCTCCTTCTATGCTCAGGCCCTTCACAGTGGAGAAGCCTCAAGAAATGTTATAGCCCATGTCCTCCAATGCTTAACTACTATAGGAAAACCTCAAATAATAAAAACAGACAATGGACCGGGCTATACTTCACAGGCATTTAACAATTTCTGTCATCAATTTAATATCAAACATATAACTGGAATCCCTTATAATCCCCAAGGGCAAGGTATAATAAAACGGGCTCATCAAACCCTTAAAAACACCATAAATAAACCTAAAATCATCCCCACCAGTGATGGCAAACCTGGCCCATGCCCCTCTGATTGCCAAATGAATACACAAATGCACTCCACTTGCTACTCCACTGTCCAACAGTGTTCTACCCCAGATGGAAAGACATTACTTACTGCCATCCTAGAAAGGACTTATTCCGGCTCTTTTGGAGGCGAGTATGACTATTCCCAGAGTCGGGGACATTCTAAATCACAGTTCCTCCCTTTGCCCCGCTCCTGGACGAGTGTTTGTATGTGGAGGTAATATGGCCTATACAGCTCTACCTTTAAACTGGACAGGATTATGTGTTCAGGCTAGTATTCTTCCTGACATTGATATTATTCCAGGGGGAGAACCTGTCCCCCTACCCAGCCTTGATTACATTGCTGGACGCAGTAAGCGGGCTGTCCAATTTATTCCTTTACTTATAGGACTGGGAGTCTCTGGAGCTGTGGCCACTGGCACAGCTGGATTAGGAACCGCATTACATACCTATAATAAATTATCTAATCAATTAATTAATGATGTTCAGGCTCTTTCAGGTACTATCAATGATCTCCAAGACCAAATTGACTCCCTAGCAGAAGTAGTTTTACAAAATAGAAGAGGATTAGATTTACTTACAGCAGAGCAGGGAGGAATATGTTTAGCCCTACAGGAACACTGCTGTTTTTATGCCAAGAAATCTGGAATCGTCCGAGACAAGATAAGAAAACTCCAGGAAGATCTGGTCAAAAGGCGAAGAGAGCTGTTCGAAAACCCCCTTTGGAGGGGACTCAATGGCCTACTCCCCTACCTGCTTCCTGCACTTGGCCCCCTTGTCAGCTTACTGTTAATTTTAACCTTTGGTCCATGGGCTTTTAAGAAACTGACAAATTTTGTCAAACAGCAAATTGATAGCATCCTGGCCAAACCCATTCAGGTTCACTACTACCGTTTAGCTACTATAGACCGAGAACGTGATTAAGATTGCCAGAGCTCCCTCCCCACGGGGACAGCATAAAGCCAGAGGAATGCTTACCTACACTCTATATAGAGGATTGGTATGGGTACCGTCTGGGTGCAGGGCAAAGCACTGCAAGGGAAGGTCAAAACAGAAAAACAAAATTTTCTCGACCGCCTCTGGATTTCTCTGTGAGCACACCTGGTTTGCATAGAGGTTGGTATCCATACATATATAATTGTTGGCTCTGCCTCTCCTCCCCAAAAGATACCAAGAGCCACCAGAGGTGAGATCTGCCGATCTCACAGGAGGAACCAGGTCACTACTCCCCCAGTCGGTTAATGCCCATCCTTAACTAAATGGTAAGGGAGGAATTGTTGGGAGCCATTATAAATCACACATGCATCTCCAGTTTACAGCATAATAGGTTTCTGGCTCCTCCACGCCAACTCCCGGTTTGGTCTGGAGTTAAAAGACAACCTTGCAGTTTGGTCTGGAGTTGAAGGACAACCTTGCAGTTTGGTCTGGAGTTAAAGATAACCTACCCTCGCCCTAAGCACAAAACCTGCTACATCTCCGCTGATAAGCTCACAGCTGCGACATTCCAGAGCCTTCCTACATCCTTAACGATAGGCTAATCCCATGGACCCTCCTTGCCCAACCCCCCTCCTCTAGAACTACATAAATTCTACCCGCTGTAAAAATAAAACTGAGGCTTGATCAGAACTTTGTCTTGCCTCCATTTCTTCGCGTCTCCTATCCTCTCATTCCTTTGCAGGATTTGGTATGGAGTACCCACGATGCGTGCCCTGCAGGTCGGGGCATTAGACATTTTTCCAGAAGTAGATACATGAATCTTCAGGATGTAAACTTTGTCATTACGAAAATGCCAGGCAATTCAGCCTCAATTGTAAATATAAACAGTATTCTCTTCATTTATCAGCTTCATACATATTCTGAGCTTTATAAACAGCAATTCTGAATGTTTGAAAGCACTTTCTTGGAAAAACACCATCTAGGGTAGCCGGAATTGTAAACATTATCATTACTCTCTGCATTTGAGAGTTTTCTAACTCTAATCTCGGTGACTGAACTAGGCCATCAGGATAGAATGGCTCTACTTACCTGTATTTAAAGTGTTTCCTACATGTTTCTAATCATTTCCGGGACTATCATGGTGTATTTTAAAAGTTTTACCAAAAGTAGACAGTTTTCCTAGAAGTATACACATGAATCTTCAAGATTTAAATTGTGCCATTCAGAAAACGCCAGGCAATTCAGCCTCAGTTGTAAATATAAACAGTATTCTCTTCATTTATCAGCTTCATACCCGTATTCTCAGCTTTATAAACGGCAATTCTTAATGTTTGAAAGCACATTCTTCGGAAATATGTCATCTAAAGTAGCCAGAATGGTAAACATTATCTGTACTATCATCATTACGCAGCATTCTATCTCTAATCTCCGTGATTGATCATGAACATAAAGATAGAACGGCTCTATGTACCAGCATTTCAAGTGTTTCTTACATGTTTCTAATCATTTCTCGGGACTATCATTGTGTATGTTAAGCGTTTTACTAAAAGTAGACAGTTTTCCTAGAAGTATACACAGGAATCTTCAAGGTTTAAATTGAGTTATTCAGAAAACGCCAGTCTAATCAGAACCACCAGTAAATATAAACAGTATTCTCTTCATTTATCAGCTTCATACATATTCTGAGCTTTATAAACAGCAATTCTTAATGTTTGAAAGCACTTTCCTTGGAAAAACACCATCTAGAGTAGCCGCAATTGTAAACTTCATCATTACTCTCCTCAGTTGAGAGTTTTTTACCTCTAATCCCAGTGATTGAACTAGGCCATAAAGATAGAACGGCTCTATTTAACAGCATTTCAAGTGTTTCTTACATGTTTCTAGTCACTTCCCGGGACTATCCAAGTGTATTTTAAGAGTTTTACCAAAATTAGACATTCTTCCAGAAGTAGATACATGAATCTTCAGGATGTAAACTTTGTCATTAAGAAAATGGCAGGCAATTCAGCCTCAATTGTAAATATAAACAGTATTCTCTTCATTGATCAGCCTCATACACATATTCTGAGCTTTGAAAACAGCAATTCCTCATGTTGGAAGCACTTTCTTTGGAAAAACACCATCTAGAGTAGCCGGAATTGTAAACATTATCATTACTCTCTTCATTTGAGAGTTTTCTCCCTCTAATCTCGGTGCAATCACTAGGCCATCAGGATAGAACGGCTCTATTAACCCGTATTTAAACTGTTTCTTACAGGTCTCTAATCATTTCTGGGACTATCATTGTGTATTTTAAGAGTTTTACCAAAAGTAGACAGTTTTCCTAGAGGTATACACATGAATCTTCGAGATTTAAATTGTGCCATTCAGAAAACGCCAGGCAATTTCACCTCAGTTGTAAATATAAACAGTATTCTCTTCATTTATGAGCTTCATACCCATATTCTCAGCTTTATAAACGGCAATTCTTAATGTTTGAAAGCACATTCTTGGGAAATATGTCATCTAAAGTAGCAAGAATGGTAAATATTATCTGTACTCTCGTCATTACGCAGCATTCTATCTCTAATCTCCGTGATTGATCATGAACATAAAGATAGAACGGCTCTATGTACCAGCATTTCAAGTGTTTCTTACATGTTTCTAATCATTTCTCGGGACTATCATTGTGTATGTTAAGCGTTTTACCAAAATTAGACATTTTTCCAGAAGTAGACACATGAATCTTCAGGATGTAGACTTTGTCATTAAGAAAATGCCAGGCAATTCAGCCTCAATTGTAAATATAAACAGTATTCTCTTCAGTTATCAGCCTCATACACCTAGTCTGAGCTTTAAAAGCAGCAATTCTTAATGTTGGAAGCACTTTTTTTGGAAAAACACCATCAAGAGTAGCCGGAATTGTAAACATTATCATTACTCTCTTCATTTGAGACTTTTCTACCTCTAATCTCGGTGATTGAACTAGGCCATCAGGATAGAACGGCTCTATTTACCCGTATTTAAAGTGTTTCTTACATGTTTCTAATCATTTCCGGGACTATCATTGTGTATTTTAAGAGTTTTACCAAAAGCGGACAGTTTTCCTAGAGGTATACACAGTTATCTTCAAGGTTTAAATTGAGTCATTCAGAAAACGCCAGTCTAATCAGAATCACCTGTAAATAGAAACAGTATTCTCTTCATTTATCAGCTTCATACATATTCTGAGCTTTATAAACAGCAATTCTTAATGTTTGAAAGCACTTTCCTTGGAAAAACAACATCTAGAGTAGCCGCAATTGGAAACTTCATCATTACTCTCCTCAGTTGAGAGTTTTTTACCTCTAATCTCAGTGATTGAACTAGACCATAAAGGTAGCACGGCTCTATTATATCGCATTTCAAGTGTTTCGTACATGTTTCTAGTCACATCCCGGGACTATCCTAATGTATTTTAAGAGTTTTACCAAAATTAGACATTTTTCCAGAAGTAGATACAGGAATCTTCAGGATGTAAACTTTGACATTAAGAAAATGCCAGGCAATTCAGCCTCAATTGTAAATATGAACACTATTCCTTCATTTTAAAGCTTTATTTACAAATACTGAACTCTATAAACTTCAATTCTTAATGTTTAAAAGAACTTTCTTCAGAAAATCGCCAAGTAAATAGGTGGGCATTGTACACATTAACAGTATTCTGGTCATTTCAAAGCTTTCTACCTCTAATCTCGGTGAGAGAACACGGCCATAACGATAGTATGGCTCTATTTACTAGTATTTCAATTGACTCTTACCCACTTCTAAGCATTTCGCAGGGCTATTACTGTGTATTTAAAAGTTTTTCCAAAAATAGACAGTTTTCCTACAGTTATATACATGAATCTTCAGGATTTAAACTGTTTCATTTGTAAAACTCCAGTCAAATCTGACTCAACTGTAAGTAGAAACAGTATTCTCTTTATTTAAAAGCTTTTAACACAAAAACTGAGCAAACTAAATAGTAACTTTTATGTTTGAGAGAACTTTTTGGAAAAAAGCCAAGAAAATTAGACGGAATTGTAAGCATTATCAGTATTCTCGTCAAGTCACAGCTTTCTACGTCTAATCTTGGTGATTGAACACGGCCATGATGATAGTCTGGCTCTATTTACTAGTATTTTAAGTGACTCTTATACACTTGTAGTTATTTCGCAGGACTATTACTCTGTATTTAAAAGTTTTACCAAAAATAGACAGTTTTCCTACAGTTATATACATGAATCTTCAGGATTTAAACTGTTTCATTCCTAAAACTCCAGTCAAATCTGACTCAACTGTAAATAGAAACAGTATTCTCTTTATTTAAAAGCTTTTTACACAAAAACTGAGCTGACTAAATAGTAACTTTGAATGTTTGAGAGAACTTTCTTAGGAAAAATCCAAGAAAATTAGACGGAATTGTAAACATTATCAGTATTCTCGTCAATTCACAGCTTTCTACCTCATTTCTTAGTAATTGAACCCAGCCATAAAGATGGTATGGGTCTATTTCCTTATATTTCAAGTGTTTCCTACAGGTTCCTAATCATTTCCATGTACTGTCATTGTGTATTAAGATTCTACTAAAATGAGGCAGTTTTCTTAGAAATATATACATGAGTCATCACCGTTTAAACTGTTTCATTCAAAAAACTTCCGCCTATTCAGCCTCAATTATAAATATGAACACTATTCCTTCATTTTAAAGGTTTATTTACAAATACTGAACTCTATAAACTTCAATTCTTAATGTTTAAAAGAACTTTCTTCAGAAAATCTCCAAGTAAATTAGCGGGCATTGTACACATTAACAGTATTCTGGTCATTTCAAAGCTTTCTACCTCTAATCTCGGTGAGAGAACACGGCCATAACGATAGTATGGCTCTATTTACTAGTATTTCAAGTGACTCTTACACACTTCTAATCATTTCACAGGACTATTAATGTTTATTTAAAAGTTTTAGAAAAATAGACAGTTTTCTTACACTTATTTACCTGAATCTTCAGGATTTAAACTCTTTCATTCTTAAAACTCCAGTCAAATCTGACTCAACTGTAAATAGAAACAGAATTCTCTTTATTTAAAAGCTTTGTACACAAAACCTGAGCTGACTAAATAGTAACTTTTAATATTAAAATGAACTTTCTTCGGAAAATAGCCAAGAAAATTAGCCGGATTTGTAAACATTATCAGTATTCTCGTCAATTGACAGCTTTCTACCTCTAATCTCGGTAATTGAACATGGCCTTAAAGATAGTATGTGTCTATTTACTTATATTTCAAGTGTTTCCTAGCGGTTTCTAATCATTTCCATGTACAAACGTTGTGTATTTTAAGAGTTTTTACAAATTGTGACAGTTTTCTTAGAAATGTATACAAGAATCATCAGAGTTTAAACTGTTTAATTCCTAAAACTCCAGTCAAATCTAACTCAACTGTAATTAGAAACAGTATTCTCTTTATTTAAAAGCTTTTAACACAAAAACTGAGCAAACTAAATAGTAACTTTTATGTTTGAGAGAACTTTCTTCGGATAAAGGCCAAGAAAATTAGCCGGAATTGTAAACATTATCAGTATTCTCGTCAATTCATAGCTTTCTACCTCCAATCTCGGTAATTGAAGACGGCCTTAAAGATAGTATGGGTCTATTTACTTCTATTTCAAGATTTTCCTACAGGTTCCTAATCATTTCCATGTACAAACGTTGTGTATTTTAAGAGTGTTTACAAAATGCGACAGTTTTCTTAGAAATATATACATGAATCATCACGGTTTAAACTGTTTCATTCAAAAAACTCCCGCCAATTCAGCCTCAATTGTAAATATGAACAGTATTCTCTTCATTTTAAGCTTTATTTACAACTATTGAGCTCTATAAACTGCATTCTTAATGTTTGAAAGAACTTTCTTGAGAAAAACGCCAAGTAAATTAGCCGGAATTGTAAACATTATTACTTTTCCGTCATTTCACAGCTTTCTACCTCTAATCTTGGCGATTGAACACGGCCATTACAATAGTATGGCTCTATTTACTAGTATTTCAAGTGATTCGTACACACTTCCAATCATTTCGCAGGACTATTATTGTGTATTTAAAAGTTTTACCAAAAATAGACAGTTTTCCTACAGTTATATACATGAATCTTCAGGATTTAAACTGTTTCATTCCGAAAACTCTAGTTTAGTCAAATCTGACTCAACTGTAAATAGAAACAGTATTCTCTTTATTTAAAAGCTTTTTACACAAAAACTGAGCTGACTAAATAGTAACTTTGAATGTTTGAGAGAACTTTCTTAGGAAAAATCCAAGAAAATTAGACGGAATTGTAAACATTATCAGTATTCTCGTCAATTCACAGCTTTCTACCTCATATCTTAGTAATTGAACCCGGCCATAAAGATGGTATGGGTTTATTTACTTATATTTCAAGTGTTTCCTACAGGTTCCTAATCATTTCCATGTACTGTCATTGTGTATTAAGATTCTACTAAAATGAGGCAGTTTTCTTAGAAATATATACATGAGTCATCACGGTTTAAACTGTTTCATACAAAAAACTCCCGCCTATTCAGCCTCAATTATAAATATGAACACTATTCCTTCATTTTAAAGGTTTATTTACAAATACTGAGCTCTATAAACTTCAATTCTTAATGTTTAAAAGAACTTTCTTCAGAAAATCGCCAAGTAAATTAGCGGGCATTGTACACATTAACAGTATGCTGGTCATTTCAAAGCTTTCTACCTCTAATCTCGGAGAGAGAACACAGCCATAACGATAGTATGGCTCTACTTACTAGTATTTCAAGTGACTCTTACACACTTCTAATCATTTCACAGGACTATTAATGTGTATTTAAAAGTTTTAGCAAAAATAGACAGTTTTCTTACAGTTATCTACCTGAATCTTCAGGATTTAAACTCTTTCGTTCTTAAAACTCCAGTCAAATCTGACTCAACTGTCTAAACAGAATCACCTGTAAATATAAACAGTATTCTCTTTATTTATCAGCTTCATACATATTCTGAGCTTTATAAACAGCAATTCTTAATGTTTGAAAGCACATTCTTCGGATATATGTCATCTAAAGTAGCCAGAATGGTAAACATTATCTGTACTCTCGTCATGATGCAGCATTCTATCTCTAATCTCCGTGATTGAACATAAACATAAAGATAGAACGGCTCTATGTACCAGCATTTCAAGTGTTTCTTACAAGTTTCTAATCATTTCTCAGGACTATCATTGAGTATGTTAAGCGTTTTACCAAAAGTAGACAGTTTTCCTAGAGGTATACACAGGAATCTTCAAGGTTTAAATTGAGTCATTCAGAAAACACCAGTCTAATCAGAATCACCTGTAAATATAAACAGTATTCTCTTTATTTATCAGCTTCATACATATTCTGAGCTTCATAAACAGCAACTCTTAATGTTTGAAAGCACTTTCCTTGGAAAAATAACATCTAGAGTAGCCGCAATTGTAAACTTCATCATTACTCTCCTCAGATGAGATATTTTTACCTCTAATCTCAGTGATTGAACTAGGCCATAAAGATAGCACGGCTCTATTATACAGCATTTCAAGTGTTTCTTACATGTTTCTATTCAATTCCCAGGACGATCCTAGTGTATTTTAAGAGTTTTACCACGCCGAAACCGGTTTGGCTCAGTGGATAGAGCGTCAGCCTGCAGACTGAAAGGTCCCAGGTACGTTTCCGGTCAAGGGCATGTACCTTGGTTGTGGGCACATCCCCAGTAGGAGATGTGCAGGAAGCAGCTGATCAATGTTTCTCTCTCATCGATGTTTCTAACTCTCTATCTCTCTCCCTTCCTCTCTGTAAAAAATCAATAAAATATATTTAAAAAAAAAAAAAAGAGTTTTAACAAAATTAGACATTTTTCCAGAAGTAGATACATGAATAGTCAGGATGTAAACTTTGTCATTAAGAAAATGCCACGTAATTAAGCTTCAATTGTAAATATACACAGTATTCTCTTCATTGATCTACCTCATACACATACTCAGAGCTTTAAAAACAGCAATTCTTAATGTTGGAAGCACTTTCTTTGGAAAAACACCATCTAGAGTAGCCGGAATTGTAAACATTATCATTACTCTCTTCATTTGAGAGTTTTCTACATCTAATCTCGGTGATTGAACTAGGCCATCAGGATAGAACGTCTCTATTTACCAGTACTTAAAGTGTTTCTTACATGTTTCTAATCGTTTCCGGGACTATCATTGTGTATTTTAAGAGTTTTACCAAAAGTAGACAGTTTTCCTAGAAGTATACACAGGAATCTTCAAGGTTTCAATTGAGTCATTCAGAAAACGCCAGTCTAATCAGAATCACCTGTAAATAGAAACAGTATTCTCTTTATTTATCAGCTTCATACATATTCTGAGGTTTATAAACAGCAACTCTTAATGTTTGAAAGCACTTTCCTTGGAAAAACAACATCTAGAGTAGCCGCAATTGTAAACTTCATCCTTACTCTCCTCAGTTGAGAGTTTTTTACCTCTAATCTCAGTGATTGAACGAGGCCATAAAGATAGCACGGCTCTATTATAAAGCATTTCAAGTGTTTCCTACATGTTTGTAATCACTTCCCTGGACTATCCTAGTGTATTTTAAGAGTTTTACCAAAATTAGACATTTTTCCAGAAGTAGATACACGAATCTTCAGGATGTAAACTTTGTCATTAAGAAAATGCCAGGCAATTCAGCGTCAATAGTAAATATAAACAGTATTCTCTTCATTGATCAGCCTCATACACATATTCTGAGCCTTAAAAACAGCAATTCCTCATGTTGGAAGCACTTTCTTTGTAAAAACACCATCTAGAGTAGCCGGAATTGTAAACATTATCATTAATCTCATCATTTGAGAGTTTTCTCCCTCTAATCTCGGTGATTGAACTAGGCCATCAGGATAGAACGGCTCTATTTACCCGTATTTAAACTGTTTCTTACATGTCTCTAATCATTTCTGGGACTATCATTGTGTATTTTAAGAGTTTTACCAAAAGTAGACCGTTTTCCCAGAAGTATACACATGAATCTTCAAGAGTTAAATTGTGCCATTCAGAAAACGCCAGGCAATTCGGCCTCAGTTGTAAATATAAAAAGTATTCTCTTCATTTATCAGCTTCATACCCATATTCTCAGCTTTTTAAACGGAAATTCTTCATGTTTGAAAGCACTTTCTTTGGAAATACATCATCTCAAGTAGCCAGAATGGTAAACATTATCTGTACTCTCGTCATGACGCAGCATTTTATCTCTAATCTCCGTGATTGAACATGAACATAAAGATAGAACGGCTCTATGTACCAGCATTTCAAGTGTTTCTTACAAGTTTCTAATCATTTCTCGGGACTATCGTGGCGTATGTTAAGCGTTTTACCAAAAGTAGACAGTTTTCCTAGAAGTATACACAGGAATCTTCAAGGTATCAATTGAGTCATTCAGAAAACGCCAGTCTAATCAGAGTCACCTGTAAATAGAAACAGTATTCTCTTTATTTATCAGCTTCATACATATTCTGAGCTTTATAAACAACAACTCTTAATGTTTGAAAGCACTTTCCTTGGAAAAACAACATCTAGAGCAGCCGCCATTGTAAACTTCATCCTTACTCTCCTCAGTTGAGAGTTTTTTACCTCTAATCTTAGTGATTGAACTAGGCCATAAAGATAGCACGGCTCTAGTATACAGCATTTCAAGTGTTTCTTACATGTTTCTAGTCACTTCCCGGGAATATCCTAGTGTATTTTAAGAGTTTTATTAAAATTAGACATTTTTCCAGAAGTAGATACATGAATCTTCAGGATGTAAACTTTGTCATTAAGAAAATGCCAGGCAATTCAGCCTCAATTGTAAATATAAACCGTATTCTCTTCATTGATCAGCCTCATACACATATTCTGAGCCTTAAAGACAGCAATTGCACATGTTGGAAGCAAATTCTTTGGAAAAACACCATCTAGAGAAGCCGGAATTGTAAACATTATCATTACTCTCTTCATTTGAGAGTTTTCTATCTCTAATCTCGGTGACTGAACTAGGCCATCAGGATAGAACGTCTCTATTAACCAGTACTTAAAGTGTTTCTTACATGTTTCTAATCGTTTCCGGGACTATCATTGTGTATTTTAAGAGTTTTACCAAAAGTAGACAGTTTTCCTAGAAGTATACACAGGAATCTTCAAGGTTTCAATTGAGTCATTCAGAAAACGCCAGTCTAATCAGAATCACCTGTAAATAGAAACAGTATTCTCTTTATTTATCAGCTTCATACGTATTCTGAGCTTTATAAACAGCAATTCTTAATGTTTGAAAGCACTTTCCTTGGAAAAACAACATCTAGAGTAGCCGCAAATGTAAACTTCATCCTTACTCTCCTCTGTTGAGAGTTTTTTACCTCTAATCTCAGTGATTGAACTAGGCCATAAAGATAGCACGGCTCTATTATACAGCATTTCAAGTGTTTCTTCCATGTTTCTAGTCACTTCCCGGGACTATCCTAGTGTATTTGAAGAGTTTTACCAAAATTAGACATTTTTCCAGAAGTAGATACATGAATCTTCAGGATGTAAACTTTGTCATTTAGAAAATGCCAGGCAATTCAGCCTCAATTGTAATTATAAACAGTATTCTCTCCATTGATCAACCTAATACACATATTCTGAGCTTTCAAAACAGCAATTGCTCATGTTGGAAGCACTTTCTTTGGAAAAACACCATCTAGAGTAGCCGGAATTGTAAACATTATCATTACTCTCTTCATTTGAGAGTTTTCTACCTCTCATCTCTCTGATTGAACTAGGCCATCAGGATAGAACGGCTCTATTTACCCGCATTTAAACTGTTTCTTACATGTCTCTAATCATTTCTGGGACTATCATTGTGTATTGTAAGAGTGTTACCAAAAGTAGACAGTTTTCCCAGAAGTATACACATGAATCTTCAAGAGTTAAATTGTGCCATTCAGAAAACGCCAGGCAATTCGGCCTCAGTTGTAAATATAAACAGTATTCTCTTCATTTATCAGCTTCATACCCATATTCTCAGCTTTTTAAACAGAAATTCTTAATGTTTGAAAGCACTTTCTTCGGACACATCATCTAAAGTAGCCAGAATGGAAAACATTATGTGTTCTCTCGGCATTACGCAGCATTCTATCTCTAATCTCCGTGAATGAACATGAATATAAAGATAGAACGGCTCTATGTACCAGCATTTCAAGTGTTTCTTACATGTTTCTAATCATTTCTCGGGACTATCATTGTGTCTGTTAAGCGTTTTACCAAAAGTAGACAGTCTTCCTTCAAGTATACACAGGAATCTTCAAGGTTTAAATTGAGTCATTCAAAAAACGCCAGTCTATTCAAAATCACCTGTGAATATAAACAGTATTCTCTTCATTTATCAGATTCATACCCATATTGTCAGCTTTTTAAACGGAAATTCTTAATGTTTGAAAGCACTTTCTTCGGTAATACATCATCTAAAGTAGACCTAATGGAAAACATTATCTGTTCTCTCGGCATTACGAAGCATTCTATCTCTATTCTCCCTGATTGAACATGAACATAAAGATAGAACCGCTCTATGTACCAGCATTTCAAGTGTTTCTTACATGTTTCTAATCATTTCTCAGGACTATCATGGTGTATGTTAAGCGTTTAACCAAAAGTAGACAGTTTTCCTAGAAGTATAAACAGGAATGTTCAAGGTTTCAATTGAGTCATTCAGAAAACGCCAGTCTAATCATAATCACCTGTAAATATAAACAGTATTCTCTTCATTTATCAGCTTCACAATTAGTCTGAGCTTTATAAATGGAAATTCTTAATGTTTGAAAGCACTTTATTTGGAAAAACATCATCTAAAATAGCCAGAATGGTAAACATTATCTGTACAATCGTCATTTCCCAGCATTCTACCTCTAATCTCCGTGATTGAACATGAAAATAAAGATAGAACGGCTCTATGTACCAGCATTTCAAGCGTTTCTTACATGTTTCTAATCATTTCTCGGGACTGTCATGGTGTATGTTAAGCGTTTAACCAAAAGTAGACAGTTTACCCAGAAGTATAAAGAGGAATCTTCAAGGTTTCAATTGAGTCATTCAGAAAACGCCAGTCTAATCATAATCACCTGTAAATATAAACAGTATTCTCTTCATTTATCAACTTCACAAATAGTCTGAGCTTTATAAATGGAAATTCTTAATGTTTGAAAGCACTTTATTTGGAAAAACATCATCTAAAATAGCCAGAATGGTAAACATTATCTGTACAATCGTCATTTCCCAGCATTCTACCTCTAATCTCCGTGATTGAACATGAAAATAAAGATAGAACGGCTCTATGTACCAGCATTTCAAGTGTTTCTTACATGTTTCTAATCATTTCTCGGGACTACCATTGTGTCTGTTAAGCGTTTTACCAAAAGTAGACAGTCTTCCTTCAAGTATACACAGGAATCTTCAAGGTTAAAATTGAGTCATTCAAAAAGCGCCAGTCTAATCAGAATCACCTGTGAATATAAACAGTTTTCTCTTCATTTATCAGATTCATACACATATTGTCAGCTTTTTAAACGGAAATTATTAATGTTTGAAAGCACTTTCTTCGGTAATACATCATCTAAAGTAGACAGAATGGAAAACATTATCTGTTCTCTCGGCATTACGCAGCATTCTATCTATATTCTCCCTGATTGAACATGAACATAAAGATAGAACGGCTCTATGTACCAGCATTTCAAGTGTTTCTTACATGTTTCTAATCATTTCTCAGGACTATCATGGTGTATGTTAAGCGTTTAACCAAAAGTAGACAGTTTTCCTAGAAGTATAAACAGGAATCTTCAAGGTTTCAATTGAGTCATTCAGAAAACGCCAGTTTAATCATAGTCACCTGTAAATATAAACAGTATTCTCTTCATTTATCAGCTTCACAATTCGTCTGAGCTTTATAAATGGAAATTCTTAATGTTTGAAAGCACTTTATTTGGAAAAACATCATCTAAAATAGCCAGAATTGTAAACATTATCTGTACAATCTTCATTTCCCATCATTCTACCTCTAATCTCCGTGTTTGAACATGAAAATAAAGATAGAACGGTTCTATGTACCAGCATTTCAAGTGTTTCTTACATGTTTCTAATCATTTCTCGGGACTATCATTGTGTCTGTTAAGCGTTTAACCAAAAGTAGACAGTTTTCCTAGAAGTATAAAAAGGAATGTTCAAGGTTTCAATTGAGTCATTCAGAAAACGCCAGTCTAATCAGAATCACCTGTGAATATAAACAGTATTCTCTTTATTTATCAGCTTCCTACATATTCTGAGCTTTATAAACAGCAATTCTTAATGTTTGAAAGCACATTCTTCGGAAATATGTCATCTAAGGTAGCCAGAATGGTAAACATTATCTGTACTGTCGTCATTACGCAGCATTCTGTCTCTAATCTCCGCGATTAAACATGAATATAAAGATAGAACGGCTCTATGTACCAGCATTTCAAGTGTTTCTTACATGTTTATAATCATTTCTCGGGACTATCATGGTGTATGTTAAGCGTTTAACCAAAAGTAGACAGTTTTCCTAGAAGTATAAACAGGAATCTTCAAGGTTTCAATTGAGTCATTCAGAAAACGCCAGTCTAATCAGAATCACCTGTGAATATAAACAGTATTCTCTTTATTTATCAGCTTCCTACATATTCTGAGCTTTATAAACAGCAATTCTTAATGTTTGAAAGCACATTCTTCGGAAATATGTCATCTAAGGTAGCCAGAATGGTAAACATTATCTGTACTGTCGTCATTACGCAGCATTCTGTCTCTAATCTCCGTGATTGAACATGAAAATAAAGATAGAACGGCTCTATGTACCAGCATTTCAAGTGTTTCTTACATGTTTCTAATCATTTCTCGGGACTATCATTGTGTATTGTAAGAGTTTTACCAAAAGTAAACAGTTTTCCCAGAAGTATACACATGAGTCTTCAAGAGTTAAATTGCGCCATTCAGAAAACGCCAGGAAATTCGGCCTCAGTTGTAAATATAAACAGTATTCTCTTCATTTATCAGCTTCATACCCATATTCTCAGCTTTTTAAACGGAAATTCTTAATGTTTGAAAGCACTTTCTTCGGACATACATCATCTAAAGTAGCCAGAATGGAAAACATTATCTGTTCTCTCGGCATTACGCAACATTCTATCTCTAATCTCCGTGATTGAACATGAACATAAAGATAGAACGGCTCTATGTACCAGCATTTCAAGTGTTTCTTACATGTTTCTAATCATTTCTCGGGACTATCATTGTGTCTGTTAAGCGTTTTACCAAAAGTAGACAGTTTTCCTACAAGTATACACAGGAATCTTCAAGGTTTAAATTGAGTCATTCAAAAAACGCCAGTCTAATCAGAATCACCTGTGAATATAAACAGTATTCTTTTCATTTATCAGCTTCATACTCATATTGTCAGCTTTATAAACGGAAATTCTTAATGTTTGAAAGCACTTTCTTTGGTAATACATCATCTAAAGTAGCCAGAATGGTAAACATCATCTCTACTCTTGTCAATACCCAGCATTCTATCTCTAAGCTCCGGGATTGAACATGAACATAAAGATAGAAAGGCTCTATGTACCAGCATTTCAAGTGTTTCTTACAAGTTTCTAATCATTTCTCGGGAATATCATTGCGTATGTTAAGCGTTTTACCAAAAGTATACAGTTTCCTGGAAGTATACACACAGGAATCTTCAAGGTTTCAATTGAGTCATTCAGAACACGCCAGTCTAATCAGAATCACCTGTAAATAGAAACAGTATTCTCTTTATTTATCAGCTTCATACGTATTCTGAGCTTTATAAACAGCAATTCATAATGTTTGAAAGCACTTTCCTTGGAAAAACAACATCTAGAGTAACCGCAAATGTAAACTTCATCCTTACTCTCCTCTGTTGAGAGTTTTTTACCTCTAATCTCAGTGATTGAACTAGGCCATAAAGATAGCACGGCTCTATTATACAGCATTTCAAGTGTTTCTTCCATGTTTCTAGTCACTTCCCGGGACTATCCTAGTGTATTTGAAGAGTTTTACCAAAATTAGACATTTTTCCAGAAGTAGATACATGAATCTTCAGGATGTAAACTTTGTCATTTAGAAAATGCCAGGCAATTCAGCCTCAATTGTAATTATAAACAGTATTCTCTCCATTGATCAACCTAATACACATATTCTGAGCTTTCAAAACAGCAATTCCTCATGTTGGAAGCACTTTCTTTGGAAAAACACCATCTAGAGTAGCCGGAATTGTAAACATTATCATTACTCTCTTCATTTGAGAGTTTTCTACCTCTAATCTCTCTGATTGAACTAGGCCATCAGGATAGAACGGCTCTATTTACCCGCATTTAAACTGTTTCTTGCATGTCTCTAATCATTTCTGGGACTATCATTGTGTATTGTAAGAGTTTTACCAAAGGTAGACAGTTTTCCCAGAAGTATACACATGAATCTTCAAGAGTTAAATTGTGCCATTCAGAAAACGCCAGGCAATTCGGCCTCAGTTGTAAATATAAACAGTATTCTCTTCATTTATCAGCTTCATACCCATATTCTCAGCTTTTTAAACAGAAATTCTTAATGTTTGAAAGCACTTTCTTCGGACATACATCATCTAAAGTAGCCAGAATGGAAAACATTATCTGTTCTCTCGGCATTACGCAGCATTCTATCTCTAATCTCCGTGATTGAACATGAACATAAAGATAGAACGGATCTATGTACCAGCATTTCAAGTGTTTCTTACATGTTTCTAATCATTTCTCGGGACTATCATGGTGTATGTTAAGCGTTTAACCAAAAGTAGACAGTTTTCCTAGAAGTATAAACAGGAATCTTCAAGGTTTCAATTGAGTCATTCAGAAAACGCCAGTCTAATCATAATCACCTGTAAATATAAACAGTATTCTCTTCATGTATCAGCTTCACAAATAGCCTGAGCTTTATAAATGGAAATTCTTAATGTTTGAAAGCAATTTATTTGGAAAAACATCATCTAAAATAGCCAGAATGGTAAACATTATCTGTGCAATCGTCATTTCCCACCATTCTACCTCTATTCTCTGTGATTGAACATGAAAATAAAGATAGAACGGCTCTATGTACCAACATTTCAAGTGTTTCTTACATGTTTCTAATCATTTCTCGGGACTATCATTGTGTCTGTTAAGCGTTTTACCCAAAGTAGACAGTCTTCCTACAAGTATACACAGGAATCTTCAAGGTTTAAATTGAGTCATTCAAAAAAAGCCAGTCTAATCAGAATCACCTGTGAATATAAACAGTATTCTCTTCATTTATCAGCTTCATATCCATATTGTCAGCTTTTTAAATGGAAATTCTTAATGTTTGAAAGCACTTTCTTCGGTAATACATCATCTAAAGTAGACAGAATGGAAAACATTATCTGTTCTCTCCGCATTAGGCAGCATTCTATTTCTATTCTCCTTGATTGAACATGAACATAAAGATAGAACGGCTCTATGTACCAGCATTTCAAGTGTTTCTTACATGTTTCTAATCATTTATCGGGACTATCATGGTGTATATTAAGGGTTTAACCAAAAGTAGACAGTTTTCCTAGAAGTATAAACAGGAATGTTCAAGGTTTCAATGGAGTCATTCAGAAAACGCCAGTCTAATCATAATCACCTGTAAATATAAACAGTATTCTCTTCATTTATCAGCTTCACAATTAGTCTGAGCTTTATAAATGGAAATTCTTAATGTTTGAAAGCACTTTATTTGGAAAAACATCATCTAAAATAGCCAGAATGGTAAACATTATCTGTACAATCGTCATTTCCCAGCATTCTACCTCTAATCTCCGTGATTGAACATGAAAATAAAGATAGAACGGCTCTATGTACCAGCATTTCAAGTGTTTCTTACATGTTTCTAATCATTTCTCGGGACTGTCATGGTGTATGTTAAGTGTTTAACCAAAAGTAGACAGTTTACCTAGAAGTATAAACAGGAATCTTCAAGGTTCCAATTTAGTCATTCAGAAAACGCCAGTCTAATCATAATCACCTGTAAATATAAACAGTATTCTCTTCATTTATCAGCTTCACAAATAGTCTGAGCTTTATAAATGGAAATTCTTAATGTTTGAAAGCACTTTATTTGGAAAAACATCATCTAAAATAGCCAGAATGGTAAACATTATCTCTACTCTTGTCAATACCCAGCATTCTATCTCTAAGCTCCGGGATTGAACATGAACATAAAGATAGAAAGGCTCTATGTACCAGCATTTCAAGTGTTTCTTACAAGTTTCTAATCATTTCTCGGGAATATCATTGCGTATGTTAAGCGTTTTACCAAAAGTAGACAGTTTTCCTAGAAGTATACACACAGGAATCTTCAAGGTATCAATTGAATCATTCAGAAAACGCCAGTCTAATCAGAATCACCTGTAAATAGAAACAGTATTCTCTTTATTTATCAGCTTCATACGTATTCTGAGCTTTATAAACAGCAATTCTTAATGTTTGAAAGCACTTTCCTTGGAAAAACAACATCTAGAGTAGCCGCAAATGTAAACTTCATCCTTACTCTCCTTTGTTGAGAGTTTTTTACCTCTAATCTCAGTGATTGAACTAGGCCATAAAGATAGCACGGCTCTATTATACAGCATTTCAAGTGTTTCTTCCATGTTTCTAGTCACTTCCCGGGACTATCCTAGTTTATTTGAAGAGTTTTACCAAAATTAGACATTTTTCCAGCAGTAGATACATGAATCTTCAGGATGTAAACTTTGTCATTTAGAAAATGCCAGGCAATTCAGCCTCAATTGTAATTATAAACAGTATTCTCTCCATTGATCAACCTAATACACATATTCTGAGCTTTAAAAACAGCAATTCCTAGTGTTGGAAGCACTTTCTTTGGAAAAACACCATCTAGAGTAGCCGGAATTGTAAACATTATCATTACTCTCTTCATTTGAGAGTTTTCTACCTCTAATCTCTCTGATTGAACTAGGCCATCAGGATAGAACGGCTCTATTTACCCGCATTTAAACTGTTTCTTACATGTCTCTAATCATTTCTGGGACTATCATTGTGTATTGTAAGAGTTTTACCAAAAGTAGACAGTTTTCCCAGAAGTATACACATGAATCTTCAAGAGTTAAATTGTGCCATTCAGAAAACGACAGGCAATTCGGCCTCAGTTGTAAATATAAACAGTATTCTCTTCATTTATCAGCTTCATACCCATATTCTCAGCTTTTGAAACGGAAATTCTTAATGTTTGAAAGCACTTTCTTCGGACATACATCATCTAAGGTAGCCAGAATGGAAAACATTATCTGTTCTCACGGCATTACGCAGCATTCTATCTCTAATCTCCGTGATTGAACATGAACATAAAGATAGAACGGCTCTATGTACCAGCATTTCAAGTGTTTCTTACATGTTTATAATCATTTCTCGGGACTAGCATGGTGTATGTTAAGCGTTTAACCAAAAGTAGACAGTTTTCCTAGAAGTATAAACAGGAATGTTCAAGGTTTCAATTGAGTCATTCAGAAAACGCCAGTCTAATCAGAATCACCTGTAAATAGAAACTGTATTCTCTTTATTTACCAGCTTCCTACATTTTCTGAGCTTTATAAACAGCAATTCTTAATGTTTGAAAGCACATTCTTCGGAAATATGTCATCTAAGGTAGCCAGAATGGTAAACATTATCTGTACTGTCGTCATTACGCAGCATTCTGTCTCTAATCTCCGTGATTGAACATGAAAATAAAGATAGAACGGCTCTATGTACCAGCATTTCAAGTGTTTCTTACATGTTTCTAATCATTTCTCGGGACTGTCATTGTGTATTGTAAGAGTTTTACCAAAAGTAGACAGTTTTCCCAGAAGTATACACATGAGTCTTCAAGAGTTAAATTGCGCCATTCAGAAAACGCCAGGAAATTAGGCCTCAGTTGTAAATATAAACAGTATTCTCTTCATTTATCAGCTTCATACCCATATTGTCAGCTTTTTAAACGGAAATTCTTAATGTTTGAAAGCCCTTTCTTCGGTAATACATCATCTAAAGTAGACAGAATGGAAAACATTATCTGTTCTCTCCGCATTAGGCAGCATTCTATCTCTATTCTCCTTGATTGAACATGAACATAAAGATAGAACGGCTCTATGTACCAGCATTTCAAGTGTTTCTTACATGTTTCTAATCATTTATCGGGACTATCATGGTGTATATTAAGGGTTTAAACAAAAGTAGACAGTTTTCCTAGAAGTATAAACAGGAATGTTCAAGGTTTCAATTGAGTCATTCAGTAACGCCAGTCTAATCAGAATCACCTGTAAATAGAAACAGTATTCTCTTTATTTACCAGCTTCCTACATTTTCTGAGCTTTATAAACAGCAATTCTTAATGTTTGAAAGCACATTCTTCGGAAATATGTCATCTAACGTAGCCAGAATGGTAAACACTATCTGTACTGTCGTCATTACGCAGCATTCTGTCTCTAATCTCCGTGATTGAACATGAAAATAAAGATAGAACGGCTCTATGTACCAGCATTTCAAGTGTTTCTTACATGTTTCTAATCATTTCTTCGGACTATCATTGTGTAGTGTAAGAGTTTTACCAAAAGTAGACAGTTTTCCCAGAAGTATACACATGAGTCTTCAAGAGTTAAATTGCGCCATTCAGAAAACGCCAGGAAATTCGGCCTCAGTTGTAAATATAAACAGTATTCTCTTCATTTATCAGCTTCATACCCATATTGTCAGCTTTTTAAACGGAAATTCTTAATGTTTGAAAGCACTTTCTTCGGTAATACATCATCTAAAGTAGACAGAATGGAAAACATTATCTGTTCTCTCCGCATTAGGCAGCATTCTATCTCTATTCTCCTTGATTGAACATGAACATAAAGATAGAACGGCTCTATGTACCAGCATTTCAAGTGTTTCTTACATGTTTCTAATCATTTATCGGGACTATCATGGTGTATATTAAGGGTTTAAACAAAAGTAGACAGTTTTCCTAGAAGTATAAACAGGAATGTTCAAGGTTTCAATTGAGTCATTCAGGAACGCCAGTCTAATCAGAATCACCTGTAAATAGAAACAGTATTCTCTTTATTTACCAGCTTCCTACATTTTCTGAGCTTTATAAACAGCAATTCTTAATGTTTGAAAGCACATTCTTCGGAAATATGTCATCTACGGTAGCCAGAATGGTAAACATTATCTGTACTGTCGTCATTACGCAGCATTCTGTCTCTAATCTCCGTGATTGAACATGAAAATAAAGATAGAACGGCTCTATGTACCAGCATTTCAAGTGTTTCTTACATGTTTCTAATCATTTCTCGGCACTATCATTGTGTCTGTTAAGCGTTTTACCAAAAGTAGACAGTCTTCCTACAAGTATACCCAGGAATCTTCAAGGTTTAAATTGAGTCATTCAAAAAACGCCAGTCTAATCAGAATCACCTGTGAATATAAACAGTATTCTTTTCATTTCTTAGCTTCATACCCATATTGTCAGCTTTTTAAACGGAAATTCTTAATGTTTGAAAGCAATTTCTTCGGTAATACATCATCTAAAGTAGCCAGAATGGTAAACATTATCTCTACTCTTGTCAATACCCAGCATTCTATCTCTAAGCTCCGGGATTGAACATGAACATAAAGATAGAAAGGCTCTATGTACCAGCATTTCAAGTGTTTCTTACAAGTTTCTAATCATTTCTCGGGAATATCATTGCGTATGTTAAGCGTTTTACCAAAAGTAGACAGTTTTCCTAGAAGTATACACACAGGAATCTTCAAGGTATCAATTGAATCATTCAGAAAACGCCAGTCTAATCAGAATCACCTGTAAATCGAAACAGTATTCTCTTTATTTATCAGCTTCATACGTATTCTGAGCTTTATAAACAGCAATTCTTAATGTCTGAAAGCACTTTCCTTGGAAAAACAACATCTAGAGTAGCCGCAAATGTAAAGTTCATCCTTACTCTCCTCTGTTGAGAGTTTTTTACCTCTAATCTCAGTGATTGATCTAGGCCATAAAGATAGCACGGCTCTATTATACAGCATTTCAAGTGTTTCTTCCATGTTTCTAGTCACTTCCCGGGACTATCCTAGTGTATTTTAAGAGTTTTACCAAAATTAGACATTTTTCCAGAAGTAGATACATGAATCTTCAGGATGTAAACTTTGTCATTTAGAAAATGCCAGGCAATTCAGCCTCAATTGTAATTATAAACAGTATTCTCTTCAGTTATCAGCTTCACAAATAGTCTGAGCTTTATAAATGGAAATTCTTAATGTTTGAAAGCACTTTATTTGGAAAAACATCATCTAAAATAGCCAGAATGGTAAACATTATCTGTACAATCTTCATTTCCCAGCATTCTACCTCTAATCTCCGTGATTGAACATGAAAATAAAGATAGAACGGCTCTATGTACCGGCATTTCAAGTGTTTCTTACATGTTTCTAATCATTTCTCGGGACTATCATTGTGTCTGTTAAGCGTTTTACCAAAAGTAGACAGTCTTCCTACAAGTATACACAGGAATCTTCAAGGTTTAAATTGAGTCATTCAAAAAACGCCAGTCTAATCAGAATCACCTGTGAATATAAACAGTATTCTCTTCATTTATCAGATTCATACCCATATTGTCAGCTTTTTAAACGGAAATTCTTAATGTTTGAAAGCACTTTCTTCGGTAATACATCATCTAAAGGAGACAGAATGGAAAACATTATCTGTTCTCTCGGCATTACGCAGCATTCTATCTCAATTCTCCCTGATTGAACATGAACATAAAGATAGAACGGCTCTATGTACCAGCATTTCAAGTGTTTCTTACATGTTTCTAATCATTTCTCGGGACTATCATGGTGTATGTTAAGTGTTTAACCAAAAGTAGACAGTTTACCTAGAAGTATAAACAGGAATCTCCAAGGTTTCAATTGAGTCATTCAAAAAACGACAGTCTAATCAGAATCACCTGGGAATATAAACAGTATTCTCTTCATTTATCAGCTTCATACCCATATTCTCAGCTTTTTAAACGGAAATTCTTATTGTTTGAAAGCACTTTCTTCGGTAATACATCATCTAAAGTAGACAGAATGGAAAACATTATCTGTTCTCTCGGCATTACGCAGCATTCTATCTCTAATCTCCGTGATTGAACATGAACATAAAGATAGAACGGCTCTATGTACCAGCATTTCAAGTGTTTCTTACATGTTTCTAATCATTTCTCAGGACTATCATGGTGTATGTTAAGCGTTTAACCAAAAGTAGACAGTTTTCCTAGAAGTATAAACAGGAATGTTCAAGGTTTCAGTTGAGTCATTCAGAAAGGGCCAGTCTAATCAGAATCACCTGTAAATAGAAACAGTATTCTCTTCATTTATCAGCTTCACAAATAGTCTGAGCTTTATAAATGGAAATTCTTAATGTTTGAAAGCACTTTATTTGGAAAAACATCATCTAAAATAGCCAGAATGGTAAACATTATCTGTACTATCGTCATTTCCCAGCATTCTACCTCTAATCTCCGTGATTGAACATGAAAATAAAGATAGAACGGCTCTATGTACCAGCATTTCAAGTGTTTCTTACATGTTTCTAATCATTTCTCGGGACTATCATTGTGTCTGTTAAGCGTTTTACCAAAAGTAGACAGTCTTCCTACAAGTATACACAGGAATCTTCAAGGTTTAAATTGAGTCATTCAAAAAACGCCAGTCTAATCAGAATCACCTGTGAATATAAACAGTATTCTCTTCATTTATCAGATTCATACCAATATTGTCAGCTTTTTAAACGGAAATTCTTAATGTTTGAAAGCACTTTCTTCGGTAATACATCATCTAAAGGAGACAGAATGGAAAACATTATCTGTTCTCTCGGCATTACGCAGCATTCTATCTCAATTCTCCCTGATTGAACATGAACATAAAGATATAACGGCTCTATGTACCAGCATTTCAAGTGTTTCTTACATGTTTCTAATCATTTCTCGGGACTATCATGGTGTATGTTAAGTGTTTAACCAAAAGTAGACAGTTTACCTAGAAGTATAAACAGGAATCTCCAAGGTTTCAATTGAGTCATTCAAAAAACGACAGTCTAATCAGAATCACCTGTGAATATAAACAGTATTCTCTTCATTTATCAGCTTCATACCCATATTCTCAGCTTTTTAAATGGAAATTCTTATTGTTTGAAAGCACTTTCTTCGGTAATACATCATCTAAAGTAGACAGAATGGAAAACATTATCTGTTCTCTCGGCATTACGCAGCATTCTATCTCTAATCTCCGTGATTGAACATGAACATAAAGATAGAACGGCTCTATGTACCAGCATTTCAAGTGTTTCTTACATGTTTCTAATCATTTCTCAGGACTATCATGGTGTATGTTAAGCGTTTAACCAAAAGTAGATAGTTTTCCTAGAAGTAGAAACAGGAATGTTCAAGGTTTCAATTGAGTCATTCAGAAAAAGCCAGTCTAATCAGAATCACCTGTAAATAGAAACAGTATTCTCTTTATTTACCAGCTTCCTACATTTTCTGAGCTTTATAAAGAGCAATTCTTAATGTTTGAAAGCACATTCTTCGGAAATATGTCATCTAAGGTAGCCAGAATGGTAAACATTATCTGTACTGTCGTCATTACGCAGCATTCTGTCTCTAATCTCCGTGATTGAACATGAAAATAAAGATAGAATGGCTGATGTACCAGCATTTCAAGTGTTTCTTACATGTTTCTAATCATTTCTCGGGACTATCATTGTGTCTGTTAACCGTTTTACCAAAAGTAGACAGTCTTCCTACAAGTATACACAGGCATCTTCAAGGTTTAAATTGAGTCATTCAAAAAACGCCAGTCTAATCAGAATCACCTGTGAATATAAACAGTATTCTCTTCATTTATCAGCTTCATACCCATATTCTCAGCTTTTTAAACGGAAATTCTTATTGTTTGAAAGCACTTTATTCGGTAATACATCATCTAAAGTAGCCAGAATGGTAAACATTATCTCTACTCTTGTCAATACCCAGCATTCTATCTCTAAGCTCCGTGATTGAACATGAACATAAAGATAGAACGGCTCTATGTACCAGCATTTCAAGTGTTTCTTAGAAGTTTCTAATCATTTCTCGGGAATATCATTCCGTATGTTAAGCGTTTTACAAAAGTAGACAGTTTTCCTTGAAGTATACACACAGGAATCTTCAAGGTTTCAATTGAGTCATTCAGAAAATGCCAGTCTAATCAGAATCACCTGTAAATAGAAACAGTATTCTCTTTATTTATCATCTTCATACGTATTCTGAGTTTTATAAACAGCAATTCTTAATGTTTGAAAGCACTTTCCTTGGAAAAACAACATCTAGAGTAGCCGCAATGGTAAACTTCATCCTTACTCTCCTCTGTTGAGAGTTTTTTACCTCTAATCTCAGTGATTGAACTAGGCCATAAAGATAGCACGGCCCTATTATACAGCATTTCAAGTTTTTCTTCCATGTTTCTAGTCACTTCCCTGGACTATCCTAGTGTATTTTAAGAGTTTTACCAAAATTAGACATTTTTCCAGAAGAAGATACATGAATCTTCAGGATGTAAACTTTGTCATTTAGAAAATGCCAGGCAATTCAGCCTCAATTGTAATTGTAAACAGTATTCTCTCCATTGATCAACCCAATACACATATTCTGAGCTTTCAAAACAGCAATTTCTCATGTTGGAAGCACTTTCTTTGGAAAAACACCATCTAGAGTAGCCAGAATTGTAAACATTATCATTACTCTCTTCATTTGAGACTTTTCTACCTCTAATCTCTCTGATTGAACTAGGCCATCAGGATAGAACGGCTCTATTTACCCGCATTTAAACTGTTTCTTACATGTCTCTAATCATTTCTGGGACTATCATTGTGTATTGTAAGAGTTTTACCAAAAGTAGAGAGTTTTCCCAGAAGTATAACATGAATCTTCAAGAGTTAAATTGCGCCATTCACAAAACGCCAGGCAATTCGGCCTCAGTTGTAAATATAAACAGTATTCTCTTCATTTATCAGCTTCATACCCATATTCTCAGCTTTTTAAACGGAAATTCTTAATGTTTGAGAGCACTTTCTTCGGAAATACATCATCTAAAGTAGCCAGAATGGAAAACATTATCTGTTCTCTCGGCATTACGCAGCATTCTATCTCTAATCTCCGTGATTGAACATGAACATACAGATAGAACAGCTCTATGTACCAGCATTTCAAGTGTTTCTTACATGTTTCTAATCATTTCTCGGGAATATCATTGTGTCTGTTAAGCGTTTTACCAAAAGTAGACAGTCTTCCTTCAAGTATACACAGGAATCTTCAAGGTTTAAATTGAGTCATTCAAAAAACGCCAGTCTAATCAGAATCACCTGTGCATATAAACAGTATTCTCTTCATTTATCAGCCTCATACCCATATTGTCAGCTTTTTAAACGGAAATTCTTATTGTTTGAAAGAACTTTTCTCGGTAATACATCATCTAAAGTAGACAGAATGGAAAACATTATCTGTTCTCTCGGCATTACGCAGCATTCTATCTCTAATCTCCGTGATTGAACATGAACATAAAGATAGAACCTCTCTATGTACCAGCATTTCAAGTGTTTCTTACATGTTTCTAATCATTTCTCCGGACTATCATGGTGTATGTTAAGCGTTTAACCAAAAGTAGACAGTTTTCCTAGAAGTATAAACAGGAATGTTCAAGGTTTCAATTGAGTCATTCAGAAAAAGCCAGTCTAATCAGAATCACCTGTAAATAGAAACAGTATTCTCTTTATTTATCGGCTTCCTACATATTCTGAGCTTTATAAACAGCAATTCTTAATGTTTGAAAGCACATTCTTCGGAAATATGTCATCTAAGGTAGCCAGAATGGTAAACATTATCTGTACTGTCATCATTACGCAGCATTCTGTCTCTAATCTCCGTGATTGAACATGAATATAAAGATAGAAAGGCTCTATGTACCAGCATTTCAAGTGTTTCTTACATGTTTCTAACCATTTCTCGGGACATTCATTGTGTCTGTTAAGCGTTTTACCAAAAGTAGACAGTTTTCCTAGAGGTATACACAGGAATCTTCAAGGTTTAATTTGAGTCATTCAGAAAACGGCAGTCTAATCATAATCACCTGTAAATGTAAACAGGATTCTCTTCATTTATCAGCTTCACAAATAGTCTGAAATTTATAAATAGAAATTCTTAATGTTTGAAAGCACTTTATTTGGAAAAACATCATCTAAAATAGCCAGAATGATAAACATTATCTGTACAATCGTCATTTCCCAGCATTCTACCTCTAATCTCCGTGATTGAACATGAAAATAAAGATAGAACGGCTCTATGTACCAGCATTTCAAGTGTTTCTTACATGTTTCTAATAATTTCTCGGGACTATCATTGTGTCTGTTAAGCGTTTTACCAAAAGTAGACAGTCTTCCTACAAGTATACACAGGAATCTTCAAGGTTTAAATTGAGTCATTCAAAAAACGCCAGTCTAATCAGAATCACCTGTGAATATAAACAGTATTCTCTTCATTTATCAGATTCATACCCATATTGTCAGCTTTTTAAACGGAAATTCTTAATGTTGGAAAGCACTTTCTTCGGTAATACATCATCTAAAGGAGACAGAATGGAAAACATTATCTGTTCTCTCGGCATTACGCAGCATTCTATCTCAATTCTCCCTGATTGAACATGAACATAAAGATAGAACGGCTCTATGTACCAGCATTTCAAGTGTTTCTTACATGTTTCTAATCATTTCTCGGGACTATCATGGTGTATGTTAAGTGTTTAACCAAAAGTAGACAGTTTACCTAGAAGTATAAACAGGAATCTCCAAGGTTTCAATTGAGTCATTCAAAAAACGACAGTCTAATCAGAATCACCTGTGAATATAAACAGTATTCTCTTCATTTATCAGCTTCATACCCATATTCTCAGCTTTTTAAACGGAAATTCTTATTGTTTGAAAGCACTTTCTTCGGTAATACATCATCTAAAGTAGACAGAATGGAAAACATTATCTGTTCTCTCGGCATTACGCAGCATTCTATCTCTAATCTCCGTGATTGAACATGAACATAAAGATAGAACGGCTCTATGTACCAGCATTTCAAGTGTTTCTTACATGTTTCTAATCATTTCTCAGGACTATCATGGTGTATGTTAAGCGTTTAACCAAAAGTAGATAGTTTTCCTAGAAGTAGAAACAGGAATGTTCAAGGTTTCAATTGAGTCATTCAGAAAAAGCCAGTCTAATCAGAATCACCTGTAAATAGAAACAGTATTCTCTTTATTTACCAGCTTCCTACATTTTCTGAGCTTTATAAAGAGCAATTCTTAATGTTTGAAAGCACATTCTTCGGAAATATGTCATCTAAGGTAGCCAGAATGGTAAACATTATCTGTTCTGTCGTCATTACGCAGCATTCTGTCTCTAATCTCCGTGATTGAACATGAAAATAAAGATAGAATGGCTGATGTACCAGCATTTCAAGTGTTTCTTACATGTTTCTAATCATTTCTCGGGACTATCATTGTGTCTGTTAACCGTTTTACCAAAAGTAGACAGTCTTCCTACAAGTATACACAGGCATCTTCAAGGTTTAAATTGAGTCATTCAAAAAACGCCAGTCTAATCAGAATCACCTGTGAATATAAACAGTATTCTCTTCATTTATCAGCTTCATACCCATATTCTCAGCTTTTTAAACGGAAATTCTTATTGTTTGAAAGCACTTTATTCGGTAATACATCATCTAAAGTAGCCAGAATGGTAAACATTATCTCTACTCTTGTCAATACCCAGCATTCTATCTCTAAGCTCCGTGATTGAACATGAACATAAAGATAGAACGGCTCTATGTACCAGCATTTCAAGTGTTTCTTAGAAGTTTCTAATCATTTCTCGGGAATATCATTCCGTATGTTAAGCGTTTTACCAAAAGTAGACAGTTTTCCTTGAAGTATACACACAGGAATCTTCAAGGTTTCAATTGAGTCATTCAGAAAATGCCAGTCTAATCAGAATCACCTGTAAATAGAAACAGTATTCTCTTTATTTATCATCTTCATACGTATTCTGAGTTTTATAAACAGCAATTCTTAATGTTTGAAAACACTTTCCTTGGAAAAACAACATCTAGAGTAGCCGCAATGGTAAACTTCATCCTTACTCTCCTCTGTTGAGAGTTTTTTACCTCTAATCTCAGTGATTGAACTAGGCCATAAAGATAGCACGGCCCTATTATACAGCATTTCAAGTTTTTCTTCCATGTTTCTAGTCACTTCCCTGGACTATCCTAGTGTATTTTAAGAGTTTTACCAAAATTAGACATTTTTCCAGAAGTAGATACATGAATCTTCAGGATGTAAACTTTGTCATTTAGAAAATGCCAGGCAATTCAGCCTCAATTGTAATTGTAAACAGTATTCTCTCCATTGATCAACCTAATACACATATTCTGAGCTTTCAAAACAGCAATTTCTCATGTTGGAAGCACTTTCTTTGGAAAAACACCATCTAGAGTAGCCGGAATTGTAAACATTATCATTACTCTCTTCATTTGAGACTTTTCTACCTCTAATCTCTCTGATTGAACTAGGCCATCAGGATAGAACGGCTCTATTTACCCGCATTTAAACTGTTTCTTACATGTCTCTAATCATTTCTGGGACTATCATTGTGTATTGTAAGAGTTTTCCCAAAGTAGACAGTTTTCCCAGAAGTATACACATGAATCTTCAAGAGTTAAATTGCGCCATTCACAAAACGCCAGGAAATTCGGCCTCAGTTGTAAATATAAACAGTATTCTCTTCATTTATCAGCTTCATACCCATATTCTCAGCTTTTTAAATGGAAATTCTTAATGTTTGAAAGCACTTTCTTCGGACATACATCATCTAAAGTAGCCAGAATGGAAAACATTATCTGTTCTCTCGGCATTACGCAGCATTCTATCTCTAATCTCCGTGATTGAACATGAACATACAGATAGAACAGCTCTATGTACCAGCATTTCAAGTGTTTCTTACATGTTTCTAATCATTTCTCGGGAATATCATTGTGTCTGTTAAGCGTTTTACCAAAAGTAGACAGTCTTCCTTCAAGTATACACAGGAATCTTCAAGGTTTAAATTGAGTCATTCAAAAAACGCCAGTCTAATCAGAATCACCTGTGAATATAAACAGTATTCTCTTCATTTATCAGATTCATACCCATATTGTCAGCTTTTTAAACGGAAAATCTTAATGTTTGAAAGCATTTTCTTTGGTAATACATCATCTAAAGTAGACAGAATGGAAAACATTATCTGTTCTCTCGGCATTACGCAGCATTCTATCTCTATTCTCCCTGATTGAACATGAACATAAAGATAGAACGGCTCTATGTACCAGCATTTCAAGTGTTTCTTACATGTTTCTAATTATTTCTCGGGACTATCATGGTGTATGTTAAGTGTTTAACCAAAAGTAGACAGTTTACCTAGAAGTATAAACAGGAATCTTCAAGGTTTCAATTGAGTCATTCAGAAAAAGCCAGTCTAATCAGAATCACCTGTAAATATAAACAGTATTCTCTTCATTTATCAGCTTCACAAATAGTCTGAGCTTTATAAATGGAAATTCTTAATGTTTGAAAGCACTTTATTTGGAAAAACATCATCTAAAATAGCCAGAATGGTAAACATTATCTGTACAATCGTCATTTCCCAGCATTCTACCTCTAATCTCCGTGATTGAACATGAAAATAAAGATAGAACGGCTCTATGTACCAGCATTTCAAGTGTTTCTTACATGTTTCTAATCATTTCTCGGGACTATCATTGTGTCTGTTAAGCGTTTTACCAAAAGTAGACAGTCTTCCTTCAAGTATACACAGGAATCTTCAAGGTTTAAATTGAGTCATTCAAAAAACGCCAGTCTAATCAGAATCACCTGTGCATATAAACAGTATTCTCTTCATTTATCAGCTTCATACCCATATTGTCAGCTTTTTAAACGGAAATTCTTAATGTTTGAAAGCACTTTCTTCGGTAATACATCATCTAAAGTAGACAGAATGGAAAACATTATCTGTTCTCTCGGCATTACCCAGCATTCTATCTCTAATCTCCGTGATTGAACATGAACATAAAGATAGAACGGCTCTATGTACCAGCATTTCAAGTGTTTCTTACATGTTTCTAATCATTTCTCGGGACTATCATGGTGTATGTTAAGTGTTTAACCAAAAGTAGACAGTTTTCCTAGAAGTATAAACGGGAATGTTCAAGGTTTCAATTGAGTCATTCAGAAAACGCCAGTCTAATCAGAATCACCTGTAAATAGAAACAGTATTCTCTTTATTTATCAGCTTCCTACATATTATGAGCTTTATAAACAGCAATTCTTAATGTTTGAAAGCACATTCTTCGGAAATATGTCATCTAAGGTAGCCAGAATGGTAAACATTATCTGTACTGTCGTCATTACGCAGCATTCTGTCTCTAATCTCCGTGATTGAACATGAATATAAAGATAGAACGGCTCTATGTACCAGCATTTCAAGTGTTTCCTACATCTTTCTAATCATTTCTCGGGACTATCATTGTGTCTGTTAAGCGTTTTACCAAAAGTAGACAGTTTTCCTAGAGGTATACACAGGAATCTTCAAGGTTTAATTTGAGTCATTCAGAAAACGCCAGTCTAATCATAATCACCTGTAAATATAAACAGTATTCTCTTCATTTATCAGCTTCACAATTAGTCTGAGCTTTATAAATGGAAATTCTTAATGTTTGAAAGCACTTTATTAGGAAAAACATCATCTAAAATAGCCAGAATGGTAAACTTTATCTGTACAATCGTCATTTCCCAGCATTCTACCTCTAATCTCCGTGATTGAATATGAAAATAAAGATAGAACGGCTCTATGTACCAGCATTTCAAGTGTTTCCTACATCTTTCTAATCATTTCTCGGGACTATCATTGTGTCTGTTAAGCGTTTTACCAAAAGTAGACAGTTTTCCTAGAGGTATACACAGGAATCTTCAAGGTTTAATTTGAGTCATTCAGAAAACGCCAGTCTAATCATAATCACCTGTAAATATAAACAGTATTCTCTTCATTTATCAGCTTCACAATTAGTCTGAGCTTTATAAATGGAAATTCTTAATGTTTGAAAGCACTTTATTAGGAAAAACATCATCTAAAATAGCCAGAATGGTAAACATTATCTGTACAATCGTCATTTCCCAGCATTCTACCTCTAATCTCCGTGATTGAATATGAAAATAAAGATAGAACGGCTCTATGTACCAGCATTTCAAGTGTTTCTTCCATATTTCTAATCATTTCTCGGGACTATCATTGTGTCTGTTAAGCGTTTTACCAAAAGTAGACAGTCTTCCTACAAGTATACACAGGTATCTTCAAGGTTTAAATTGAGTCATTCAAAAACGCCAGTCTAATCAGAATCACCTGTGAATATAAACAGTATTCTCTTCATTTATCAGCTTCATACCCATATTGTCAGCTTTTTAAATGGAAATTCTTAATGTTTGAAAGCCCTTTCTTCGGTAATACATCATCTAAAGTAGACAGAATGGAAAACATTATCTGTTCTCTCGGCATCACGCAGCATTCTATCTCTGTTCTCCCTGATTGAACATGAACATAAAGATAGAACGGCTCTATGTACCAGCATTTCAAGTGTTTCTTACATGTTTCTAATCATTTCTCAGGACTATCATGGTGTATGTTAAGCGTTTAACCAAAAGTAGACAGTTTTCCTAGAAGTATAAACAGGAATGTTCAAGGTTTCAATTGAGTCATTCAGAAAACGCCAGTCTAATCAGAATCACCTGTAAATAGAAACAGTATTCTCTTTATTTACCAGGTTCCTACATTTTCTGAGCTTTATAAACAGCAATTCTTAATGTTTGAAAGCACATTCTTCGGAAATATGTCATCTAAGGTAGCCAGAATGGTAAACATTATCTGTACTGTCGTCATTACGCAGCATTCTGTCTCTAATCTCCGTGATTGAACATGAAAATTAAGATAGAACGGCTCTATGTACCAGCATTTCAAGTGTTTCTTACATGTTTCTAATCATTTCTCGGGACTATCATTGTGTCTGTTAAGTGTTTTACCAAAAGTAGACAGTCTTCCTACAAGTATACACAGGAATCTTCAAGGTTTAAATTGAGTCATTCAAAAAACGCCAGTCTAATCAGAATCACCTGTGAATATAAACAGTATTCTTTTCATTTATCAGCTTCATACCCATATTGTCAGCTTTTTAAACGGAAATTCTTAATGTTTGAAAGCACTTTCTTCGGTAATACATCATCTAAAGTAGCCAGAATGGTAAACATTATCTCTACTCTTGTCAATACCCAGCATTCTATCTCTAAGCTCCGGGATTGAACATGAACATAAAGATAGAAAGGCTCTATGTACCAGCATTTCAAGTGTTTCTTACAAGTTTCTAATCATTTCTCGGGAATATCATTGCGTATGTTAAGCGTTTTACCAAAAGTAGACAGTTTTCCTAGAAGTACACACACAGGAATCTTCAAGGTTTCAATTGAGTCATTCAGAAAACGCCAGTCTAATCAGAATCACCTGTAAATAGAAACAGTATTCTCTTTATTTATCAGCTTCCTACATATTCTGAGCTTTATAAACAGCAATTCTTAATGTTTGAAAGCACTTTCCTTGGAAAAACAACATCTAGAGCAGCCGCAAATGTAAACTTCATCCTTACTCTCCTCTGTTGAGAGTTTTTTACCTCTCATCTCAGTGATTGAACTAGGTCATAAAGATAGCACGGCTCTATTATACAGCGTTTCAAGTGTTTCTTCCATGTTTCTAGTCACTTCCCCGTACTATCCTAGTGTATTTTAAGAGTTTTACCAAAATTAGACATTTTTCCAGAAGTAGATACAGGAATCTTCAGGATGTAAACTTTGTCATTTAGAAAATGCCAGGCAATTCAGCCTCAATTGTAATTATAAACAGTATTCTCTCCATTGATCAACCTAATACACATATTCTGAGCTTTAAAAACAGCCATTCCTCATGTTGGAAGCACTTTCTTTGGAAAAACACCATCTAGAGTAGCCGGAATTGTAAACATTATCATTACTCTCTTCATTTGAGAGTTTTCTACCTCTAATCTCTCTTATTGAACTAGGCCATTGAGACAGGGGGGTCCACGGGGGTGAGGCCGAACGGAGTCCTAACGAAGCATGCCCGACTCCGGGGACGGTTCAGTGACGCAAATCCAACTTTATTGTGTGAGTGCAGCAGTATATATAACATTCCAGACCAATCAGAAGTTTACAACATCCATAGGGCAACCAATAGTAGGAAAGACCAGGGTACTATGTGGGGGCTCCAAGGGGTCTTCTCAGGCGGGCGATGCCACTTCCTGGTGTGCCGAGGAAGCCTGTATAGGCGGAGTGTGCTCACGCCATTGCATCTGCCGCAGCACTGAGATAAATCTCCTGAGCTCTTCCCACATCTCTCCCTTCTTTTCTTATTAGCGCCTGCTGGACGTGTATGATCATGGCTTGCTGAGCATTTAGCTTATTGAACATGTTGTTTAAACAGCTAAATAATATTATTCCTACGACGAATTCTACTATCATGACTCCCCAAATGAGGAGGTTGGCTGGGTTTAACCAGGAGATTAGACAGCTGAGGGCATCACTTAAGAAACTAAACTCAACAGGTTTCACTTGGGTATTACTGCATGAGGTGCTAGGTATATCCACCCTTGTCCTGGGGCAGGCCCATTATCTAGAGTCCACTTAAGGAGGTTAGGGCTACTGCTATCAGCCCATACCGTCCCGTTTATGGCAATGAGACCAGTTCCGCTCCATCACAGGGTAAGTCCACAGAGCAGTCAGACACTTGGACAGCGGGGAATTGTAGGCTGTTGGCACTGACAGGCATGAGCACCCTTGGATGAGGTATGGCCGCCCATACATGTTGTGCTCGTGCCTGAGAGTTCACTGTTATGATGGCACACATTAATAGGAATAGTGTCCCTTCTGACGGATTGCCTTCTGGTGCCATGCGTGCAGCCTGATCCTGTAGGTTCTTGATGTCTCCCCAGGTAATGTTGTGGGCTCATCGGTGTCTTGGTCGTCTCCGCCACTGGGGCTGGTTGTCCTCTATGGTCAGGTCCTCCATTTCCTCTACCAGGGGTGATGGTGGTGGTGGTGGTCTACGGCTCATCGCTGGTGGTGCAGGGTTTGATGTTACGGGCAGGAATCCACGCGGGATTTTTCTCACCTTCTGGAAAAACACAAGCAAACCCTCTCCCTTGGGTTAAGAGTGGATCGGGGCCCTTCCAGGCTCCGGTTAGTGGATCTCTCCATCGGACCAAGGGGAGAGGTGTTGGTACGTCCCTGAGACCTCCCCAATGTTTGAAAATGGGGGGAAGACCATCGGGGGCAAAATGAAAATAATTGAGAGTTAATAAGGCCTGTTGTAATAGTTGTTGGGGCGTGCCTGTATTTCCCCCTTCTTTTTCTTTTTGAATCTGGGTTTTTAATTCTTTATTCTGTCGTTCTACTATGGCTTGTCCCTGCGGGTTGTATGGTATGCCAGTAACATGCTTGATGTTATGTTTCTTGAGGAATTGCTGAAATTGCTGACTGGTGTAGCAGGGGCCGTTGTCAGTCTTTATTTCCCACGGGAAACCTAACATAAGGAACGCATTCCTCAGTGCAGTGATAGCATGTGAGGAGCGTTCACCGGCTGCAGCGTGAGCATACACTGCTCCTGAGTGGGTATCTATAATGACATGGACATATTTTAGTCTCCCAAAAGAGGGAATATGAGTAACATCCACCTGCCACAGCGCATTGGGTCGCAGCCCACGGGGGTTAGTTCCCTGTGGTTGTAGTGGGCCTAAGGGTAGTAATGGCCCGCAGCTGCGGCATGCTCTTACAAGGTGTTTACAGGCCGCAAGCGTGAGTTTGGGGAATAATTGGTGTAGGCTGGCGGCCGACATGTGGAATTTAGTGTGTAAGAGTCTGGCTTCCTCTACTGGGGTTAGGGTTAGTACTAGTCTATCCACCTGTTGATTTCCTTCTGCTAGAGGACCAGGCAAACCAGTATGGGCTCGAATATGCTGGATATACCAAGGATGTCGTCTATTTTCTAATACATTTTTTACTTGTTCCAATGCCTTATCTATTGGTGTTTCTCGGGCTCTAAAGGTGGAATAGCCTAGTGCCTTAACTGTCTGAACAGCATAAGCACTATCTGAAAATAAGTTGACAGGCATGTCTTGACAATAGGTTAGGGCATATGCAATGGCTAACAGTTCTCCCACTTGTACTGATCCTGTATAAGTGTATTTTAAGTAACAAGGTTTCCAGTGTGGCTTATGACTTTTTATTACTGCCCCGCAATAATTTTTGCTAGCGTCAGTAAAAACTAAGGGTGCATGGGGAATAGGCCTAGAACTAGGTCTGCTAAGGCCGTAGGTTTCCAACGGGATTTTCTGTAAAGCGTGTAAGATTTTGTCCTGAGGTAAGTGATTGTCAACCTGCCCTGGAAAATGTAATAGCAATAGCTGCGTATCAATATCATCAGCTAATAGCTGCTCTAACTGCTCGAGGGTGTATGGCAGAACAAGGGTGTCTGGTTCTCTGCCATACAAAGTAATACAAGCTTTTCGCAGTTTCCTTCCTATAAGGGAGTAGGCAGTGGTGGGGGGTGTTATTTTTGGCAGTTGGCTGTATGCCAGGTGCACCCAGTAGAGGGGGCCATTTTGGAATAACACCCCTGTAGGGGTGCCTATGGTGGCCAGGACTATCGCTTGTATAGGCAATAGAGGGTCAAGTCTTTCTAAGTTTTGCTCTCGGAGGGCTGTGTTAACTGCTTTCAGTGCCTCTTTTGCTTGTAAGGTGAGCTTCCTTATACTCAGGGGATTTGAATCTCCTTCTAAAAGACTGAAAAGGGGGTTTAACGTTCGAGTGGTTATTGATAAGCTAGATCTGACCCAATTAATTTGTCCACAGATTTCCTGGAGCTCGTGGAGGGTTAATTGTTTGGGTATTTCTAGTTGAGGGGCTATTGGCCTAATATGTTCTTCAATTTTATATCCTAAAAAGGAATATGGTGGGACAGTCTGTATTTTCTCTGGTGCTATGGTCAGGTTAAGAGCCTGAAGGTTCTTTATCAAAGTTTCCTGACAGGCTTCAAGCCATACCGGATCCCGGTGGGCTATCAAGATATCATCCATGTAATGGGTGATAAAACATTGGTCTGCTAGGGGTCTAGTGGCTACCCCCACAAAGGCCTGACAGATTGCTGGGCTATTTTTCATTCCCTGTGGGAGGACCTTCCACTGATATCTTTCTGCTGGTAATTGGTGGTTGGTGGATGGTACCGTAAAGGCAAAATATTGCCGGTCCTCTGGGTGCAGGGGAATAGAAAAGAAACAGTCTTTAATATCTATTATTTTTATATATGCTCCTTTAGCTATAGCTGATGGGTGAGGGAGCCCAGGTTGCAGGGGTCCCAGTTTCTTCATGTGTTTGTTAACAGCTCTAAGGTCCTGTAAAAATCTCCACCTTTTTTTATCTTTCTTTTGTATAACAAATACTGGGGTATTGTGAGGGCTTAAAGAGGGTTCTATCTGTCCTGCTGTTAATTGTTCCTGCACCAGCTGTTTTAAAGCTGCTATCTTTTTCTGTGGAAGAGGCCACTGCTCCACCCAAATGGGATCCTGAGTATCCCATTTTAGCTTAATAGGCTCCGGCAATGACGGGTGGACAGTGGCCCCTAGAATTGGGGGGGCTGCGTGGATATAGTTGCTTTAACTGCTTGTAAAATGTCTCGTCCCCATAGGGTGTGTGGAACTCCGGTCATAAATAATGGCCTGAAAGTTCCTTTGTTGCCGTCCGGATCCCGCCACTCTAGGTCACGTGCTGCCTGAGTGGTCATTTTAAAACCGCTCACCCCCTGAACCAGGGGGCCGGCTGTGGTCGGCCATTTGGCGCTCCTCCTTTGTTCTTGTATCACTGAAACATCTGCTCCAGTATCTACTAACCCCTCTATGTCCTGTCCCTCTATAGTTAACGTGAGAAAAGCCTTATTCTGGGTTAGCGGTAGCGCCCAATAAACTCCCTGCTGTTGCTCTCTTACTGGCGGGGCTGAGAGCTGCCCCCCATCTCGTTTAAATACGGTAGAGCATTTCCCTCTTTGTCTGTTGTAGATCGGCATTCCCTTTTCCAGTGAAAGCCTTTACAGCAGCGGGGACATATCGTCGGGGGGGGGGGGGGGGGGTGGGTTTATTGCTCCCCTGTCTCCTTGTTTTATTGGGGCATACTTTTGCAAAATGTCCTATTCCTTTGCATTCGTAGCAGGCACCTTTTTGGGGCATTGTTTGCCCTGCAAGGTTAAGCTGTGCTGCTAGGGCGATAGCTAAAGCGGACGCTGAATTACTTCCCACGTCTCGGCAAGCTAATACCCAGTCATCGATAGAACCGGTTTTGACCGGCCCAATGGCTTGCCGGCACTCTGTATTAGCTCCTTCCCACACAAGCTCTCTTGTGAGAGCTTCTGCTGCCTGGGCATGGGTGACTTTACGGTCAACTGCCTCGCTGACCTTGTATAAAAATTCTGAGAATACTTCATTTGAGCCTTGTATTAACTTAGACAGCTGTGCTGGTTTGCCTTTAGGATTAATTTGAGCGAAGGCTTTCATCGCACAAGAGCGGACCTGATCGAAATATTGGGCTGGCCCTTGGGCTTGATCGGAAGGCGCTGCATACAGTCCCTCTCCCTTGAGGGCATCTGCCGTAAGGTTAAGCCCTACTACCCTATTCCTCTCTGCCTGCTGCTCGCATTGTTCGTAATATAGAGCTTTCCATTGTATCATATCCCCAGGCTGGAGGATAGTACGAGCGAGACTTTTCCAATCATATGGGCAATTTAATTGTAAGCCAAAGTTTTCTAACAACTGCTGAGTATACGGGGCTGAGAGCCCGTCTTCCTGTACTGCCTTTCTAATGGTCAGGAGGGTTTTTTGATCAGGCGGCAGCCACTCCTGAGGCTGTGCCGCAGTAGGATTTGCGTTGACGGGGAATAATTGAGGCGGCTCTAACCCCAGGGAAGTTCTTGCTTGGTCCCTTTGCTGGCATAGAGATTGATATAACTCTTTCCACGGGCTATTGTCTGTGTTCCTTGCAGAGGAATTCGTAGTGACTCTGCTGGGTTTTTCCTGACTCTGGGTTTTCTCTATTGTTCCTTTGTTTAACTGCGCGGGCGCTATTTCGCCCCCTGTCGGCTCTGATGGTTTACTTTCATCTTCTGCCGCTTTCTGCTCTAATCTTTTTTCAGTAACTGCGGTCCACGGGTCCACTGGGGCCGTGGGGGTTGGCGGCGTATATGGGGGTAGGGACTTACTACACGCCCCCCTAACCTCCACCGCCTCCACCGAGGCAGAAAGCGCCTCAGGCACTGGTTTCGGCTGCTCGGGTGGGGCTCCCGTTAGGCAAGCTAAGATAGCTAGAATCGCCGGTGTTAGGGAGAGAGGGAAAGTTTTTCCTTCATGGACCTCAGCCGACCGTATTCTCTTTAATATTCTCTCCCAAGTGGCTGGATCCCAGATATGGGCTTCGAGAAGCCAAGGGTTAAATTCTAAAAGAATTTCCCATAATTTCTGTAATTCTTTTTCCGTAACTTTTACTCGTCTACTCTGTAACAGCGCATGGAGTGCCCGAGCCTGAGGGGCTCGGACTGAGGGGGGAAGGTTACCCATTGTTACAGAGGTGCACTCACCCGACCTTAGGCTTGCCTGCCGACTTTCCTTCTGATCCGGGAGTCCCTGTTCGTGGCGCCAGCTGAGACAGGGGGGTCCTCGGGGGTGAGGCCGAACGGAGTCCTAACGAAGCATGCCCGACTCCGGGGACGGTTCAGTGACGCAAATCCAACTTTATTGTGTGAGTGCAGCAGTATATATAACATTCCAGACCAATCAGAAGTTTACAACATCCATAGGGCAACCAATAGTAGGAAAGACCAGGGTACTATGTGGGGGCTCCAGGGGGTCTTCTCAGGCAGGCGATGCCACTTCCTGGTGTGCCGAGAAAGCCTGTATAGGCGGAGTGTGCTCACGCCATTGCATCTGCTGCAGCACTGAGATAAATCTCCTGAGCTCTTCCCACAGGCCATCAGGATAGAACGGCTCTATTTACCCGCATTTAAACTGTTTCTTACATGTATCTAATCATTTCTGGGACTATCATTGTGTATTGTAAGAGTTTTACCAAAAGTAGACAGTTTTCCCAGAAGTATACACATGAATCTTCAAGAGTTAAATTGTGCCATTCAGAAAACGCCAGGCAATTCGGCCTCAGTTGTAAATATAAACAGTATTCTCTTCATTTATCAGCTTCATACCCATATTCTCAGCTTTTTAAACGGAAATTCATAATGTTTGAAAGCACTTTCTTCGGACATACATCATCTAAAGTAGCCAGAATGGAAAACATTATCTGTTCTCTCGGCATTACGCAGCATTCTATCTCTAATCTCCGTGATTGAACATGAACATAAAGATAGAACGGCTCTATGTACCAGCATTTCAAGTGTTTCTTACATGTTTCTAATCATTTCTCGGGACTATCATGGTGTATGTTAAGCGTTTAACCAAAAGTAGACAGTTTACCTAGAAGTATAAACAGGAATCTTCAAGGTTTCAATTGAGTCATTCAGAAAACGCCAGTCTAATCAGAATCACCTGTAAATAGAAACGGTATTCTCTTTATTTACCAGCTTCCTCCATTTTCTGAGCTTTATAAACAGCAATTCTTAATGTTTGAAAGCACATTCTTCGGAAAAATGTCATCTAAGGTAGCCAGAATGGTAAACATTATCTGTAATGTCGTCATTACGCAGCATTCTGTCTCTAATCTCCGTGATTGAACATGAATATAAGGACAGAACGGCTCTATGTACCAGCATTTCAAGTGTTTCTTACATGTTTCTAATCATTTCTCAGGACTATCATTGTGTCTGTTAAGCGTTTAACCAAAAGTAGACAGTTTTCCTAGAAGTATACACAGAGGAATCTTCAAGGTTTCAATTGAGTCATTCAGAAAACGCAGGTCTAATCAGAATCACCTGTAAATAGAAACAGTATTCTCTTTATTTATCAGCTTCATACGTATTCTGAGCTTTATAAACAGCAATTCTTAATGTTTGAAAGCACTTTCCTTGGAAAAACAACATCTAGAGTAGCCGCAAAGGTAAACTTCATCCTTACTCTCCTCAGTTGAGAGTTTTTTACCTCTAATCTCAGTGATTGAACTAGGCCATAAAGATAGCACGGCCCTATTATACAGCATTTCAAGTGTTTCTTCCATGTTTCTAGTCACTTCCCGGGACTATCCTAGTGTATTTTAAGAGTTTTACCAAAATTAGACATTTTTCCAGAAGTAGATACATGAATCTTCAGGATGTAAACTTTGTCATTTAGAAAATGCCAGGCAATTCAGCCTCAATTGTAATTATAAACAGTATTCTCTCCATTGATCAACCTAATACACATATTCTGAGCTTTAAAAACAGCAATTCCTAGTGTTGGAATCACTTTCTTTGGAAAAACACCATCTAGAGTAGCCCGAATTGTAAACATTATCATTACTCTCTTCATTTGAGAGTTTTCTACCTCTAATCTCTCTGATTGAACTAGGCCATCAGGATAGAACGGCTCTATTTACCCGTATTTAAACTGTTTCTTACATGTCTCTAATCATTTCTGGGACTATCATTGTGTATTGTAAGAGTTTTACCAAAAGTAGATAGTTTTCCCAGAAGTATACACATGAATCTTCAAGAGTTAAATTGTGCCATTCAGAAAACGCCAGGCAATTCGGCCTCAGTTGTAAATATAAACAGTATTCTCTTCATTTATCAGCTTCATACCCATATTCTCAGCTTTTTAAACGGAAAATCCTAATGTTTGAAAGCACTTTCTTTGGACATACATCATCTAAAGTAGCCAGAATGGAAAACATTATCTGTTCTCTCGGCAATACGCAGCATTCTATCTCTAATCTCCGTGATTGAACATGAACATAAAGATAGAACGGCTCTATGTACCAGCATTTCAAGTGTTTCTTACATGTTTCTAATCATTTCTCGGGACTATCATGGTGTATGTTAAGCGTTTAAAAAAAGTAGACAGTTTTCCTAGAAGTATAAACAGGAATCTTCAAGGTTTCAATTGAGTCATTCAGAAAACGCCAGTCTAATCATAATCCCCTGTAAATATAAACAGTATTCTCTTCATTTATCAGCTTCACAAATAGTCTGAGCTTTATAAATGGAAATTCTTAATGTTTGAAAGCACTTTATTTGGAAAAACATCATCTAAAATAGCCAGAATGGTAAACATTATCTGTACAATCGTCATTTCCCAGCATTCTACCTCTAATCTCCGTGATTGAACATGAAAATAAAGATAGAACGGCTCTATGTACCAGCATTTCAAGTGTTTCTTACATGTTTCTAATCATTTCTCGGGACTATCATTGTGTCTGTTAAGCGTTTTAACAAAAGTAGACAGTCTTCCTTCAAGTATACACAGGAATCTTCAAGGTTTAAATTGAATCATTCAAAAAACGCCAGTCTAATCAGAATCACCTGTGAATATAAACAGTATTCTCTTCATTTATCAGATTCATACCCATATTGTTAGCTTTTTAAACGGAAATTCTTAATGTTTGAAAGCACTTTCTTCGGACATACATCATCTAAAGTAGCCAGAATGGAAAACATTATCTGTTCTCTCGGCATTACGCAGCATTCTATCTCTAATCTCTGTGATTGAACATGAACATAAAGATAGAACGGCTCTATGTACCAGCATTTCAAGTGTTTCTTACATGTTTCTAATCATTTCTCGGGACTATCATGGTGTATGTTAAGCGTTTAACCAAAAGTAGACAGTTTTCCTAGAAGTATAAACAGGAATCTTCAAGGTTTCAATTGAGTCATTCAGAAAACGCCAGTCTAATCAGAATCACCTGTAAATATAAACAGTATTCTCCTCATTTATCAGCTCACAAATAGTCTGAGCTTTATAAATGGAAATTCCTAATGTTTGAAAGCACTTTATTTGGAAAAACATCATCTAAGGTAGCCAGAATGGTAAACATTATCTGTACTGTCGTCATTACGCAGCATTCTGTCTCTAATCTCCGTGATTGAACATGAAAATAAAGATAGAACGGCTCTATGTACCAGCATTTCAAGTGTTTCTTACATTTTTCTAATCATTTTTCGGGACTATCATTGTGTCTGTTAAGCGTTTTACCAAAAGTAGACAGTCTTCCTTCAAGTATACACACAGGAATCTTCAAGGTTTAAATTGAGTCATTCAAAAAACGCCAGTCTAATCAGAATCAGCTGTGAATATATACAGTATTCTCTTCATTTATCAGCTTCATACCCATATTCTCAGCTTTTTAAACGGAAATTCTTATTGTTTGAAAGCACTTTCTTCGGTAATACATCATCTAAAGTAGCCAGAATGGTAAACATTATGTCTACTCTTGTCATTACCCAGCATTCTATCTCTAAGCTCCGGGATTGAACATGAACATAAAGATAGAAAGGCTCTATGTACCAGCATTTCAAGTGTTTCTTACAAGTTTCTAATCATTTCTCGGGAATATCATTGCGTATGTTAAGCGTTTTACCAAAAGTAGACAGTTTTCCTAGAAGTATACACACAGGAATCTTCAAGGTTTCAATTGAGTCATTCAGAAAACGCCAGTCTTATCAGAATCACCTGTAAATAGAAACAGTATTCTCTTTATTTATCAGCTTCATACGTATTCTGAGCTTTATAAACAGCAATTCTTAATGTTTGAAAGCACTTTCCTTGGAAAAACAACATCTAGAGTAGCCGCAAATGTAAACTTCATCCTTACTCTCCTCAGTTGAGAGTTTTTTACCTCTAATCTCAGTGATTGAACTAGGCCATAAAGATAGCACGGCTCTATTATACAGCATTTCAAGTGTTTCTTCCATGTTTCTAGTCACTTCCCGGGACTATCCTAGTGTATTTTAAGAGTTTTACCAAAATTAGACATTTTTCCAGAAGTAGATACATGAATCTTCAGGATGTAAACTTTGTCATTTAGAAAATGCCAGGCAATTCAGCCTCAATTGTAATTATAAACAGTATTCTCTCCATTGATCAACCTAATACACATATTCTGAGCTTTAAAAACAGCAATTCCTCATGTTGGAAGCACTTTCTTTGGAAAAACACCATCTAGAGTAGCCCGAATTGTAAACATTATCATTACTCTCTTCATTTGAGAGTTTTCTACCTCTAATCTCTCTGATTGAACTAGGCCATCAGGATAGAACGGCTCTATTTACCCGTATTTAAACTGTTTCTTACATGTCTCTAATCATTTCTGGGACTATCATTGTGTATTGTAAAAGTTTTACCAAAAGTAGACAGTTTTCCCAGAAGTATACACATGAATCTTCAAGAGTTAAATTGTGCCATTTAGAAAACGCCAGGCAATTCGGCCTCAGTTGTAAATATAAACAGTATTCTCTTCATTTATCAGCTTCATACCCATATTCTCAGCTTTTTAAACGGAAATTCTTAATGTTTGAAAGCACTTTCTTTGGACATACATCATCTAAAGTAGCCAGAATGGAAAACATTATCTGTTCTCTCGGCGTTACGCAGCATTCTACCTCTAATCTCCGTGATTGACCATGAACATAAAGATAGAACGGCTCTATGTACCAGCATTTCAAGTGTTTCTTACATGTTTCTAATCATTTCTCGGGACTATCATTGTGTCTATTAAGCGTTTTACCAAAAGTAGACAGTCTTCCTTCAAGTATACACAGGAATCTTCAAGGTTTAAATTGAGTCATTCAAAAAACGCCAGTCTAATCAGAATCACCTGTGAATATAAACAGTATTCTCTTCATTTATCAGATTCATACCCATATTGTCAGCTTTTTAAACGGAAATTCTTAATGTTTGAAAGCACTTTCTTCGGTAATACATCATCTAAAGTAGACAGAATGGAAAACATTATCTGTTCTCTCGGCATTACGCAGCATTCTATCTCTATTCTCCTTGATTGAACATGAACATAAAGATAGAACGGCTCTATGTACCAGCATTTCAAGTGTTTCTTACATGTTTCTAATCATTTCTAGGGACTATCATGGTGTATGTTAAGCGTTTTACCAAAAGTAGACAGTTTTCCTATAGGTATACACAGGAATCTTCAAGGTTTAATTTGAGTCATTCAGAAAACGCCAGTCTAATCATAATCACCTGTAAATATAAACAGTATTCCCTTCATTTATCAGCTTCACAATTAGTCTGAGCTTTATAAATGGAAATTCTTAATGTTTGAATGCACTTTATTTGGAAAAACATCATCTAAAATAGCCAGAATGGTAAACATTATCTGTACAATCGTCATTTCCCAGCATTCTACCTCTAATCTCCGTGATTGAACATGAAAATAAAGATAGAACGGCTCTATGTACCAGCATTTCAAGTGTTTTTTACATGTTTGTAATCATTTTTCGGGACTATCATTGTGTCTGTTAAGCGTTTTACCAAAAGTAGACAGTCTTCCTTCAAGTATACACACAGGAATCTTCAAGGTTTAAATTGAGTCATTCAAAAAACGCCAGTATAATCAGAATCAGCTGTGAATATATACAGTATTCTCTTCATTTATCAGCTTCATACCCATATTCTCAGCTTTTTAAACGGAAATTCTTATTGTTTGAAAGCACTTTCTTCGGTAATACATCATCTAAAGTAGCCAGAATGGTAAACATTATCTCTACTCTTGTCATTACCCAGCATTCTATCTCTAAGCTCCGGGATTGAAAATGAACATAAAGATAGAAAGGCTATATGTACCAGCATTTCAAGTGTTTCTTACAAGTTTCTAATCATTTCTCGGGAATATCATTGCGTATGTTAAGCGTTTTTCCAAAAGTAGACAGTGTTCCTAGAAGTATACACACAGGAATCTTCAAGGTTTCAATTGAGTCATTCAGAAAACGCCAGTCTAATCAGAATCACCTGTAAATAGAAACAGTATTCTCTTTATTTATCAGCTTCATACGTATTCTGAGCTTTATAAACAGCAATTCTTCATGTTTGAAAGCACTTTCCTTGGAAAAACAACATCTAGAGTAGCCGCAAATGTAAACTTCATCCTTATTCTCCTCTGTTGAGAGTTTTTTACCTCTAATCTTAGTGATTGAACTAGGCCATAAAGATAGCACGGTTCTATTATACAGCATTTCAAGTGTTTCTTCCATGTTTCTAGTCACTTCCCGGGACTATCCTAGTGTATTTTAAGAGTTTTACCAAAATTAGACATTTTTCCAGAAATAGATACATGAATCTTCAGGATGTAAACTTTGTCATTAAGAAAATGCCAGGCAATTCAGCCTCAATTGTAATTATAAACAGTATTCTCTCCATTGATCAACCTAATACACATATTCTGAGCTTTAAAAACAGCAATTCCTCATGTTGGAAGCACTTTCTTTGGAAAAACACCATCTAGAGAAGCCGGAATTGTAAACATTATCATTACTCTCTTCATTTGAGAGTTTTCTACCTCTAATCTCTCTGATTGAACTAGGCCATCAGGATAGAACGGCTCTATTTACCCGCATTTAAACTGTTTCTTACATGTCTCTAAACATTTCTGGGACTATCATTGTGTATTGTAAAAGTTTTACCAAAAGTAGACAGTTTTCCCAGAAGTATACACATGAATCTTCAAGAGTTAAATTGCGCCATTCAGAAAACGCCAAGAAATTCGGCCTCAGTTGTAAATATAAACAGTATTCTCTTCATTTATCAGCTTCATACCCATATTCTCAGCTTTTGAAACGGAAATTCTTAATGTTTGAAAGCACTTTCTTCGGACATACATCATCTAAAGTAGCCAGAATGGAAAACATTATCTGTTCTCTCGGCATTACGCAGCATTCTATCTCTAATCTCCGTGATTGACCATGAACATAAAGATAGAACGGCTCTATGTACCAGCATTTCAAGTGTTTCTTACATGTTTCTAATCATTTCTCGGGACTATCATGGTGTATGTTAAGCATTTAACCAAAACTAGAGAGTTTACCTAGAAGTATAAACAGGAATCTTCAAGGCTTCAATTGAGTCATTCAGAAAACGCCAGTCTAATCATAATCACCTGTAAATATAAACAGTATTTTCTTCATTGATCAGCTTCACAAATAGTCTGAGCTTTATAAATGGAAATTCTTAATGTTTGAAGGCACTTTACTTGGAAAGACATCATCTAAAATAGCCAGAATGGTAAACATTATCTATACAATCGTCATTTCCCAGCATTCTACCTCTAATCTCCGTGATTGAACCTGAAAATAAAGATAGAACGGCTGTATGTACCAGCATTTCAAGTGTTTCTTACATGTTTCTAATCATTTCTCGGGACTATCATTGTGTCTGTTAAGCGTTTTACCAAAAGTAGACAGTCTTCCTACAAGTATACACAGGAATCTTCAAGGTTTAAATTGAGTCAATCAAAAAACGCCAGTCTAATCAGAATCACCTGTGAATATAAACAGTATTCTCTTCATTTATCAGATTCATACCCATATTGTCAGCTTTTTAAACGGAAATTCTTAATGTTTGAAAGCACTTTCTTCGGTAATACATCATCTAAAGTAGACAGAATGGAAAACATTATCTGTTCTCTCGGCATTACGCAGCATTCTATCTCTATTCTCCCTGATTGAACATGAACATAAAGTTAGAACGGCTCTATGTACCAGCATTTCAAGTGTTTCTTACATGTTTCTAATCATTTCTCAGGACGATCATGGTGTATGTTAAGCGTTTAACCAAAAGTAGACAGTTTTCCTAGAAGTATAAACAGGAATGTTCAAGGTTTCAATAGAGTCATTCAGAAAATGCCAGTCTAATCAGAATCACCTGTAAATAGAAACGGTATTCTCTTTATTTACCAGCTTCCTCCATTTTCTGAGCTTTATAAACAGCAATTCTTAATGTTTGAAAGCACATTCTTCGGAAAAATGTCATCTAAGGTAGCCAGAATGGTAAACATTATCTGTACTGTCGTCATTACGCAGCATTCTGTCTCTAATCTCCGTGATTGAACGTGAATATAAAGATAGAACGGCTCTATGTACCAGCATTTCAAGTGTTTCTTACATGTTTCTAATCATTTCTCAGGACTATCATTGTGTCTGTTAAGCGTTTAACCAAAAGTAGACAGTTTTCCTAGAAGTATACACACAGGAATCTTCAAGGTTTCAATTGAGTCATTCAGAAAACGTAGGTCTAATCAGAATCACCTGTAAATAGAAACAGTATTGTCTTTATCAGCTTCATACGTATTCTGAGCTTTATAAACAGCAATTCTTAATGTTTGAAAGCACTTTCCTTGGAAAAACAACATCTAGAGTAGCCGCAAAGGTAAACTTCATCCTTACTCTCCTCAGTTGAGAGTTTTTTACCTCTAATCTCAGTGATTGAACTAGGCCATAAAGATAGCACGGCCCTATTATACAGCATTTCAATTGTTTCTTCCATGTTTCTAGTCACTTCCTGGGACTATCCTAGTGTATTTTAAGAGTTTTACCAAAATTAGACATTTTTCCAGAAGTAGATACATGAATCTTCAGGATGTAAACATTGTCATTTAGAAAATGCCAAGCAATTCAGCCTCAATTGTAATTATAAACAGTATTCTCTCCATTGATCAACCTAATACACATATTCTGAGCTTTAAAAACAGCAATTCCTCATGTTGGAAGCACTTTCTTTGGAAAAACACCATCTAGAGTAGCCGGAATTGTAAACATTATCATTAGTCTCTTCATTTGAGAGTTTTCTACCTCTAATCTCTCTGATTGAACTAGGCCATCATGATAGAACGGCTCTATTTACCCGTATTTAAACTGTTTCTTACATGTCTCTAATCATTTCTGGGACTATCATTGTGTATTGTAAGAGTTTTACCAAAAGTAGACCGTTTTCCCAGAAGTATACACATGAATCTTCAAGAGTTAAATTGTGCCATTCAGAAAACGCCAGGCAATTCGGCCTCAGTTGTAAATATAAACAGTATTCTCTTCAATTATCAGCTTCACAAATAGTCTGAGGTTTATAAATGGAAATTATTAATGTTTGAAAGCACTTCATTTGGAAAAACATCATCTAAAATAGCCAGAATGGTAAACATTAACTGTACAATCGTCATTTCCCAGCATTCTACCTCTAATCTCCGTGATTGAACATGAAAATAAAGATAGAACGGCTGTATGTACCAGCATTTCAAGTGTTTCTTACATGTTCCTAATCATTTCTCGGGACTATCATTGTGTCTATTAAGCGTTTTACCAAAAGTAGACAGTCTTCCTTCAAGTATACACAGGAATCTTCAAGGTTTAAATTGAATCATTCAAAAAACGCCAGTCTAATCGGAATCACCTGTGAATATAAACAGAATTCTCTTCATTTATCAGATTCATACCCATATTGTGAGCTTTTTAAACGGAAATTCTTAATGTTTGAAAGCACTTTCTTCGGACATACATCATCTAAAGTAGCCAGAATGGAAAACATTATCTGTTCTCTCGGCATTACGCAGCATTCTATCTCTAATCTCTGTGATTGAACATGAACATAAAGATAGAACGGCTCTATGTACCAGCATTTCAAGTTTTTCTTACATGTTTCTAATCATTTCTCGGGACTATCATGGTGTATGTTAAGCGTTTTACCAAAAGTAGACAGTTTTCCTAGAAGTATAAACAGGAATCTTCAAGGTTTCAATTGAGTCATTCAGAAAACGCCAGTCTAATCAGAATCACCTGTAAATATAAACAGTATTCTCTTCATTTATCAGCTTCACAAATAGTCTGAGCTTTATAAATGGAAATTCTTAATGTTTGAAAGCACTTTATTTGGAAAAACATCATCTAAGGTAGCCAGAATGGTAAACATTATCTGTACTGTCGGCATTACGCAGCATTCTGTCTCTAATCTCCGTGATTGAACATGAAAATAAAGATAGAACGGCTCTATGTACCAGCATTTCAAGTGTTTCTTACATGTTTCTAATCATTTTTCGGGACTATCATTGTGTCTGTTAAGCGTTTTACCAAAAGTAGACAGTCTTCCTTCAAGTATACACACAGGAATCTTCAAGGTTTAAATTGAGTCATTTAAAAAACGCCAGTCTAATCAGTATCACCTGTGAATATAAACAGTATTCTCTTCATTTATCAGCTTCATACCCATATTGTCAGCTTTTTAAATGGAAATTCTTATTGTTTGAAAGCACTTTCTTCGGTAATACATCATCTAAAGTAGACAGAATGGAAAACAATGTCTGTTCTCTCGGCATTACGCAGCATTCTATCTCTATTCTCCTTGATTGAACATGAACATAAAGATAGAACGGCTCTATGTACCAGCATTTCAAGTGTTTCTTACAAGTTTCTAATCATTTCTCGGGAATATCATTGCGTATGTTAAGCGTTTTTCCAAAAGTAGACAGTTTTCCTAGAAGTATACACACAGGAATCTTCAAGGTTTCAATTGAGTCATTCAGAAAAAGCCAGTCTAATCAGAATCACCTGTAAATAGAAACAGTATTCTCCTTATTTATCAGCTTCATACGTATTCTGAGCTTTATAAACAGCAATTCTTCATGTTTGAAAGCACTTTCCTTGGAAAAACAACATCTAGAGTAGCCGCAAAGGTAAACTTCATCCTTACTCTCCTCAGTTGAGAGTTTTTTACCTCTAATCTCAGTGATTGAACTAGGCCATAAAGATAGCACGGCCCTATTATACAGCATTTCAAGTGTTTCTTCCATGTTTCTAGTCACTTCCCGGGACTATCCTAGTGTATTTTAAGAGTTTTACCAAAATTAGACATTTTTCCAGAAGTAGATACATGAATCTTCAGGATGTAAACTTTGTCATTTAGAAAATGCCAAGCAATTCAGCCTCAATTGTAATTATAAACAGTATTCTCTCCATTGATCAACCTAATACACATATTCTGAGCTTTAAAAACAGCAATTCCTAGTGTTGGAAGCACTTTCTTTGGAAAAACACCATCTAGAGTAGCCGGAATTGTAAACATTATCATTACTCTCTTCATTTGAGAGTTTTCTACCTCTAATCTCTCTGATTGAACTAGGCCATCAGGATAGAACGGCTCTATTTACCCGTATTTAAACTGTTTCTTACATGTCTCTAATCATTTCTGGGACTATCATTGTGTATTGTAAGAGTTTTACCAAAAGTAGACAGTTTTCCCAGAAGTATACACATGAATCTTCAAGAGTTAAATTGTGCCATTCATAAAACGCCAGGCAATTCGGCCTCAGTTGTAAATATAAACAGTATTCTCTTCATTTATCAGCTTCATACCCATATTCTCAGCTTTTTAAACGGAAATTCTTAATGTTTGAAAGCACTTTCTTCGGACGTACATCATCTAAAGTAGCCAGAATGGAAAACATTATCTGTTCTCTCGGCAATACGCAGCATTCTATCTCTAATCTCCGTGATTGAACATGAACATGAAGATAGAACGGTTCTATGTACCAGAATTTCAAGTGTTTCTTACATGTTTCTAATCATTTCTCGGGACTATCATGGTGTATGTTAAGCGTTTAAAAAAAGTAGACAGTTTTCCTAGAAGTATAAACAGGAATCTTCAAGGTTTCAATTGAGTCATTCAGAAAACGCCAGTCTAATCATAATCACCTGTAAATAGAAACAGTATTCTCTTCATTTATCAGCTTCACAAATAGTCTGAGCTTTATAAATGGAAATTCTTAATGTTTGAAAGCACTTTATTTGGAAAAACATCATCTAAAATAGCCAGAATGGTAAACATTATCTGTACAATCGTCATTTCCCAGCATTCTACCTCTAATCTCCGTGATTGAACATGAAAATAAAGATAGAACGGCTCTATGTACCAGCATTTCAAGTGTTTCTTACATGTTTCTAATCATTTCTCGGGACTATCATGGTGTATGTTAAGCCTTTAACCAAAAGTAGACAGTTTTCCTAGAAGTATAAACAGGAATGTTCAAGGTTTCAATTGAGTCATTCAGAAAACGCCAGTCTAATCATAATCACCTGTAAATATAAACAGTATTTTCTTCATTTATCAGATTCATACCCATATTGTTAGCTTTTTAAACGGAAATTCTTAATGTTTGAAAGCACTTTCTTCGGTAATACATCATCTAAAGTAGACAGAATGGAAAACATTATCTGTTCTCTCGGCATTACGCAGCATTCTATCTCTAATCTCTGTGATTGAACATGAACATAAAGATAGAACGGCTCAATGTACCAGCATTTCAAGTGTTTCTTACATGTTTCTAATCATTTCTCGGGACTATCATGGTGTATGTTAAGCGTTTAACCAAAAGTAGACAGTTTTCCTAGAAGTATAAACAGGAATCTTCAAGGTTTCAATTGAGTCATTCAGAAAACGCCAGTCTAATCAGAATCACCTGTAAATATAAACAGTATTCTCTTCATTTATCAGCTTCACAAATAGTCTGAGCTTTATAAATGGAAATTCTTAATGTTTGAAAGCACTTTATTTGGAAAAACATCATCTAAGGTAGCCAGAATGGTAAACATTATCTGTACTGTCCTCATTACGCAGCATTCTGTCTCTAATCTCCGTGATTGAACATGAAAATAAAGATAGAACGGCTCTATGTACCAGCATTTCAAGTGTTTCTTACATGTTTCTAATCATTTTTCGGGACTATCATTGTGTCTGTTAAGCGTTTTACCAAAAGTAGACAGTCTTCCTTCAAGTATACACACAGGAATCTTCAAGGTTTAAATTGAGTCATTCAAAAAACGCCAGTCTAATCAGAATCACCTGTGAATATAAATAGTATTCTCTTCATTTATCAGCTTCATACCCATATTGTCAGCATTTTAAATGGAAATTCTTATTGTTTGAAAGCACTTTCTTCGGTAATACATCATCTAAAGTAGCCAGAATGGTAAACATTATCTCCACTCTTGTCATTACCCAGTATTCTATCTCTAAGCTCCGGGATTGAACATGAACATAAAGATAGAAAGGCTCTATGTACCAGCATTTCAAGTGTTTCTTACAAGTTTCTAATCATTTCTCGGGAATATCATTGCATATGTTAAGCGTTTTACCAAAAGTAGACAGTTTTCCTAGAAGTATACACACAGGAATCTTCAAGGTTTCAATCGAGTCATTCAGAAAACGCCAGTCTTATCAGAATCACCTGTAAATAGAAACAGTATTCTCTTTATTTATCAGCTTCATACGTATTCTGAGCTTTATAAACAGCAATTCTTAATGTTTGAAAGCACTTTCCTTGGAAAAACAACATCTAGAGTAGCCGCAAAGGTAAACTTCATCCTTACTCTCCTCAGTTGAGAGTTTTTTACCTCTAATCTCAGTGATTGAACTAGGCCATAAAGATAGCACAGCTCTATTATACAGCATTTCGAGTGTTTCTTCCATGTTTCTAGTCACTTCCCGGGACTATCCTAGTGTATTTTAAGAGTTTTACCAAAATTAGACATTTTTCCAGAAGTAGATACATGAATCTTCAGGATGTAAACTTTGTCATTTAGAAAATGCCAGGCAATTCAGCCTCAATTGTAATTATAAACAGTATTCTCTCCATTGATCAACCTAATACACATATTCTGAGCTTTAAAAACAGCAATTCCTCATGTTGGAAGCACTTTCTTTGGAAAAACACCATCTAGAGTAGCCGGAATTGTAAACATTATCATTACTCTCTTCATTTGAGAGTTTTCTACCTCTAATCTCTCTGATTGAACTAGGCCATCAGGATAGAACGGCTCTATTTACCCGTATTTAAACTGTTTCTTACATGTCTCTAATCATTTCTGGGACTATCATTGTGTATTGTAAAAGTTTTACCAAAAGTAGACAGTTTTCCCAGAAGTATACACATGAATCTTCAAGAGTTAAATTGTGCCATTTAGAAAACGCCAGGCAATTCGGCCTCAGTTGTAAATATAAACAGTATTCTCTTCATTTATCAGCTTCATACCCATATTCTCAGCTTTTTAAACGGAAATTCTTAATGTTTGAAAGCACTTTCTTTGGACATACATCATCTAAAGTAGCCAGAATGGAAAACATTATCTGTTCTCTCGGCGTTACGCAGCATTCTACCTCTAATCTCCGTGATTGACCATGAACATAAAGATAGAACGGCTCTATGTACCAGCATTTCAAGTGTTTCTTACATGTTTCTAATCATTTCTCGGGACTATCATTGTGTCTATTAAGCGTTTTACCAAAAGTAGACAGTCTTCCTTCAAGTATACACAGGAATCTTCAAGGTTTAAATTGAGTCATTCAAAAAACGCCAGTCTAATCAGAATCACCTGTGAATATAAACAGTATTCTCTTCATTTATCAGATTCATACCCATATTGTCAGCTTTTTAAACGGAAATTATTAATGTTTGAAAGCACTTTCTTCGGTAATACATCATCTAAAGTAGACAGAATGGAAAACATTATCTGTTCTCTCGGCATTACGCAGCATTCTATCTCTATTCTCCTTGATTGAACATGAACATAAAGATAGAACGGCTCTATGTACCAGCATTTCAAGTGTTTCTTACATGTTTCTAATCATTTCTAGGGACTATCATGGTGTATATTAAGCGTTTTACCAAAAGTAGACAGTTTTCCTACAGGTATACACAGGAATCTTCAAGGTTTAATTTGAGTCATTCAGAAAACGCCAGTCTAATCATAATCACCTGTAAATATAAACAGTATTCTCTTCATTTATCAGCTTCACAATTATTCTGAGCTTTATAAATGGAAATTCTTAATGTTTGAATGCACTTTATTTGGAAAAACATCATCTAAAATAGCCAGAATGGTAAACATTATCTGTACAATCGTCATTTCCCAGCATTCTACCTCTAATCTCCTTGATTGAACATGAAAATAAAGATAGAACGGCTCTATGTACCAGCATTTCAAGTGTTTCTTACATGTTTGTAATCATTTTTCGGGACTATCATTGTGTCTGTTAAGCGTTTTACCAAAAGTAGACAGTCTTCCTTCAAGTATACACACAGGAATCTTCAAGGTTTAAATTGAGTCATTCAAAAAACGCCAGTCTAATCAGAATCACCTGTGAATATATACAGTATTCTCTTCATTTATCAGCTTCATACCCATATTCTCAGCTTTTTAAACGGAAATTCTTAATGTTTGAAAGCACTTTCATCAGTAATACATCATCTAATGTAGCCAGAATGGTAAACATTATCTCTACTCTTGTCAGTACCCAGCATTCTATCTCTAAGCTCCGGGATTGAACATGAACATAAAGATAGAAAGGCTCTATGTACCAGCATTTCAAGTGTTTCTTACAAGTTTCTAATCATTTCTCGGGAATATCATTGCGTATGTTAATCGTTTTACCAAAAGTAGACAGTTTTCCTAGAAGTATACACACAGGAATCTTCAAGGTTTCAATTGAGTCATTCAGAAAACGCCAGTCTAATCATAATCACCTGTAAATATAAACAGTATTCTCTTCATTTATCAGCTTCACAAATAGTCTGAGCTTTATAAATGGAAATTCTTAATGTTTGAAAGCACTTTATTTGGAAAAACATCATCTAAAATAGCCAGAATGGTAAACATTATCTGTACAATCATCATTTCCCAGCATTCTACCTCTAATCTCCGTGATTGAACATGAAAATAAAGATAGAACGGCTCTACGTACCAGCATTTCAAGTGTTTCTTACATGTTTCTAATCATTTCTCGGGACTATCATTGTGTCTGTTAAGCGTTTTACCACAAGTAGACAGTCTTCCTACAAGTATACACAGGAATCTTCAAGGTTTAAATTGAGTCAATCAAAAAACGCCAGTCTAATCAGAATCACCTGTGAATATAAACAGTATTCTCTTCATTTATCAGATTCATACCCATATTGTCAGCTTTTTAAACGGAAATTCTTAATGTTTGAAAGCACTTTCTTCGGTAATACATCATCTAAAGTAGACAGAATGGAAAACATTATCTGTTCTCTCGGCATTACGCAGCATTCTATCTCTATTCTCCCTGATTGAACATGAACATAAAGTTAGAACGGCTCTATGTACCAGCATTTCAAGTGTTTCTTACATGTTTCTAATCATTTCTCAGGACTATCATGGTGTATGTTAAGCGTTTAACCAAAAGTAGACAGTTTTCCTAGAAGTATAAACAGGAATGTTCAAGGTTTCAATTGAGTCATTCAGAAAACGCCAGTCTAATCAGAATCACCTGTAAATAGAAACGGTATTCTCTTTATTTACCAGCTTCATCCATTTTCTGAGCTTTATAAACAGCAATTCTTAATGTTTGAAAGCACATTCTTCGGAAAAATGTCATCTAAGGTAGCCAGAATGGTAAACATTATCTGTACTGTCGTCATTACGCAGCATTCTGTCTCTAATCTCCGTGATTGAACATGAATATAAAGATAGAACGGCTCTATGTACCAGCATTTCAAGTGTTTCTTACATGTTTCTAATCATTTCTCAGGACTATCATTGTGTCTGTTAAGCGTTTAACCAAAAGTAGACAGTTTTCCTAGAAGTATACACACAGGAATCTTCAAGGTTTCAATTGAGTCATTCAGAAAACGCCAGTCTAATCAGAATCACCTGTAAATAGAAACAGTATTCTCTTTATTTATCAGCTTCATACGTATTCTGAGCTTTATAAACAGCAATTCTTAATGTTTGAAAGCACTTTCCTTGGAAAAACAACATCTAGAGTAGCCGCAAAGGTAAACTTCATCCTTACTCTCCTCAGTTGAGAGTTTTTTACCTCTAATCTCAGTGATTGAACTAGGCCATAAAGATAGCACGGCCCTATTATACAGCATTTCAAGTGTTTCTTCCATGTTTCTAGTCACTTCCCGGGACTATCCTAGTGTATTTTAAGAGTTTTACCAAAATTAGACATTTTTCCAGAAGTAGATACATGAATCTTCAGGATGTAAACTTTGTCATTTAGAAAATGCCAAGCAATTCAGCCTCAATTGTAATTATAAACAGTATTCTCTCCATTGATCAACCTAATACACATATTCTGAGCTTTAAAAACAGCAATTCCTAGTGTTGGAAGCACTTTCTTTGGAAAAACACCATCTAGAGTAGCCCGAATTGTAAACATTATCATTACTCTCTTCATTTGAGAGTTTTCTACCTCTAATCTCTCTGATTGAACTAGGCCATCAGGATAGAACGGCTCTATTTACCCGTATTTAAACTGTTTCTTACATGTCTCTAATCATTTCTGGGACTATCATTGTGTATTGTAAGAGTTTTACCAAAAGTAGACAGTTTTCCCAGAAGTATACACATGAATCTTCAAGAGTTAAATTGTGCCATTCAGAAAACGCCAGGCAATTCGGCCTCAGTTGTAAATATAAACAGTATTCTCTTCATTTATCAACTTCATACCCATATTCTCAGCTTTTTAAATGGAAATTCCTAATGTTTGAAAGCACTTTCTTCGGACATACATCATCTAAAGTAGCCAGAATGGAAAACATTATCTGTTCTCTCGGCAATACGCAGCATTCTATCTCTAATCTCCGTGATTGAACATGAATATAAAGATAGAACGGCTCTATGTACCAGCATTTCAAGTGTTTCTTACAAGTTTCTAATCATTTCTCGGGAATATCATTGCATATGTTAAGCGTTTTACCAAAAGTAGACAGTTTTCCTAGAAGTATACACACAGGAATCTTCAAGGTTTCAATTGAGTCATTCAGAAAACGCCAGTCTTATCAGAATCACCTGTAAATAGAAACAGTATTCTCTTTATTTATCAGCTTCATACGTATTCTGAGCTTTATAAACAGCAATTCTTAATGTTTGAAAGCACTTTCCTTGGAAAAACAACATCTAGAGTAGCCGCAAATGTAAACTTCATCCTTACTCTCCTCAGTTGAGAGTTTTTTACCTCTAATCTCAGTGATTGAACTAGGCCATAAAGATAGCACGGCTCTATTATACAGCATTTCGAGTGTTTCTTCCATGTTTCTAGTCACTTCCCGGGACTATCCTAGTGTATTTTAAGAGTTTTACCAAAATTAGACATTTTTCCAGAAGTAGATACATGAATCTTCAGGATGTAAACTTTGTCATTTAGAAAATGCCAGGCAATTCAGCCTCAATTGTAATTATAAACAGTATTCTCTCCATTGATCAACCTAATACACGTATTCTGAGCTTTAAAAACAGCAATTCCTCATGTTGGAAGCACTTTCTTTGGAAAAACACCATCTAGAGTAGCCGGAATTGGAAACATTATCATTACTCTCTTCATTTGAGAGTTTTCTACCTTTCCCAGAAGTATACACATGAATCTTCAAGAGTTAAATTGTGCCATTTAGAAAACGCCAGGCAATTCGGCCTCAGTTGTAAATATAAACAGTATTCTCTTCATTTATCAGCTTCATACCCATATTCTCAGCTTTTTAAACGGAAATTCTTAATGTTTGAAAGCACTTTCTTTGGACATACATCATCTAAAGTAGCCAGAATGGAAAACATTATCTGTTCTCTCGGCGTTACGCAGCATTCTACCTCTAATCTCCGTGATTGACCATGAACATAAAGATAGAACGGCTCTATGTACCAGCATTTCAAGTGTTTCTTACATGTTTCTAATCATTTCTCGGGACTATCATTGTGTCTATTAAGCGTTTTACCAAAAGTAGACAGTCCTCCTTCAAGTATACACAGGAATCTTCAAGGTTTAAATTGAGTCATTCAAAAAACGCCAGTCTAATCAGAATCACCTGTGAATATAAACAGTATTCTCTTCATTTATCAGATTCATACCCATATTGTCAGCTTTTTAAACGGAAATTCTTAATGTTTGAAAGCACTTTCTTTGGACATACATCATCTAAAGTAGACAGAATGGAAAACATTATCTGTTCTCTCGGCATTACGCAGCATTCTATCTCTATTCTCCTTGATTGAACATGAACATAAAGATAGAACGGCTCTATGTACCAGCATTTCAAGTGTTTCTTACATGTTTCTAATCATTTCTAGGGACTATCATGGTGTATATTAAGCGTTTTACCAAAAGTAGACAGTTTTCCTACAGGTATACACAGGAATCTTCAAGGTTTAATTTGAGTCATTCAGAAAACGCCAGTCTAATCTTAATCACCTGTAAATATAAACAGTATTCTCTTCATTTATCAGCTTCACAATTAGTCTGAGCTTTATAAATGGAAATTCTTAATGTTTGAATGCACTTTATTTGGAAAAACATCATCTAAAATAGCCAGAATGGTAAACATTATCTGTACAATCGTCATTTCCCAGCATTCTACCTCTAATCTCCATGATTGAACATGAAAATAAAGATAGAACGGCTCTATGTACCAGCATATCAAGTGTTTCTTACATGTTTGTAATCATTTTTCGGGACTATCATTGTGTCTGTTAAGCGTTTTACCAAAAGTAGACAGTCTTCCTTCAAGTATACACACAGGAATCTTCAAGGTTTAAATTGAGTCATTCAAAAAACGCCAGTCTAATCAGAATCACCTGTGAATATATAGAGTATTCTCTTCATTTATCAGCTTCATACCCATATTCTCAGCTTTTTAAACGGAAATTCTAAATGTTTGAAAGCACTTTCTTCGGTAATACATCATCTAAAGTAGCCAGAATGGTAAACATTATCTCTACTCTTGTCAATACCCAGCATTCTCTCTCTAAGCTCCGGGATTGAACATGAACATAAAGATAGAAAGGCTCTATGTACCAGCATTTCCAGTGTTTCTTACAAGTTTCTAATCATTTCTCGGGAATATCATTGCGTATGTTAATCGTTTTACCAAAAGTAGACAGTTTTCCTAGAAGTATACACACAGGAATCTTCAAGGTTTCAATAGAGTCATTCAGAAAACGCCAGTCTAATCATAATCACCTGTAAATATAAACAGTATTCTCTTCTTTTATCAGCTTCACAAATAGTCTGAGGTTTATCAATGGAAATTATTAATGTTTGAAAGCACTTCATTTGGAAAAACATTATCTAAAATAGCCAGAATGGTAAACATTATCTGTACAATCGTCATTTCCCAGCATTCTACCTCTAATCTCCGTGATTGAACATGAAAATAAAGATAGAACGGCTGTATGTACCAGCATTTCAAGTGTTTCTTACATGTTTCTAATCATTTCTCGGGACTATCATTGTGTCTGTTCAGCGTTTTACCAAAAGTAGACAGTCTTCCTACAAGTATACACAGGAATCTTCAAGGTTTAAATTGAGTCATTCAAAAAACGCCAGTCTAATCAGAATCACCTGTGAATATAAACAGTATTCTCTTCATTTATCAATTTCATACCCATATTGTCAGCTTTTTAAATGGAAATTCTTAATGTTTGAAAGCACTTTCTTCGGTAATACATCATCTAAAGTAGCCAGAATGGAAAACATTATCTGTTCTCTCGGCATTACGCAGCATTCTATCTCTAATCTCCGTGATTGAACATGAAAATAAAGATAGAACGGCTGTATGTACCAGCATTTCAAGTGTTTCTTACATGTTTCTAATCATTTCTCGGGTCTATCATGGTGTATGTTAAGCGTTTAACAAAAAGTAGACAGTTTTCCTAGAAGTATAAACAGGAATCTTCAAGGTTTCAATTGAGTCATTCAGAAAACGCCAGTCTAATCAGAATCACCTGTAAATATAAACAGTATTCTCTTCATTTATCAGCTTCACAAATAGTCTGAGCTTTATAAATGGAAATTCTTAATGTTTGAAAGCACTTTATTTGGAAAAACATCATCTAAGGTAGCCAGAATGGTAAACATTATCTGTACTGTCGTCATTACGCAGCATTCTGTCTCTAATCTCCGTGATTGAACATGAAAATAAAGATAGAACGGCTCTATGTACCAGCATTTCAAGTGTTTCTTACATGTTTCTAATCATTTTTCGGGACTATCATTGTGTCTGTTAAGCGTTTTACCAAAAGTAGACAGTCTTCCTTCAAGTATACACACAGGAATCTTCAAGGTTTAAATTGAGTCATTCAAAAAACGCCAGTCTAATCAGAATCACCTGTAAATAGAAACAGTATTCTCTTCATTTATCAGCTTCACAAATAGTCTGAGCTTTATAAATGGAAATTCTTAATGTTTGAAAGCACTTTATTTGGAAAAACATCATCTAAAATAGCCAGAATGGTAAACATTATCTGTAAAATCGTCATTTCTCAGCATTCTACCTCTAATCTCCGAGATTGAACATGAACATAAAGATAGAACTGCTCTATGTACCAGCATTTCAAGTGTTTCTTACATGTTTCTAATCATTTCTCGGGACTATCATTGTGTCTGTTAAGCGTTTTACCAAAAGTAGACAGTCTTCCTTCAAGTATACACAGGAATCTTCAAGGTTTAAATTGAGTCATTCAAAAAACGCCAGTCTAATCGGAATCACCTGTGAATATAAACAGTATTCTCTTCATTTATCAGATTCATACCCATATTGTTAGCTTTTTAAACGGAAATTCTTAATGTTTGAAAGGACTTTCTTCGGTAATACATCATCTAAAGTAGCCAGAATGGAAAACATTATCTGTTCTCTCGGCATTACGAAGCATTCTATCTCTAATCTCTGTGATTGAACATGAACATAAAGATAGAACGGCTCTATGTACCAGCATTTCAAGTGTTTCGTACATGTTTCTAATCATTTCTCGGGACTATCATGGTGTATGTTAAGCGTTTAACCAAAAGTAGACAGTTTTCCTAGAAGTATAAACAGGAATCTTCAAGGTTTCAATTGAGTCATTCAGAAAACGCCAGTCTAATCAGAATCACCTGTAAATATAAACAGTATTCTCTTCATTTATCAGCTTCACAAATAGTCTGAGCTTTATAAATGGAAATTCTTAATGTTTGAAAGCACTTTATTTGGAAAAACATCATCTAAGGTAGCCAGAATGGTAAACATTATCTGTACTGTCGTCATTACGCAGCATTCTGTCTCTAATCTCCGTGATTGAACATGAAAATAAAGATAGAACGGCTCTATGTACCAGCATTTCAAGTGTTTCTTACATGTTTCTAATCATTTCTCGGGACTATCATTGTGTCTGTTAAGCGTTTTACCAAAAGTAGACAGTCTTCCTACAAGTATACACAGGAATCTTCAAGGTTTAAATTGAGTCATTCAAAAAACGCCAGTCTAATCAGAATCACCTGTGAGTATAAACAGTATTCTCTTCATTTATCAGCTTCATACCCATATTGTCAGCTTTTTAAACGGAAATTCTTAATGTTTGAAAGCACTTTCTTCGGTAATACATCATCTAAAGTAGACAGAATGGAAAACATTATCTGTTCTCTCGGCATTACGCAGCATTCTATCTCTAATCTCCGTGATTGAACATGAACATAAAGATAGAACGGCTCTATGTACCAACATTTCCAGTGTTTCTTACATGTTTCTAATCATTTCTCGGGTCTATCATGGTGTATGTTAAGCGTTTAACCAAAAGTAGACAGTTTTCCTAGAAGTATAAACAGGAATGTTAAAGGTTTCAATTGAGTCATTCAGAAAACGCCAGTCTAATCAGAATCACCTGTAAATAGAAACAGTATTCTCTTTATTTATCAGCCTCATACGTATTCTGACCTTTATAAACAGCAATTCTTAATGTTTGAAATCACTTTCCTTGGAAAAACAACATCTAGAGTAGCCGCAAATGTAAACTTCATCCTTACTCTCCTCAGTTGAGAGTTTTTTACCTCTAATCTCAGTGATTGAACTAGGCCATTAAGATAGCACGGCTCTATTATACAGCATTTCAAGTGTTTCTTCCATGTTTCTAGTCACTTCCCGGGACTATCCTAGTGTATTTTAAGAGTTTTACCAAAATTAGACATTTTTCCAGAAGTAGATACATGAATCTTCAGGATGTAAACTTTGTCATTTAGAAAATGCCAGGCAATTCATCCTCAATTGTAATTATAAACAGTATTCTCTCCATTGATCAACCTAACACACATATTCTGAGCTTTAAAAACAGCAATTGCTCATGTTGGAAGCACTTTCTTTGGAAAAACACCATCTAGAGTAGCCGGAATTGTAAACATTATCATTACTCTCTTCATTTGAGAGTTTTCTACCTCTAATCTCTCTGATTGAACTAGGCCATCAGGATAGAACGGCTCTATTTACCCGCATTTAAACTGTTTCTTACATGTCTCTAATCATTTCTGGGACTATCATTGTGTATTGTAAGAGTGTTACCAAAAGTAGACAGTTTTCCCAGAAGTATACACATGAATCTTCAAGAGTTAAATTGTGCCATTCAGAAAACGCCAGGCAATTCGGCCTCAGTTGTAAATATAAACAGTATTCTCTTCATTTATCAGCTTCATACCCATATTCTCAGCTTTTTAAACGGAAATTCTTAATGTTTGAAAGCACTTTCTTCGGAAATACATCATCTAAAGTAGCCAGAATGGAAAACATTATCTGTTCTCTCGGCATTACGCAGCATTCTATCTCTAATCTCCGTGATTGAACATGAACATAAAGATAGAAAGGCTCTATGTACCAGCATTTCAAGTGTTTCTTACATGTTTCTAATCATTTCTCGAGACTATCATTGTGTCTGTTAAGCGTTTTACCAAAAGTAGACAGTTTTCCTAGAGGTATACACAGGAATCTTCAAGGTTTAATTTGAGTCATTCAGAAAACGCCAGTCTACTCATAATCACCTGTAAATATAAACAGTATTCTCTTCATTTATCAGCTTCACAAATAGTCTGAGCTTTATAAATGGAAATTCTTAATGTTTGAAAGCACTTTATTTGGAAAAACATCATCTAAAATAGCCAGAATGGTAAACATTATCTGTACAATCGTCACTGCCCAGCATTCTACCTCTAATCTTGTGATTGAACATGAAAATAAAGATAGAACGGCTCTATGTACCAGCATTTCAAGTGTTTCTTACATGTTTCTAATCATTTCTCGGGACTATCATTGTGTCTGTTAAGCGTTTTACCAAAAGTAGACAGTCTTCCTACAAGTATACACAGGAATCTTCAAGGTTTAAATTGAGTCATTCAAAAAACGCCAGTCTAATCAGAATCACCTGTGAATATAAACAGTATTCTCTTCATTTATCAGATTCATACCCATATTGTCAGCTTTTTAAACGGAAATTCTTAATGTTTGAAAGCACTTTCTTCGGAAATACATCATCTAAAGTAGCCAGAATGGAAAACATTATCTGTTCTCTCGGCATTACGCAGCATTCTATCTCTAATCTCCGTGATTGAACATGAACATAAAGATAGAACGGCTCTATGTACCAGCATTTCAAGTGTTTCTTACACGTTTCTGATCATTTCTCGGGACTATCATTGTGTCTGTTAAGCGTTTTACCAAAAGTAGACAGTTTTCCTAGAGGTATACACAGGAATCTTCAAGGTTTAATTTGAGTCATTCAGAAAACGCCAGTCTACTCATAATCACCTGTAAATATAAACAGTATTCTCTTCATTTATCAGCTTCACAAATAGTCTGAGCTTTATAAATGGAAATTCTTAATGTTTGAAAGCACTTTATTTGGAAAAACATCATCTAAAATAGCCAGAATGGTAAACATTATCTGTACAATCGTCATTTCCCAGCATTCTACCACTAATCTTGTGATTGAACATGAAAATAAAGATAGAACGGCTCTATGTACCAGCATTTCAAGTGTTTCTTACATGTTTCTAATCATTTCTCAGGACTATCATTGTGTCTGTTAAGCGTTTTACCAAAAGTAGACAGTCTTCCTACAAGTATACACAGGAATCTTCAAGGTTTAAATTGAGTCATTCAAAAAACGCCAGTCTAATCAGAATCACCTGTGAGTATAAACAGTATTCTCTTCATTTATCAGCTTCATACCCATATTGTCAGCTTTTTAAACGGAAATTCTTAATGTTTGAAAGCACTTTCTTCGGTAATACCTCATCTAAAGTAGACAGAATGGAAAACATTATCTGTTCTCTCGGCATTACGCAGCATTCTATCTCTAATCTCCGTGATTGAACATGAACATAAAGATAGAACGGCTCTATGTACCAACATTTCCAGTGTTTCTTACATGTTTCTAATCATTTCTCGGGTCTATCATGGTGTATGTTAAGCGTTTAACCAAAAGTAGACAGTTTTCCTAGAAGTATAAACAGGAATGTTAAAGGTTTCAATTGAGTCATTCAGAAAACGCCAGTCTAATCAGAATCACCTGTAAATAGAAACAGTATTCTCTTTATTTATCAGCCTCATACGTATTCTGACCTTTATAAACAGCAATTCTTAATGTTTGAAATCACCTTCCTTGGAAAAACAACATCTAGAGTAGCCGCAAATGTAAACTTCATCCTTACTCTCCTCAGTTGAGAGTTTTTTACCTCTAATCTCAGTGATTGAACTAGGCCATTCAGATAGCACGGCTCTATTATACAGCATTTCAAGTGTTTCTTCCATGTTTCTAGTCACTTCCCGGGACTATCCTAGTGTATTTTAAGAGTTTTACCAAAATTAGACATTTTTCCAGAAGTAGATACATGAATCTTCAGGATGTAAACTTTGTCATTTAGAAAATGCCAGGCAATTCATCCTCAATTGTAATTATAAACAGTATTCTCTCCATTGATCAACCTAACACACATATTCTGAGCTTTAAAAACAGCAATTGCTCATGTTGGAAGCACTTTCTTTGGAAAAACACCATCTAGAGTAGCCGGAATTGTAAACATTATCATTACTCTCTTCATTTGAGAGTTTTCTACCTCTAATCTCTCTGATTGAACTAGGCCATCAGGATAGAACGGCTCTATTTACCCGCATTTAAACTGTTTCTTACATGTCTCTAATCATTTCTGGGACTATCATTGTGTATTGTAAGAGTGTTACCAAAAGTAGACAGTTTTCCCAGAAGTATACACATGAATCTTCAAGAGTTAAATTGTGCCATTCAGAAAACGCCAGGCAATTCGGCCTCAGTTGTAAATATAAACAGTATTCTCTTCATTTATCAGCTTCATACCCATATTCTCAGCTTTTTAAACGGAAATTCCTAATGTTTGAAAGCACTTTCTTCGGAAATACATCATCTAAAGTAGCCAGAATGGAAAACATTATCTGTTCTCTCGGCATTACGCAGCATTCTATCTCTAATCTCCGTGATTGAACATGAACATAAAGATAGAACGGCTCTATGTACCAACATTTCCAGTGTTTCTTACATGTTTCTAATCATTTCTCGGGTCTATCATGGTGTATGTTAAGCGTTTAACCAAAAGTAGACAGTTTTCCTAGAAGTATAAACAGGAATGTTAAAGGTTTCAATTGAGTCATTCAGAAAACGCCAGTCTAATCAGAATCACCTGTAAATAGAAACAGTATTCTCTTTATTTATCAGCCTCATACGTATTCTGACCTTTATAAACAGCAATTCTAAATGTTTGAAATCACCTTCCTTGGAAAAACAACATCTAGAGTAGCCGCAAATGTAAACTTCATCCTTACTCTCCTCAGTTGAGAGTTTTTTACCTCTAATCTCAGTGATTGAACTAGGCCATTAAGATAGCACGGCTCTATTATACAGCATTTCAAGTGTTTCTTCCATGTTTCTAGTCACTTCCCGGGACTATCCTAGTGTATTTTAAGAGTTTTACCAAAATTAGACATTTTTCCAGAAGTAGATACATGAATCTTCAGGATGTAAACTTTGTCATTTAGAAAATGCCAGGCAATTCATCCTCAATTGTAATTATAAACAGTATTCTCTCCATTGATCAACCTAACACACATATTCTGAGCTTTAAAAACAGCAATTGCTCATGTTGGAAGCACTTTCTTTGGAAAAACACCATCTAGAGTAGCCGGAATTGTAAACATTATCATTACTCTCTTCATTTGAGAGTTTTCTACCTCTAATCTCTCTGATTGAACTAGGCCATCAGGATAGAACGGCTCTATTTACCCGCATTTAAACTGTTTCTTACATGTCTCTAATCATTTCTGGGACTATCATTGTGTATTGTAAGAGTGTTACCAAAAGTAGACAGTTTTCCCAGAAGTATACACATGAATCTTCAAGAGTTAAATTGTGCCATTCAGAAAACGCCAGGCAATTCGGCCTCAGTTGTAAATATAAACAGTATTCTCTTCATTTATCAGCTTCATACCCATATTCTCAGCTTTTTAAACGGAAATTCCTAATGTTTGAAAGCACTTTCTTCGGAAATACATCATCTAAAGTAGCCAGAATGGAAAACATTATCTGTTCTCTCGGCATTACGCAGCATTCTATCTCTAATCTCCGTGATTGAACATGAACATAAAGATAGAACGGCTCTATGTACCAGCATTTCAAGTGTTTCTTACATGTTTCTAATCATTTCTCGGGACTATCATTGTGTCTGTTAAGCGTTTTACCAAAAGTAGACAGTTTTCCTAGAGGTATACACAGGAATCTTCAAGGTTTAATTTGAGTCATTCAGAAAACGCCAGTCTACTCATAATCACCTGTAAATATAAACAGTATTCTCTTCATTTATCAGCTTCACAAATAGTCTGAGCTTTATAAATGGAAATTCTTAATGTTTGAAAGCACTTTATTTGGAAAAACATCATCTAAAATAGCCAGAATGGTAAACATTATCTGTACAATCGTCATTTCCCAGCATTCTACCTCTAATCTTGTGATTGAACATGAAAATAAAGATAGAACGGCTCTATGTACCAGCATTTCAAGTGTTTCTTACATGTTTCTAATCATTTCTCGGGACTATCATTGTGTCTGTTAAGCGTTTTACCAAAAGTAGACAGTCTTCCTACAAGTATACACAGGAATCTTCAAGGTTTAAATTGAGTCATTCAAAAAACGCCAGTCTAATCAGAATCACCTGTGAGTATAAACAGTATTCTCTTCATTTATCAGCTTCTTACCCATATTGTCAGCTTTTTAAACGGAAATTCTTAATGTTTGAAAGCACTTTCTTCGGTAATACATCATCTAAAGTAGACAGAATGGAAAACATTATCTGTTCTCTCGGCATTACGCAGCATTCTATCTCTAATCTCCGTGATTGAACATGAACATAAAGATAGAACGGCTCTATGTACCAACATTTCCAGTGTTTCTTACATGTTTCTAATCATTTCTCGGGTCTATCATGGTGTATGTTAAGCGTTTAACCAAAAGTAGACAGTTTTCCTAGAAGTATAAACAGGAATGTTAAAGGTTTCAATTGAGTCATTCAGAAAACGCCAGTCTAATCAGAATCACCTGTAAATAGAAACAGTATTCTCTTTATTTATCAGCCTCATACGTATTCTGACCTTTATAAACAGCAATTCTTAATGTTTGAAATCACTTTCCTTGGAAAAACAACATCTAGAGTAGCCGCAAATGTAAACTTCATCCTTACTCTCCTCAGTTGAGAGTTTTTTACCTCTAATCTCAGTGATTGAACTAGGCCATAAAGATAGCACGGCTCTATTATACAGCATTTCAAGTTTTTCTTCCATGTTTCTAGTCACTTCCCGGGACTATCCTAGTGTATTTTAAGAGTTTTACCAAAATTAGACATTTTTCCAGAAGTAGATACATGAATCTTCAGGACGTAAACTTTGTCATTTAGAAAATGCCAGGCAATTCATCCTCAATTGTAATTATAAACAGTATTCTCTCCATTGATCAACCTAACACACATATTCTGAGCTTTAAAAACAGCAATTGCTCATGTTGGAAGCACTTTCTTTGGAAAAACACCATCTAGAGTAGCCGGAATTGTAAACATTATCATTACTCTCTTCATTTGAGAGTTTTCTACCTCTCATCACTCTGATTGAACTAGGCCATCAGGATAGAACGGCTCTATTTACCCGCATTTAAACTGTTTCTTACATGTCTCTTATCATTTCTGGGACTATCATTGTGTATTGTAAGAGTGTTACCAAAAGTAGACAGTTTTCCCAGAAGTATACACATGAATCTTCAAGAGTTAAATTGTGCCATTCAGAAAACGCCAGGCAATTCGGCCTCAGTTGTAAATATAAACAGTATTCTCTTCATTTCTCAGCTTCATACCCATATTCTCAGCTTTTTAAACGGAAATTCTTTTTTTTTTTTTTTTTTTTTTTTTTTTTTCTAAAAATTTTTTTTTTTTTATTTTCCTCTTAAAGTATTACAAAGGGTATTACATAAGTATCCTTTTTCCCCCCCCCCCCCGCCCTTGACAAACCACTACCCTCCCTTACCCCCCAGTGTCTTATGTCCATTAGTTATGCTTATATGCATGCATACAAGTCCTTCGGTTGATCTCTTACTCCCCTCCCTCCTGCCCCCCAACTCTCTCTGGCCTTCCCACTGCAGTTTGACAATCAGTTTGAGGCAGCTCTGCCTCTGTATCTATTATTGTTCAAAAGTTTGTAATGGTCTTTATTATCCATGAATGAGTGAGATCATGTGGTATTTTTCCTTCATTGACTGGCTTGTTTCACTTAGCATAATGCTCTCCAGTTCCATCCATGATGTTGCAAATGGTAGGAGTTCCTTCTTTTTAACAGCAGCATAGTATTCCATCGTGTAGATGTACCACAGTTTTCTAATCCATTCATCTACTGATGGGCACTTAGGCTGTTTCCAGATCTTAGCTATGGTGAATTGTGCTGCTATGAACATCTGGGTGCATATATCCTTTCTGATAGGTGTTTCTGGTTTCTTGGGATATATTCCTAGTAGTGGGATCACAGGGTCAAATGGGAGTTCCATTTCCAATTTTTTGAGGAACCTCCATACTGCCTTCCATAGTGGCTGCACCAGTCTGCATTCCCACCAGCAGTGCACAAGTGTTCCTTTTTCTCCACATCCTCTCCAGCACTTGTCGTTTGTTGATTTGTTGATGATGGCCATTCTGACAGGTGTGAGATGGTACCTCATTGTTGTTTTGATTTGCATCTCTCGGATGATTAGTGACTTTGAGCATGTTTTCATATGTCTCTTGGCTTTCTGAATGTCCTCTTTTGAAAGGTGTCTATTTAGATCCTTTGCCCATTTTTTGATTGGATTGTTTATCTTCTTTTTGTTAAGTTGTATGAGTTCCCTATAAATTTTGGAGATTAAGCCCTTATCCGATATGACGTTGGCAAATATGTTTTCCCACGAGGTGGGTTTTCTTGTTGTTTTGTTGATGGTTTCTTTTGCTGTGCAGAAGCTTTTTATTTTGATGTAGTCCCATTTGTTCAGTTTCTCTTTAGTTTCAACTGCCCTAGGAGCTGTATCAGTGAAGAAATTGTTTTGGCATATGTCTGAGATTTTGTTGCCTTTGTATTCTTCTAGAATTTTTATGGTTTCCTGTCGTACATTTAAGTCCTTTATCCATTTTGAGTTTATTCTTGTGTATGGTGTAAGTTGGTGGTCTAGTTTCATTTTCTTGCATATGTCTGTCCAATTTTCCCAACACCATTTATTGAAGAGACTATCTTGGCTCCATTGTATGTTCATGCCTCCTTTGTCAAAAATTAATTGAGCATATTGGTTCGGGCTAATTTCTGGACTCTCTATTCTATTCCACTGATCTATATGTCTGTTCTTGTGCCAGTACCAGGCAGTTTTGAGAACAGTGGCTTTGTAATACAGCTTGATATCTGGCATTGAGATCCCACCTACTTTGTTCTTTCTCAGGATCGTTGCAGCTATTCGGGGTCTTTTTTTATTCCAGATGAATTTTTGGAGAGTTCGTTCTAGATCTTTGAAGAAGGCCATTGGTATTTTAATGGGAAGTGCGTTGAATGTATAGATTGCTTTGGGTAGTATGGACATTTTAATGATGTTGATTCTACCAATCCAAGAACATGGTATGTTCTTCCATCTGTTTATGTCTTCCTCTATCTCTTTTTTCAACGTCCTGTAGTTTTCTGAGTAGAGGTCTTTAACCTCTTTAGTTAAGTTTATTCCTAGGTATCTTAATTTTTTTGGTGCGATGGTAAATGGGATTGTTTTTCTGATCTCCCTTTCTGAAAGTTCACTGTTGGTGTATAGAAATGCCTCAGATTTCTTGGGGTTAATTTTGTATCCTGCTACATTGCCAAATTCATGTATTAAGTCTAGTAGCTTTTTGATGGAGTCTCTAGGGTTTTGTATGTATAATATCATGTCATCTGCAAATAAGGACAGTTTTACTTCCTCTTTTCCAATTTGGATGCCTTTTATTCCTTCTTCTTGCCTAATTGCAATGGCTAATACTTCCAGTACTATGTTGAACAGGAGTGGTGAGAGTGGGCATCCCTGTCTTGTTCCTGTTCTTAGGGGAAATGGTGTTAGTTTTTGTCCATTGAGTATGATGTTGGCAGTGGGCCTGTCATATATGGCTTTTATTATGTTGAGGTATGATCCTTCTATTCCCACCTTTCTGAGAGTTTTTATCAAAAATGGGTGTTGGATTTTGTCGAATGCTTTTTCTGCATCAATTGATATGACCATGTGGTTTTTTTCTTTCAATTTGTTTATGTGATGTATCACATTTATTGATTTACGGATGTTGTACCATCCTTGCATCTCTGGGATGAATCCTACTTGGTCATGGTGTATGATCCTTCTGATGTACTGCTGGATCCGATTTGCTAAGATTTTGTTGAGGATTTTGGCATCTATGTTCATGAGGGATATTGGCCTGTAATTCTCTTTCATTGTGATGTCTTTACCTGGTTTTGGTATTAGGGTGATGCTGGCTTCATAGAATGAGCTTGGAAGCGTTCCTTCCTCTTGAATTTTTTGTAGTAGTCTGAGGAGGGTAGGTTTTAGTTCTTCCTTGAATGTTTGGTAGAACTCCCCTGTGAAGCCGTCTGGCCCTGGGCTTTTGTTTGCTGGAAGCTTTCTGATGACTGCTTCAATTTCTTCCATAGTTATTGGCCTATTGAGGTTTTTAGATTCTTCCTGATTGAGTTTTGGAATGTTGTATTTTTCTAGGAATTTGTCCATTTCCTCCAGGTTGTCCAGTTTGTTGGAGTAGAGTTGCTCGTAGTATTGTTTAACAATCATTTGTATTTCTGTGGGGTCTGTTGTTATTTCGCCTCTATCATTTCTGATTTGGTTTATTTGGGACCTCTCTCTTTGCTTCTTGGTGAGCCTGGCTAGGGGTTTGTCAATCTTGTTTATCCTTTCAAAGAACCAGCTCTTGGTTTCATTGATTTTCTGTATTGTTTTTTTGGTCTCTATTTCATTGATTTCTGCTCTAATCTTTATTATCTCCTTCCTTCTGCTCACTCTGGGGTTTTCTTGTTGCTCTCTTTCTAATTCTTTGAGTTGTAGAGTTAGATGATTGACTACCATTTTTTCTTGTTTTTTGAGATAGGCCTGTAGAGCTATAAACTTCCCTCTCAGGACTGCTTTCATTGTGTCCCAGAGGTTTTGGATTGTTGTGTTTTCATTGTCATTAGTGTCCAGGATGTTTTTAATTTCTTCTTTGATGTCATCGGTAACCCAATCAATATTTAATAACATGCTATTCAGCTTCCAAGTGTTTGAGTATTTTGGGTTGTTTTTATTGTAGTTTATTTCTAACATTATGCCATCGTGGTCTGTGAAGAAGCTTTTTATGATTTCAATCTTCTTGAATTTGTGGAGACTTTGCTTGTGACCCAATATGTGGTCTATTTTTGAATATGTCCCATGAGATAGGGAAAATTAATGCTAAAGGAACGATGAAAATAGAATGGAGAACACTAATCCCAAAAGAAAATAAAGAGAAAATAAAATGGCACTTTAAAAAATGGTAAAATGGTAGGAGTAATAATACTGGTTAAAAATAAAAATGTGGTAATTGAAAGGGTAAAATCAGGTGATGGAAAAAGAAGAAAAAGAGAAAAAAAAAATTGGTTTCTTAGTAAAAAGGTGAAAAAATTAAAAAGAAAAAGAAAAAGAAAAAATTTGCAGTAGTGATGGTCTTTCGGTTCTTCTACTCTTCAGCCTGGTTCGCCTTGGTCCTGCCAGGTATTTAGGAGAGTGTTGCCTGCATTACACTGTTCCTCCGTGTTGTAAATCACAGTCCTGATTTTAAAGCAGGCCGTATTTGTGATCCAGTCTGCCTTAATTTGTATTCCCCTAAGAGTCAGTTTGTGGCTCAACCTCTGGGTGGCAGTGTTTTTGGGTTGGCCTCTGAGGCTATACAGCTTCTCTATCCTTTTTTAATCCTTACCCTGCTCTGTGTTGTTGGTGGGACTGAAAATCCCTCTATAGGCCAGACCCTGGTAACTCCCAGGGACTAATCAGCTTGTTTTAGTCCTTTATCTCATACAGGGTGGAATCTGGGTGTGGCTGTGCTCCTTGCCTGGGGGGCTGGGGGGAGGAATTCCACCCTCTGGAGGAATGGCTGCCCCAGTCCTGGGCCCAGGGGGGTCTCAGCACTCAATTCGCTGCCACCTCCTCCGGCTCCCCCTCTTTCCTCAGCCTCTCCCCAGATTCCCCTCGTCTGCACCTTCACCCTCTCTTCAGCACAGGTGAGTGTCTGTATCCGAACTGTCCTATGAGCAGGGTTCAGTGAAAACAAAGAAACAGACAAACGCCGGCCGGCCGCGGAAACGCTCCTCTTACCGGTCTGGGAAACGCTCCTCTTACCAGCACTGCATGGTCTGGGAAACGCTCCTCTCTTATGGGCACTGCACGGTCTGATCAGTTCCTCAGGATGCCCCCTTTAGTCTCAGTTCTCCGCAATCACAAAATCCAAATCTCAAATCTCCTGGCGCCAGCAAACCCGCGGAACTCCTTACCCTGGTCAGGGTCTGTGTCTGTCCCAAGAGACGCGGCTGTCTGCCATGCGGTCTCCCTCCGTCCCTCTGGGCTCAGGTCTGGCAAACTTTCCTGCCCAGATCCCTGGTTTTTAACCTTTCCAGGGGAGGTCTGCCCTTCCAGGCTGCAAGCCGTCTCACCAGCTGAGTAAATTTGCCAATTCGGGGTGGGTGTTGTTAGTTTCAGCTGCTTACTCCGTTTGCTCCGGGACAAGACCTGGGACGCGTCTGCCTATATCGCCGCCATCTTGCCCAACCTAAACGGAAATTCTTAATGTTTGAAAGCACTTTCTTCGGAAATACATCATCTAAAGTAGCCAGAATGGAAAACATTATCTGTTCTCTCGGCATTACGCAGCATTCTATCTCTAATCTCCGTGATTGAACATGAAAATAAAGATAGAACGGCTCTATGTACCAGCATTTCAAGTGTTTCTTACACGTTTCTGATCATTTCTCGGGACTATCATTGTGTCTGTTAAGCGTTTTACCAAAAGTAGACAGTTTTCCTAGAGGTATACACAGGAATCTTCAAGGTTTAATTTGAGTCATTCAGAAAACGCCAGTCTACTCATAATCACCTGTAAATATAAACAGTATTCTCTTCATTTATCAGCTTCACAAATAGTCTGAGCTTTATAAATGGAAATTCTTAATGTTTGAAAGCACTTTATTTGGAAAAACATCATCTAAAATAGCCAGAATGGTAAACATTATCTGTACAATCGTCATTTCCCAGCATTCTACCTCTAATCTTGTGATTGAACATGAAAATAAAGATAGAACGGCTCTATGTACCAGCATTTCAAGTGTTTCTTACATGTTTCTAATCATTTCTCGGGACTATCATTGTGTCTGTTAAGCGTTTTACCAAAAGTAGACAGTCTTCCTACAAGTATACACAGGAATCTTCAAGGTTTAAATTGAGTCATTCAAAAAACGCCAGTCTAATCAGAATCACCTGTGAGTATAAACAGTATTCTCTTCATTTATCAGCTTCATACCCATATTGTCAGCTTTTTAAACGGAAATTCTTAATGTTTGAAAGCACTTTCTTCGGTAATACATCATCTAAAGCAGACAGAATGGAAAACATTATCTGTTCTCTCGGCATTACGCAGCATTCTATCTCTAATCTCCGTGATTGAACATGAACATAAAGATAGAACGGCTCTATGTACCAACATTTCCAGTGTTTCTTACATGTTTCTAATCATTTCTCGGGTCTATCATGGTGTATGTTAAGCGTTTAACCAAAAGTAGACAGTTTTCCTAGAAGTATAAACAGGAATGTTAAAGGTTTCAATTGAGTCATTCAGAAAACGCCAGTCTAATCAGAATCACCTGTAAATAGAAACAGTATTCTCTTTATTTATCAGCCTCATACGTATTCTGACCTTTATAAACAGCAATTCTTAATGTTTGAAATCACTTTCCTTGGAAAAACAACATCTAGAGTAGCCGCAAATGTAAACTTCATCCTTACTCTGCTCAGTTGAGAGTTTTTTACCTCTAATCTCAGTGATTGTACTAGGCCATAAAGATAGCACGGCTCTATTATACAGCATTTCAAGTGTTTCTTCCATGTTTCTAGTCACTTCCCGGGACTATCCTAGTGTATTTTAAGAGTTTTACCAAAATTAGACATTTTTCCAGAAGTAGATACATGAATCTTCAGGACGTAAACTTTGTCATTTAGAAAATGCCAGGCAATTCATCCTCAATTGTAATTATAAACAGTATTCTCTCCATTGATCAACCTAACACACATATTCTGAGCTTTAAAAACAGCAATTGCTCATGTTGGAAGCACTTTCTTTGGAAAAACACCATCTAGAGTAGCCGGAATTGTAAACATTATCATTACTCTCTTCATTTGAGAGTTTTCTACCTCTCATCACTCTGATTGAACTAGGCCATCAGGATAGAACGGCTCTATTTACCCGCATTTAAACTGTTTCTTACATGTCTCTTATCATTTCTGGGACTATCATTGTGTATTGTAAGAGTGTTACCAAAAGTAGACAGTTTTCCCAGAAGTATACACATGAATCTTCAAGAGTTAAATTGTGCCATTCAGAAAACGCCAGGCAATTCGGCCTCAGTTGTAAATATAAACAGTATTCTCTTCATTTCTCAGCTTCATACCCATATTCTCAGCTTTTTAAACGGAAATTCTTAATGTTTGAAAGCACTTTCTTCGGAAATACATCATCTAAAGTAGCCAGAATGGAAAACATTATCTGTTCTCTCGGCATTACGCAGCATTCTATCTCTAATCTCCCTGATTGAACATGAACATAAAGATAGAACGGCTCTATGTACGAGCATTTCAAGTGTTTCTTACATGTTTCTAATCATTTCTCGGGACTATCATTGTGTCTGTTAAGCGTTTTACCAAAAGTAGACAGTTTTCCTAGAGGTATACACAGGAATCTTCAAGGTTTAATTTGAGTCATTCAGAAAACGCCAGTCTACTCATAATCACCTGTAAATATAAACAGTATTCTCTTCATTTATCAGCTTCACAAATAGTCTGAGCTTTATAAATGGAAATTCTTAATGTTTGAAAGCACTTTATTTGGAAAAACATCATCTAAAATAGCCAGAATGGTAAACATTATCTGTACAATCGTCATTGCCCAGCATTCTACCTCTAATCTTGTGATTGAACATGAAAATAAAGATAGAACGGCTCTATGTACCAGCATTTCAAGTGTTTCTTACATGTTTCTAATCATTTCTCGGGTCTATCATGGTGTATGTTAAGCGTTTAACCAAAAGTAGACAGTTTTCCTAGAAGTATAAACAGGAATGTTAAAGGTTTCAATTGAGTCATTCAGAAAACGCCAGTCTAATCAGAATCACCTGTAAATAGAAACAGTATTCTCTTTATTTATCAGCCTCATACGTATTCTGACCTTTATAAACAGCAATTCTTAATGTTTGAAATCACTTTCCTTGGAAAAACAACATCTAGAGTAGCCGCAAATGTAAACTTCATCCTTACTCTCCTCAGTTGAGAGTTTTTTACCTCTAATCTCAGTGATTGAACTAGGCCATTAAGATAGCACGGCTCTATTATACAGCATTTCAAGTGTTTCTTCCACGTTTCTAGTCACTTCCCGGGACTATCCTAGTGTATTTTAAGAGTTTTACCAAAATTAGACATTTTTCCAGAAGTAGATACATGAATCTTCAGGATGTAAACTTTGTCATTTAGAAAATGCCAGGCAATTCATCCTCAATTGTAATTATAAACAGTATTCTCTCCATTGATCAACCTAACACACATATTCTGAGCTTTAAAAACAGCAATTGCTCATGTTGGAAGCACTTTCTTTGGAAAAACACCATCTAGAGTAGCCGGAATTGTAAACATTATCATTACTCTCTTCATTTGAGAGTTTTCTACCTCTAATCTCTCTGATTGAACTAGGCCATCAGGATAGAACGGCTCTATTTACCCGCATTTAAACTGTTTCTTACATGTCTCTAATCATTTCTGGGACTATCATTGTGTATTGTAAGAGTGTTACCAAAAGTAGACAGTTTTCCCAGAAGTATACACATGAATCTTCAAGAGTTAAATTGTGCCATTCAGAAAACGCCAGGCAATTCGGCCTCAGTTGTAAATATAAACAGTATTCTCTTCATTTATCAGCTTCATACCCATATTCTCAGCTTTTTAAACGGAAATTCTTAATGTTTGAAAGCACTTTCTTCGGAAATACATCATCTAAAGTAGCCAGAATGGAAAACATTATCTGTTCTCTCGGCATTACGCAGCATTCTATCTCTAATCTCCGTGATTGAACATGAACATAAAGATAGAACGGCTCTATGTACCAGCATTTCAAGTGTTTCTTACATGTTTCTAATCATTTCTCGGGACTGTCATTGTGTCTGTTAAGAGTTTTACCAAAAGTAGACAGTTTTCCTAGAGGTATACACAGGAATCTTCAAGGTTTAATTTGAGTCATTCAGAAAACGCCAGTCTACTCATAATCACCTGTAAATATAAACAGTATTCTCTTCATTTATCAGCTTCACAAATAGTCTGAGCTTTATAAATGGAAATTCTTAATGTTTGAAAGCACTTTATTTGGAAAAACATCATCTAAAATAGCCAGAATGGTAAACATTATCTGTACAATCGTCATTTCCCAGCATTCTACCTCTAATCTTGTGATTGAACATGAAAATAAAGATAGAACGGCTCTATGTACCAGCATTTCAAGTGTTTCTTACATGTTTCTAATCATTTCTCAGGACTATCATTGTGTCTGTTAAGCGTTTTACCAAAAGTAGACAGTCTTCCTACAAGTATACACAGGAATCTTCAAGGTTTAAATTGAGTCATTCAAAAAACGCCAGTCTAATCAGAATCACCTGTGAGTATAAACAGTATTCTCTTCATTTCTCAGCTTCATACCCATATTGTCAGCTTTTTTAAACGGAAATTCTTAATGTTTGAAAGCACTTTCTTCGGTAATACCTCATCTAAAGTAGACAGAATGGAAAACATTATCTGTTCTCTCGGCATTACGCAGCATTCTATCTCTAATCTCCGTGATTGAACATGAACATAAAGATAGAACGGCTCTATGTACCAACATTTCCAGTGTTTCTTACATGTTTCTAATCATTTCTCGGGTCTATCATGGTGTATGTTAAGCGTTTAACCAAAAGTAGACAGTTTTCCTAGAAGTATAAACAGGAATGTTAAAGGTTTCAATTGAGTCATTCAGAAAACGCCAGTCTAATCAGAATCACCTGTAAATAGAAACAGTATTCTCTTTATTTATCAGCCTCATACGTATTCTGACCTTTATAAACAGCAATTCTAAATGTTTGAAATCACCTTCCTTGGAAAAACAACATCTAGAGTAGCCGCAAATGTAAACTTCATCCTTACTCTCCTCAGTTGAGAGTTTTTTACCTCTAATCTCAGTGATTGAACTAGGCCATTAAGATAGCACGGCTCTATTATACAGCATTTCAAGTGTTTCTTCCATGTTTCTAGTCACTTCCCGGGACTATCCTAGTGTATTTTAAGAGTTTTACCAAAATTAGACATTTTTCCAGAAGTAGATACATGAATCTTCAGGATGTAAACTTTGTCATTTAGAAAATGCCAGGCAATTCATCCTCAATTGTAATTATAAACAGTATTCTCTCCATTGATCAACCTAACACACATATTCTGAGCTTTAAAAACAGCAATTGCTCATGTTGGAAGCACTTTCTTTGGAAAAACACCATCTAGAGTAGCCGGAATTGTAAACATTATCATTACTCTCTTCATTTGAGAGTTTTCTACCTCTAATCTCTCTGATTGAACTAGGCCATCAGGATAGAACGGCTCTATTTACCCGCATTTAAACTGTTTCTTACATGTCTCTAATCATGTCTGGGACTATCATTGTGTATTGTAAGAGTGTTACCAAAAGTAGACAGTTTTCCCAGAAGTATACACATGAACCTTCAAGAGTTAAATTGTGCCATTCAGAAAACGCCAGGCAATTCGGCCTCAGTTGTAAATATAAACAGTATTCTCTTCATTTATCAGCTTCATACCCATATTCTCAGCTTTTTAAACGGAAATTCCTAATGTTTGAAAGCACTTTCTTCGGAAATACATCATCTAAAGTAGCCAGAATGGAAAACATTATCTGTTCTCTCGGCATTACGCAGCATTCTATCTCTAATCTCCGTGATTGAACATGAACATAAAGATAGAACGGCTCTATGTACCAGCATTTCAAGTGTTTCTTACATGTTTCTAATCATTTCTCGGGACTATCATTGTGTCTGTTAAGAGTTTTACCAAAAGTAGACAGTTTTCCTAGAGGTATACACAGGAATCTTCAAGGTTTAATTTGAGTCATTCAGAAAACGCCAGTCTACTCATAATCACCTGTAAATATAAACAGTATTCTCTTCATTTATCAGCTTCACAAATAGTCTGAGCTTTATAAATGGAAATTCTTAATGTTTGAAAGCACTTTATTTGGAAAAACATCATCTAAAATAGCCAGAATGGTAAACATTATCTGTACAATCGTCATTTCCCAGCATTCTACCTCTAATCTTGTGATTGAACATGAAAATAAAGATAGAACGGCTCTATGTACCAGCATTTCAAGTGTTTCTTACATGTTTCTAATCATTTCTCAGGACTATCATTGTGTCTGTTAAGCGTTTTACCAAAAGTAGACAGTCTTCCTACAAGTATACACAGGAATCTTCAAGGTTTAAATTGAGTCATTCAAAAAACGCCAGTCTAATCAGAATCACCTGTGAGTATAAACAGTATTCTCTTCATTTCTCAGCTTCATACCCATATTGTCAGCTTTTTTAAACGGAAATTCTTAATGTTTGAAAGCACTTTCTTCGGTAATACCTCATCTAAAGTAGACAGAATGGAAAACATTATCTGTTCTCTCGGCATTACGCAGCATTCTATCTCTAATCTCCGTGATTGAACATGAACATAAAGATAGAACGGCTCTATGTACCAACATTTCCAGTGTTTCTTACATGTTTCTAATCATTTCTCGGGTCTATCATGGTGTATGTTAAGCGTTTAACCAAAAGTAGACAGTTTTCCTAGAAGTATAAACAGGAATGTTAAAGGTTTCAATTGAGTCATTCAGAAAACGCCAGTCTAATCAGAATCACCTGTAAATAGAAACAGTATTCTCTTTATTTATCAGCCTCATACGTATTCTGACCTTTATAAACAGCAATTCTAAATGTTTGAAATCACCTTCCTTGGAAAAACAACATCTAGAGTAGCCGCAAATGTAAACTTCATCCTTACTCTCCTCAGTTGAGAGTTTTTTACCTCTAATCTCAGTGATTGAACTAGGCCATTAAGATAGCACGGCTCTATTATACAGCATTTCAAGTGTTTCTTCCATGTTTCTAGTCACTTCCCGGGACTATCCTAGTGTATTTTAAGAGTTTTACCAAAATTAGACATTTTTCCAGAAGTAGATACATGAATCTTCAGGATGTAAACTTTGTCATTTAGAAAATGCCAGGCAATTCATCCTCAATTGTAATTATAAACAGTATTCTCTCCATTGATCAACCTAACACACATATTCTGAGCTTTAAAAACAGCAATTGCTCATGTTGGAAGCACTTTCTTTGGAAAAACACCATCTAGAGTAGCCGGAATTGTAAACATTATCATTACTCTCTTCATTTGAGAGTTTTCTACCTCTAATCTCTCTGATTGAACTAGGCCATCAGGATAGAACGGCTCTATTTACCCGCATTTAAACTGTTTCTTACATGTCTCTAATCATGTCTGGGACTATCATTGTGTATTGTAAGAGTGTTACCAAAAGTAGACAGTTTTCCCAGAAGTATACACATGAACCTTCAAGAGTTAAATTGTGCCATTCAGAAAACGCCAGGCAATTCGGCCTCAGTTGTAAATATAAACAGTATTCTCTTCATTTATCAGCTTCATACCCATATTCTCAGCTTTTTAAACGGAAATTCCTAATGTTTGAAAGCACTTTCTTCGGAAATACATCATCTAAAGTAGCCAGAATGGAAAACATTATCTGTTCTCTCGGCATTACGCAGCATTCTATCTCTAATCTCCGTGATTGAACATGAACATAAAGATAGAACGGCTCTATGTACCAGCATTTCAAGTGTTTCTTACATGTTTCTAATCATTTCTTGGGACTATCATTGTGTCTGTTAAGCGTTTTACCAAAAGTAGACAGTTTTCCTAGAGGTATACACAGGAATCTTCAAGGTTTAATTTGAGTCATTCAGAAAACGCCAGTCTACTCATAATCACCTGTAAATATAAACAGTATTCTCTTCATTTATCAGCTTCACAAATAGTCTGAGCTTTATAAATGGAAATTCTTAATGTTTGAAAGCACTTTATTTGGAAAAACATCATCTAAAATAGCCAGAATGGTAAACATTATCTGTACAATCGTCATTGCCCAGCATTCTACCTCTAATCTTGTGATTGAACATGAAAATAAAGATAGAACGGCTCTATGTACCAACATTTCCAGTGTTTCTTACATGTTTCTAATCATTTCTCGGGTCTATCATGGTGTATGTTAAGCGTTTAACCAAAAGTAGACAGTTTTCCTAGAAGTATAAACAGGAATGTTAAAGGTTTCAATTGAGTCATTCAGAAAACGCCAGTCTAATCAGAATCACCTGTAAATAGAAACAGTATTCTCTTTATTTATCAGCCTCATACGTATTCTGACCTTTATAAACAGCAATTCTTAATGTTTGAAATCACTTTCCTTGGAAAAACAACATCTAGAGTAGCCGCAAATGTAAACTTCATCCTTACTCTCCTCAGTTGAGAGTTTTTTACCTCTAATCTCAGTGATTGAACTAGGCCCTAAAGATAGCACGGCTCTATTATACAGCATTTCAAGTGTTTCTTCCATGTTTCTAGTCACTTCCCGGGACTATCCTAGTGTATTTTAAGAGTTTTACCAAAATTAGACATTTTTCCAGAAGTAGATACATGAATCTTCAGGATGGAAACTTTGTCATTTAGAAAATGCCAGGCAATTCATCCTCAATTGTAATTATAAACAGTATTCTCTCCATTGATCAACCTAACACACATATTCTGAGCTTTAAAAACAGCAATTGCTCATGTTGGAAGCACTTTCTTTGGAAAAACACCATCTAGAGTACCCGGAATTGTAAACATTATCATTACTCTCTTCATTTGAGAGTTTTCTACCTCTAATCTCTCTGATTGAACTAGGCCATCAGGATAGAACGGCTCTATTTACCCGCATTTAAACTGTTTCTTACATGTCTCTTATCATTTCTGGGACTATCATTGTGTATTGTAAGAGTGTTACCAAAAGTAGACAGTTTTCCCAGAAGTATACACATGAATCTTCAAGAGTTAAATTGTGCCATTCAGAAAACGCCAGGCAATTCGGCCTCAGTTGTAAATATAAACAGTATTCTCTTCATTTATCAGCTTCATACCCATATTCTCAGCTTTTTAAACGGAAATTCTTAATGTTTGAAAGCACTTTCTTCGGTAATACATCATCTAAAGTAGCCAGAATGGAAAACATTATCTGTTCTCTCGGCATTACGCAGCATTCTATCTCTAATCTCCGTGATTGAACATGAACATAAAGATAGAACGGCTCTATGTACCAGCATTTCAAGTGTTTCTTACATGTTTCTAATCATTTCTCGGGACTATCATTGTGTCTGTTAAGCGTTTTACCAAAAGTAGACAGTTTTCCTAGAGGTATACACAGGAATCTTCAAGGTTTAATTTGAGTCATTCAGAAAACGCCAGTCTACTCATAATCACCTGTAAATATAAACAGTATTCTCTTCATTTATCAGCTTCACAAATAGTCTGAGCTTTATAAATGGAAATTCTTAATGTTTGAAAGCACTTTATTTGGAAAAACATCATCTAAAATAGCCAGAATGGTAAACATTATCTGTACAATCGTCATTTCCCAGCATTCTACCTCTAATCTTGTGATTGAACATGAAAATAAAGATAGAACGGCTCTATGTACCAGCATTTCAAGTGTTTCTTACATGTTTCTAATCATTTCTCAGGACTATCATTGTGTCTGTTAAGCGTTTTACCAAAAGTAGACAGTCTTCCTACAAGTATACACAGGAATCTTCAAGGTTTAAATTGAGTCATTCAAAAAACGCCAGTCTAATCAGAATCACCTGTGAGTATAAACAGTATTCTCTTCATTTCTCAGCTTCATACCCATATTGTCAGCTTTTTTAAACGGAAATTCTTAATGTTTGAAAGCACTTTCTTCGGTAATACCTCATCTAAAGTAGACAGAATGGAAAACATTATCTGTTCTCTCGGCATTACGCAGCATTCTATCTCTAATCTCCGTGATTGAACATGAACATAAAGATAGAACGGCTCTATGTACCAACATTTCCAGTGTTTCTTACATGTTTCTAATCATTTCTCGGGTCTATCATGGTGTATGTTAAGCGTTTAACCAAAAGTAGACAGTTTTCCTAGAAGTATAAACAGGAATGTTAAAGGTTTCAATTGAGTCATTCAGAAAACGACAGTCTAATCAGAATCACCTGTAAATAGAAACAGTATTCTCTTCATTTATCAGCCTCATACGTATTCTGACCTTTATAAACAGCAATTCTTAATGTTTGAAATCACTTTCCTTGGAAAAACAACATCTAGAGTAGCCGCAAATGTAAACTTCATCCTTACTCTCCTCAGTTGAGAGTTTTTTACCTCTAATCTCAGTGATTGATCTAGGCCATAAAGATAGCACGGCTCTATTATACAGCATTTCAAGTGTTTCTTCCATGTTTCTAGTCACTTCCCGGGACTATCCTAGTGTATTTTAAGAGTTTTACCAAAATTAGACATTTTTCCAGAAGTAGATACATGAATCTTCAGGATGTAAACTTTGTCATTTAGAAAATGCCAGGCAATTCATCCTCAATTGTAATTATAAACAGTATTCTCTCCATTGATCAACCTAACACACATATTCTGAGCTTTAAAAACAGCAATTGCTCATGTTGGAAGCACTTTCTTTGGAAAAACACCATCTAGAGTAGCCGGAATTGTAAACATTATCATTACTCTCTTCATTTGAGAGTTTTCTACCTCTAATCTCTCTGATTGAACTAGGCCATCAGGATAGAACGGCTCTATTTACCCGCATTTAAACTGTTTCTTACATGTCTCTAATGATGTCTGGGACTATCATTGTGTATTGTAAGAGTGTTACCAAAAGTAGACAGTTTTCCCAGAAGTATACACATGAACCTTCAAGAGTTAAATTGTGCCATTCAGAAAACGCCAGGCAATTCGGCCTCAGTTGTAAATATAAACAGTATTCTCTTCATTTATCAGCTTCATACCCATATTCTCAGCTTTTTAAACGGAAATTCTTAAAGTTTGAAAGCACTTTCTTCGGAAATACATCATCTAAAGTAGCCAGAATGGAAAACATTATCTGTTCTCTCGGCATTACGCAGCATTCTATCTCTAATCTCCGTGATTGAACATGAACATAAAGATAGAACGGCTCTATGTACCAGCATTTCAAGTGTTTCTTACATGTTTCTAATCATTTCTCGGGACTATCATTGTGTCTGTTAAGCGTTTTACCAAAAGTAGACAGTCTTCCTACAAGTATACACAGGAATCTTCAAGGTTTAAATTGAGTCATTCAAAAAACGCCAGTCTAATCAGAATCACCTGTGAGTATAAACAGTATTCTCTTCATTTCTCAGCTTCATACCCATATTGTCAGCTTTTTTAAACGGAAATTCTTAATGTTTGAAAGCACTTTCTTCGGTAATACCTCATCTAAAGTAGACAGAATGGAAAACATTATCTGTTCTCTCGGCATTACGCAGCATTCTATCTCTAATCTCCGTGATTGAACATGAACATAAAGATAGAACGGCTCTATGTACCAACATTTCCAGTGTTTCTTACATGTTTCTAATCATTTCTCGGGTCTATCATGGTGTATGTTAAGCGTTTAACCAAAAGTAGACAGTTTTCCTAGAAGTATAAACAGGAATGTTAAAGGTTTCAATTGAGTCATTCAGAAAACGCCAGTCTAATCAGAATCACCTGTAAATAGAAACAGTATTCTCTTTATTTATCAGCCTCATACGTATTCTGACCTTTATAAACAGCAATTCTAAATGTTTGAAATCACCTTCCTTGGAAAAACAACATCTAGAGTAGCCGCAAATGTAAACTTCATCCTTACTCTCCTCAGTTGAGAGTTTTTTACCTCTAATCTCAGTGATTGAACTAGGCCATTAAGATAGCACGGCTCTATTATACAGCATTTCAAGTGTTTCTTCCACGTTTCTAGTCACTTCCCGGGACTATCCTAGTGTATTTTAAGAGTTTTACCAAAATTAGACATTTTTCCAGAAGTAGATACATGAATCTTCAGGATGTAAACTTTGTCATTTAGAAAATGCCAGGCAATTCATCCTCAATTGTAATTATAAACAGTATTCTCTCCATTGATCAACCTAACACACATATTCTGAGCTTTAAAAACAGCAATTGCTCATGTTGGAAGCACTTTCTTTGGAAAAACACCATCTAGAGTAGCCGGAATTGTAAACATTATCATTACTCTCTTCATTTGAGAGTTTTCTACCTCTCATCTCTCTGATTGAACTAGGCCATCAGGATAGAACGGCTCTATTTACCCGCATTTAAACTGTTTCTTACATGTCTCTAATCATTTCTGGGACTATCATTGTGTATTGTAAGAGTGTTACCAAAAGTAGACAGTTTTCCCAGAAGTATACACATGAATCTTCAAGAGTTAAATTGTGCCATTCAGAAAACGCCAGGCAATTCGGCCTCAGTTGTAAATATAAACAGTATTCTCTTCATTTCTCAGCTTCATACCCATATTCTCAGCTTTTTAAACGGAAATTCTTAATGTTTGAAAGCACTTTCTTCGGAAATACATCATCTAAAGTAGCCAGAATGGAAAACATTATCTGTTCTCTCGGCATTACGCAGCATTCTATCTCTAATCTCCGTGATTGAACATGAACATAAAGATAGAACGGCTCTATGTACCAGCATTTCAAGTGTTTCTTACACGTTTCTGATCATTTCTCGGGACTATCATTGTGTCTGTTAAGCGTTTTACCAAAAGTAGACAGTTTTCCTAGAGGTATACACAGGAATCTTCAAGGTTTAATTTGAGTCATTCAGAAAACGCCAGTCTACTCATAATCACCTGTAAATATAAACAGTATTCTCTTCATTTATCAGCTTCACAAATAGTCTGAGCTTTATAAATGGAAATTCTTAATGTTTGAAAGCACTTTATTTGGAAAAACATCATCTAAAATAGCCAGAATGGTAAACATTATCTGTACAATCGTCATTTCCCAGCATTCTACCTCTAATCTTGTGATTGAACATGAAAATAAAGATAGAACGGCTCTATGTACCAGCATTTCAAGTGTTTCTTACATGTTTCTAATCATTTCTCGGGACTATCATTGTGTCTGTTAAGCGTTTTACCAAAAGTAGACAGTCTTCCTACAAGTATACACAGGAATCTTCAAGGTTTAAATTGAGTCATTCAAAAAACGCCAGTCTAATCAGAATCACCTGTGAGTATAAACAGTATTCTCTTCATTTATCAGCTTCATACCCATATTGTCAGCTTTTTAAACGGAAATTCTTAATGTTTGAAAGCACTTTCTTCGGTAATACATCATCTAAAGTAGACAGAATGGAAAACATTATCTGTTCTCTCGGCATTACGCAGCATTCTATCTCTAATCTCCGTGATTGAACATGAACATAAAGATAGAACGGCTCTATGTACCAACATTTCCAGTGTTTCTTACATGTTTCTAATAATTTCTCGGGTCTATCATGGTGTATGTTAAGCGTTTAACCAAAAGTAGACAGTTTTCCTAGAAGTATAAACAGGAATGTTAAAGGTTTCAATTGAGTCATTCAGAAAACGCCAGTCTAATCAGAATCACCTGTAAATAGAAACAGTATTCTCTTCATTTATCAGCCTCATACGTATTCTGACCTTTATAGACAGCAATTCTTAATGTTTGAAATCACTTTCCTTGGAAAAACAACATCTAGAGTAGCCGCAAATGTAAACTTCATCCTTACTCTCCTCAGTTGAGAGTTTTTTACCTCTAATCTCAGTGATTGAACTAGGCCATAAAGATAGCACGGCTCTATTATACAGCATTTCAAGTGTTTCTTCCATGTTTCTAGTCACTTCCCGGGACTATCCTAGTGTATTTTAAGAGTTTTACCAAAATTAGACATTTTTCCAGAAGTAGATACATGAATCTTCAGGATGTAAACTTTGTCATTTAGAAAATGCCAGGCAATTCATCCTCAATTGTAATTATAAACAGTATTCTCTCCATTGATCAACCTAACACACATATTCTGAGCTTTAAAAACAGCAATTGCTCATGTTGGAAGCACTTTCTTTGGAAAAACACCATCTAGAGTAGCCGGAATTGTAAACATTATCATTACTCTCTTCATTTGAGAGTTTTCTACCTCTCATCTCTCTGATTGAACTAGGCCATCAGGATAGAACGGCTCTATTTACCCGCATTTAAACTGTTTCTTACATGTCTCTAATCATTTCTGGGACTATCATTGTGTATTGTAAGAGTGTTACCAAAAGTAGACAGTTTTCCCAGAAGTATACACATGAATCTTCAAGAGTTAAATTGTGCCATTCAGAAAACGCCAGGCAATTCGGCCTCAGTTGTAAATATAAACAGTATTCTCTTCATTTCTCAGCTTCATACCCATATTCTCAGCTTTTTAAACGGAAATTCTTAATGTTTGAAAGCACTTTCTTCGGAAATACATCATCTAAAGTAGCCAGAATGGAAAACATTATCTGTTCTCTCGGCATTACGCAGCATTCTATCTCTAATCTCCGTGATTGAACATGAACATAAAGATAGAACGGCTCTATGTACCAGCATTTCAAGTGTTTCTTACACGTTTCTGATCATTTCTCGGGACTATCATTGTGTCTGTTAAGCGTTTTACCAAAAGTAGACAGTTTTCCTAGAGGTATACACAGGAATCTTCAAGGTTTAATTTGAGTCATTCAGAAAACGCCAGTCTACTCATAATCACCTGTAAATATAAACAGTATTCTCTTCATTTATCAGCTTCACAAATAGTCTGAGCTTTATAAATGGAAATTCTTAATGTTTGAAAGCACTTTATTTGGAAAAACATCATCTAAAATAGCCAGAATGGTAAACATTATCTGTACAATCGTCATTTCCCAGCATTCTACCTCTAATCTTGTGACTGAACATGAAAATAAAGATAGAACGGCTCTATGTACCAGCATTTCAAGTGTTTCTTACATGTTTCTAATCATATCTCGGGACTATCATTGTGTCTGTTAAGCGTTTTACCAAAAGTAGACAGTCTTCCTACAAGTATACACAGGAATCTTCAAGGTTTAAATTGAGTCATTCAAAAAACGCCAGTCTAATCAGAATCACCTGTGAGTATAAACAGTATTCTCTTCATTTATCAGCTTCATACCCATATTGTCAGCTTTTTAAACGGAAATTCTTAATGTTTGAAAGCACTTTCTTCGGTAATACATCATCTAAAGTAGACAGAATGGAAAACATTATCTGTTCTCTCGGCATTACGCAGCATTCTATCTCTAATCTCCGTGATTGAACATGAACATAAAGATAGAACGGCTCTATGTACCAACATTTCCAGTGTTTCTTACATGTTTCTAATCATTTCTCGGGTCTATCATGGTGTATGTTAAGCGTTTAACCAAAAGTAGACAGTTTTCCTAGAAGTATAAACAGGAATGTTAAAGGTTTCAATTGAGTCATTCAGAAAACGCCAGTCTAATCAGAGTCACCTGTAAATAGAAACAGTATTCTCTTCATTTATCAGCCTCATACGTATTCTGACCTTTATAAACAGCAATTCTTAATGTTTGAAATCACTTTCCTTGGAAAAACAACATCTAGAGTAGCCGCAAATGTAAACTTCATCCTTACTCTCCTCAGTTGAGAGTTTTTTACCTCTAATCTCAGTGATTGAACTAGGCCATAAAGATAGCACGGCTCTATTATACAGCATTTCAAGTGTTTCTTCCATGTTTCTAGTCACTTCCCGGGACTATCCTAGTGTATTTTAAGAGTTTTACCAAAATTAGACATTTTTCCAGAAGTAGATACATGAATCCTCAGGATGTAAACTTTGTCATTTAGAAAATGCCAGGCAATTCATCCTCAATTGTAATTATAAACAGTATTCTCTCCATTGATCAACCTAACACACATATTCTGAGCTTTAAAAACAGCAATTGCTCATGTTGGAAGCACTTTCTTTGGAAAAACACCATCTAGAGTAGCCGGAATTGTAAACATTATCATTACTCTCTTCATTTGAGAGTTTTCTACCTCTAGTCTCTCTGATTGAACTAGGCCATCAGGATAGAACGGCTCTATTTACCCGCATTTAAACTGTTTCTTACATGTCTCTAATCATTTCTGGGACTATCATTGTGTATTGTAAGAGTGTTACCAAAAGTAGACAGTTTTCCCAGAAGTATACACATGAATCTTCAAGAGTTAAATTGTGCCATTCAGAAAACGCCAGGCAATTCGGCCTCAGTTGTAAATATAAACAGTATTCTCTTCATTTCTCAGCTTCATACCCATATTCTCAGCTTTTTAAACGGAAATTCTTAATGTTTGAAAGCACTTTCTTCGGAAATACATCATCTAAAGTAGCCAGAATGGAAAACATTATCTGTTCTCTCGGCATTACGCAGCATTCTATCTCTAATCTCCGTGATTGAACATGAACATAAAGATAGAACGGCTCTATGTACCAGCATTTCAAGTGTTTCTTACACGTTTCTGATCATTTCTCGGGACTATCATTGTGTCTGTTAAGCGTTTTACCAAAAGTAGACAGTTTTCCTAGAGGTATACACAGGAATCTTCAAGGTTTAATTTGAGTCATTCAGAAAACGCCAGTCTACTCATAATCACCTGTAAATATAAACAGTATTCTCTTCATTTATCAGCTTCACAAATAGTCTGAGCTTTATAAATGGAAATTCTTAATGTTTGAAAGCACTTTATTTGGAAAAACATCATCTAAAATAGCCAGAATGGTAAACATTATCTGTACAATCGTCATTTCCCAGCATTCTACCTCTAATCTTGTGACTGAACATGAAAATAAAGATAGAACGGCTCTATGTACCAGCATTTCAAGTGTTTCTTACATGTTTCTAATCATATCTCGGGACTATCATTGTGTCTGTTAAGCGTTTTACCAAAAGTAGACAGTCTTCCTACAAGTATACACAGGAATCTTCAAGGTTTAAATTGAGTCATTCAAAAAACGCCAGTCTAATCAGAATCACCTGTGAGTATAAACAGTATTCTCTTCATTTATCAGCTTCATACCCATATTGTCAGCTTTTTAAACGGAAATTCTTAATGTTTGAAAGCACTTTCTTCGGTAGTACATCATCTAAAGTAGACAGAATGGAAAACATTATCTGTTCTCTCGGCATTACGCAACATTCTATCTCTAATCTCCGTGATTGAACATGAACATAAAGATAGAACGGCTCTATGTACCAACATTTCCAGTGTTTCTTACATGTTTCTAATCATTTCTCGGGTCTATCATGGTGTATGTTAAGCGTTTAACCAAAAGTAGACAGTTTTCCTAGAAGTATAAACAGGAATGTTAAAGGTTTCAATTGAGTCATTCAGAAAACGCCAGTCTAATCAGAGTCACCTGTAAATAGAAACAGTATTCTCTTCATTTATCAGCCTCATACGTATTCTGACCTTTATAAACAGCAATTCTTAATGTTTGAAATCACTTTCCTTGGAAAAACAACATCTAGAGTAGCCGCAAATGTAAACTTCATCCTTACTCTCCTCAGTTGAGAGTTTTTTACCTCTAATCTCAGTGATTGAACTAGGCCATAAAGATAGCACGGCTCTATTATACAGCATTTCAAGTGTTTCTTCCATGTTTCTAGTCACTTCCCGGGACTATCCTAGTGTATTTTAAGAGTTTTACCAAAATTAGACATTTTTCCAGAAGTAGATACATGAATCCTCAGGATGTAAACTTTGTCATTTAGAAAATGCCAGGCAATTCATCCTCAATTGTAATTATAAACAGTATTCTCTCCATTGATCAACCTAACACACATATTCTGAGCTTTAAAAACAGCAATTGCTCATGTTGGAAGCACTTTCTTTGGAAAAACACCATCTAGAGTAGCCGGAATTGTAAACATTATCATTACTCTCTTCATTTGAGAGTTTTCTACCTCTCATCTCTCTGATTGAACTAGGCCATCAGGATAGAACGGCTCTATTTACCCGCATTTAAACTGTTTCTTACATGTCTCTAATCGTTTCTGGGACTATCATTGTGTATTGTAAGAGTGTTACCAAAAGTAGACAGTTTTCCCAGAAGTATACACATGAATCTTCAAGAGTTAAATTGTGCCATTCAGAAAACGCCAGGCAATTCGGCCTCAGTTGTAAATATAAACAGTATTCTCTTCATTTCTCAGCTTCATACCCATATTCTCAGCTTTTTAAACGGAAATTCTTAATGTTTGAAAGCACTTTCTTCGGAAATACATCATCTAAAGTAGCCAGAATGGAAAACATTATCTGTTCTCTCGGCATTACGCAGCATTCTATCTCTAATCTCCGTGATTGAACATGAACATAAAGATAGAACGGCTCTATGTAACAGCATTTCAAGTGTTTCTTACACGTTTCTGATCATTTCTCGGGACTATCATTGTGTCTGTTAAGCGTTTTACCAAAAGTAGACAGTTTTCCTAGAGGTATACACAGGAATCTTCAAGGTTTAATTTGAGTCATTCAGAAAACGCCAGTCTACTCATAATCACCTGTAAATATAAACAGTATTCTCTTCATTTATCAGCTTCACAAATAGTCTGAGCTTTATAAATGGAAATTCTTAATGTTTGAAAGCACTTTATTTGGAAAAACATCATCTAAAATAGCCAGAATGGTAAACATTATCTGTACAATCGTCATTTCCCAGCATTCTACCTCTAATCTTGTGACTGAACATGAAAATAAAGATAGAACGGCTCTATGTACCAGCATTTCAAGTGTTTCTTACATGTTTCTAATCATTTCTCGGGACTATCATTGTGTCTGTTAAGCGTTTTACCAAAAGTAGACAGTCTTCCTACAAGTATACACAGGAATCTTCAAGGTTTAAATTGAGTCATTCAAAAAACGCCAGTCTAATCAGAATCACCTGTGAGTATAAACAGTATTCTCTTCATTTATCAGCTTCATACCCATATTGTCATCTTTTTAAACGGAAATTCTTAATGTTTGAAAGCACTTTCTTCGGTAATACATCATCTAAAGTAGACAGAATGGAAAACATTATCTGTTCTCTCGGCATTACGCAGCATTCTATCTCTAATCTCCGTGATTGAACATGAACATAAAGATAGAACGGCTCTATGTACCAACATTTCCAGTGTTTCTTACATGTTTCTAATCATTTCTCGGGTCTATCATGGTGTATGTTAAGCGTTTAACCAAAAGTAGACAGTTTTCCTAGAAGTATAAACAGGAATGTTAAAGGTTTCAATTGAGTCATTCAGAAAACGCCAGTCTAATCAGAATCACCTGTAAATAGAAACAGTATTCTCTTTATTTATCAGCCTCATACGTATTCTGACCTTTATAGACAGCAATTCTTAATGTTTGAAATCACTTTCCTTGGAAAAACAACATCTAGAGTAGCCGCAAATGTAAACTTCATCCTTACTCTCCTCAGTTGAGAGTTTTTTACCTCTAATCTCAGTGATTGAACTAGGCCATAAAGATAGCATGGCTCTATTATACAGCATTTCAAGTGTTTCTTCCATGTTTCTAGTCACTTCCCGGGACTATCCTAGTGTATTTTAAGAGTTTTACCAAAATTAGACATTTTTCCAGAAGTAGATACATGAATCCTCAGGATGTAAACTTTGTCATTTAGAAAATGCCAGGCAATTCATCCTCAATTGTAATTATAAACAGTATTCTCTCCATTGATCAACCTAACACACATATTCTGAGCTTTAAAAACAGCAATTGCTCATGTTGGAAGCACTTTCTTTGGAAAAACACCATCTAGAGTAGCCGGAATTGTAAACATTATCATTACTCTCTTCATTTGAGAGTTTTCTACCTCTAGTCTCTCTGATTGAACTAGGCCATCAGGATAGAACGGCTCTATTTACCCGCATTTAAACTGTTTCTTACATGTCTCTAATCATTTCTGGGACTATCATTGTGTATTGTAAGAGTGTTACCAAAAGTAGACAGTTTTCCCAGAAGTATACACATGAATCTTCAAGAGTTAAATTGTGCCATTCAGAAAACGCCAGGCAATTCGGCCTCAGTTGTAAATATAAACAGTATTCTCTTCATTTCTCAGCTTCATACCCATATTCTCAGCTTTTTAAACGGAAATTCTTAATGTTTGAAAGCACTTTCTTCGGAAATACATCATCTAAAGTAGCCAGAATGGAAAACATTATCTGTTCTCTCGGCATTACGCAGCATTCTATCTCTAATCTCCGTGATTGAACATGAACATAAAGATAGAACGGCTCTATGTACCAGCATTTCAAGTGTTTCTTACACGTTTCTGATCATTTCTCGGGACTATCATTGTGTCTGTTAAGCGTTTTACCAAAAGTAGACAGTTTTCCTAGAGGTATACACAGGAATCTTCAAGGTTTAATTTGAGTCATTCAGAAAACGCCAGTCTACTCATAATCACCTGTAAATATAAACAGTATTCTCTTCATTTATCAGCTTCACAAATAATCTGAGCTTTATAAATGGAAATTCTTAATGTTTGAAAGCACTTTATTTGGAAAAACATCATCTAAAATAGCCAGAATGGTAAACATTATCTGTACAATCGTCATTTCCCAGCATTCTACCTCTAATCTTGTGACTGAACATGAAAATAAAGATAGAACGGCTCTATGTACCAGCATTTCAAGTGTTTCTTACATGTTTCTAATCATTTCTCGGGACTATCATTGTGTCTGTTAAGCGTTTTACCAAAAGTAGACAGTCTTCCTACAAGTATACACAGGAATCTTCAAGGTTTAAATTGAGTCATTCAAAAAACGCCAGTCTAATCAGAATCACCTGTGAGTATAAACAGTATTCTCTTCATTTATCAGCTTCATACCCATATTGTCAGCTTTTTAAACGGAAATTCTTAATGTTTGAAAGCACTTTCTTCGGTAATACATCATCTAAATTAGACAGAATGGAAAACATTATCTGTTCTCTCGGCATTACGCAGCATTCTATCTCTAATCTCCGTGATTGAACATGAACATAAAGATAGAACGGCTTGTGTACCAACATTTCCAGTGTTTCTTACATGTTTCTAATCATTTCTCGGGTCTATCATGGTGTATGTTAAGCGTTTAACCAAAAGTAGACAGTTTTCCTAGAAGTATAAACAGGAATGTTAAAGGTTTCAATTGAGTCATTCAGAAAACGCCAGTCTAATCAGAATCACCTGTAAATAGAAACAGTATTCTCTTAATTTATCAGCCTCATACGTATTCTGACCTTGCTATATACAGCAATTCTTAATGTTTGAAATCTCTTTCCTTGGAAAAACAACATCTAGAGTAGCCGCAAATGTAAACTTCATCCTTACTCTCCTCAGTTGAGAGTTTTTTACCTCTAATCTCAGTGATTGAACTAGGCCATAAAGATAGCACGGCTCTATTATACAGCATTTCAAGTGTTTCTTCCATGTTTCTAGTCACTTCCCGGGACTATCCTAGTGTATTTTAAGAGTTTTACCAAAATTAGACATTTTTCCAGAAGTAGATACATGAATCTTCAGGATGTAAACTTTGTCATTTAGAAAATGCCAGGCAATTCATCCTCAATTGTAATTATAAACAGTATTCTCTCCATTGATCAACCTAACACACATATTCTGAGCTTTAAAAACAGCAATTGCTCATGTTGGAAGCACTTTCTTTGGAAAAACACCATCTAGAGTAGCCGGAATTGTAAACATTATCATTACTCTCTTCATTTGAGAGTTTTCTACCTCTAGTCTCTCTGATTGAACTAGGCCATCAGGATAGAACGGCTCTATTTACCCGCATTTAAACTGTTTCTTACATGTCTGTAATCATTTCTGGGACTATCATTGTGTATTGTAAGAGTGTTACCAAAAGTAGACAGTTTTCCCAGAAGTATACACATGAATCTTCAAGAGTTAAATTGTGCCATTCAGAAAACGCCAGGCAATTCGGCCTCAGTTGTAAATATAAACAGTATTCTCTTCGTTTCTCAGCTTCATACCCATATTCTCAGCTTTTTAAACGGAAATTCTTAATGTTTGAAAGCACTTTCTTCGGAAATACATCATCTAAAGTAGCCAGAATGGAAAACATTATCTGTTCTCTCGGCATTACGCAGCATTCTATCTCTAATCTCCGTGATTGAACATGAACATAAAGATAGAACGACTCTAAGTACCAGCATTTCAAGTGTTTCTTACACGTTTCTGATCATTTCTCGGGACTATCATTGTGTCTGTTAAGCGTTTTACCAAAAGTAGACAGTTTTCCTAGAGGTATACACAGGAATCTTCAAGGTTTAATTTGAGTCATTCAGAAAACGCCAGTCTACTCATAATCACCTGTAAATATAAACAGTATTCTCTTCATTTATCAGCTTCACAAATAGTCTGAGCTTTATAAATGGAAATTCTTAATGTTTGAAAGCACTTTATTTGGAAAAACATCATCTAAAATAGCCAGAATGGTAAACATTATCTGTACAATCGTCATTTCCCAGCATTCTACCTCTAATCTTGTGATTGAACATGAAAATAAAGATAGAACGGCTCTATGTACCAGCATTTCAAGTGTTTCTTACATGTTTCTAATCATTTCTCGGGACTATCATTGTGTCTGTTAAGCGTTTTACCAAAAGTAGACAGTCTTCCTACAAGTATACACAGGAATCTTCAAGGTTTAAATTGAGTCATTCAAAAAACGCCAGTCTAATCAGAATCACCTGTGAGTACAAACAGTATTCTCTTCATTTATCAGCTTCATACCCATATTGTCAGCTTTTTAAACGGAAATTCTTAATGTTTGAAAGCACTTTCTTCGGTAATACATCATCTAAAGTAGACAGAATGGAAAACATTATCTGTTCTCTCGGCATTACGCAGCATTCTATCTCTAATCTCCGTGATTGAACATGAACATAAAGATAGAACGGCTCTATGTACCAACATTTCCAGTGTTTCTTACATGTTTCTAATCATTTCTTGGGTCTATCATGGTGTATGTTAAGCGTTTAACCAAAAGTAGACAGTTTTCCTAGAAGTATAAACAGGAATGTTAAAGGTTTCAATTGAGTCATTCAGAAAACGCCAGTCTAATCAGAATCACCTGTAAATAGAAACAGTATTCTCTTTATTTATCAGCCTCATACGTATTCTGACCTTTATAGACAGCAATTCTTAATGTCTGAAATCACTTTCCTTGGAAAAACAACATCTAGAGTAGCCGCAAATGTAAACTTCATCCTTACTCTCCTCAGTTGAGAGTTTTTTACCTCTAATCTCAGTGATTGAACTAGGCCATAAAGATAGCACGGCTCTATTATACAGCATTTCAGGTGTTTCTTCCATGTTTCTAGTCACTTCCCGGGACTATCCTAGTGTATTTTAAGAGTTTTACCAAAATTAGACATTTTTCCAGAAGTAGATACATGAATCCTCAGGATGTAAACTTTGTCATTTAGAAAATGCCAGGCAATTCATCCTCAATTGTAATTATAAACAGTATTCTCTCCATTGATCAACCTAACACACATATTCTGAGCTTTAAAAACAGCAATTGCTCATGTTGGAAGCACTTTCTTTGGAAAAACACCATCTAGAGTAGCCGGAATTGTAAACATTATCATTACTCTCTTCATTTGAGAGTTTTCTACCTCTAATCTCTCTGATTGAACTAGGCCATCAGGATAGAACGGCTCTATTTACCCGCATTTAAACTGTTTCTTACATGTCTCTAATCATTTCTGGGACTATCATTGTGTATTGTAAGAGTGTTACCAAAAGTAGACAGTTTTCCCAGAAGTATACACATGAATCTTCAAGAGTTAAATTGTGCCATTCAGAAAACGCCAGGCAATTCGGCCTCAGTTGTAAATATAAACAGTATTCTCTTCATTTCTCAGCTTCATACCCATATTCTCAGCTTTTTAAACGGAAATTCTTAATGTTTGAAAGCACTTTCTTCGGAAATACATCATCTAAAGTAGCCAGAATGGAAAACATTATCTGTTCTCTCGGCATTACGCAGCATTCTATCTCTAATCTCCGTGATTGAACATGAACATAAAGATAGAACGGCTCTATGTACCAGCATTTCAAGTGTTTCTTACACGTTTCTGATCATTTCTCGGGACTATCATTGTGTCTGTTAAGCGTTTTACCAAAAGTAGACAGTTTTCCTAGAGGTATACACAGGAATCTTCAAGGTTTAATTTGAGTCATTCAGAAAACGCCAGTCTACTCATAATCACCTGTAAATATAAACAGTATTCTCTTCATTTATCAGCTTCACAAATAGTCTGAGCTTTATAAATGGAAATTCTTAATGTTTGAAAGCACTTTATTTGGAAAAACATCATCTAAAATAGCCAGAATGGTAAACATTATCTGTACAATCGTCATTTCCCAGCATTCTACCTCTAATCTTGTGATTGAACATGAAAATAAAGATAGAACGGCTCTATGTACCAGCATTTCAAGTGTTTCTTACATGTTTCTAATCATTTCTCGGGACTATCATTGTGTCTGTTAAGCGTTTTACCAAAAGTAGACAGTCTTCCTACAAGTATACACAGGAATCTTCAAGGTTTAAATTGAGTCATTCAAAAAACGCCAGTCTAATCAGAATCACCTGTGAGTATAAACAGTATTCTCTTCATTTATCAGCTTCATACCCATATTGTCAGCTTTTTAAACGGAAATTCTTAATGTTTGAAAGCACTTTCTTCGGTAATACATCATCTAAAGTAGACAGAATGGAAAACATTATCTGTTCTCTCGGCATTACGCAGCATTCAATCTCTAATCTCCGTGATTGAACATGAACATAAAGATAGAACGGCTCTATGTACCAACATTTGCAGTGTTTCTTACATGTTTCTAATCATTTCTCGGGTCTATCATGGTGTGTGTTAAGCGTTTAACCAAAAGTAGACAGTTTTCCTAGAAGTATAAACAGGAATGTTCAAGGTTTCAATTGAGTCATTCAGAAAACGCCAGTCTAATCAGAATCACCTGTAAATAGAAACAGTATTCTCTTCATTTATCAGCCTCATACGTATTCTGACCTTTATAAACAGCAATTCTTAATGTTTGAAATCACTTTCCTTGGAAAAACAACATCTAGAGTAGCCGCAAATGTAAACTTCATCCTTACTCTCCTCAGTTGAGAGTTTTTTACCTCTAATCTCAGTGATTGAACTAGGCCATAAAGATAGCACGGCTCTATTATACAGCATTTCAAGTGTTTCTTCCATGTTTCTAGTCACTTCCCGGGACTATCCTAGTGTATTTTAAGAGTTTTACCAAAAGTAGACATTTTTCCAGAAGTAGATACATGAATCCTCAGGATGTAAACTTTGTCATTTAGAAAATGCCAGGCAATTCATCCTCAATTGTAATTATAAACAGTATTCTCTCCATTGATCAACCTAACACACATATTCTGAGCTTTAAAAACAGCAATTGCTCATGTTGGAAGCACTTTCTTTGGAAAAACACCATCTAGAGTAGCCGGAATTGTAAACATTATCATTACTCTCTTCATTTGAGAGTTTTCTACCTCTAATCTCTCTGATTGAACTAGGCCATCAGGATAGAACGGCTCTATTTACCCGCATTTAAACTGTTTCTTACATGTCTCTAATCATTTCTGGGACTATCATTGTGTATTGTAAGAGTGTTACCAAAAGTAGACAGTTTTCCCAGAAGTATACACATGAATCTTCAAGAGTTAAATTGTGCCATTCAGAAAACGCCAGGCAATTCGGCCTCAGTTGTAAATATAAACAGTATTCTCTTCATTTCTCAGCTTCATACCCATATTCTCAGCTTTTTAAACGGAAATTCTTAATGTTTGAAAGCACTTTCTTCGGAAATACATCATCTAAAGTAGCCAGAATGGAAAACATTATCTGTTCTCTCGGCATTACGCAGCATTCTATCTCTAATCTCCGTGATTGAACATGAACATAAAGATAGAACGGCTCTATGTACCAGCATTTCAAGTGTTTCTTACACGTTTCTGATCATTTCTCGGGACTATCATTGTGTCTGTTAAGCGTTTTACCAAAAGTAGACAGTTTTCCTAGAGGTATACACAGGAATCTTCAAGGTTTAATTTGAGTCATTCAGAAAACGCCAGTCTACTCATAATCACCTGTAAATATAAACAGTATTCTCTTCATTTATCAGCTTCACAAAGAGTCTGAGCTTTATAAATGGAAATTCTTAATGTTTGAAAGCACTTTATTTGGAAAAACATCATCTAAAATAGCCAGAATGGTAAACATTATCTGTACAATCGTCATTTCCCAGCATTCTACCTCTAATCTTGTGATTGAACATGAAAATAAAGATAGAACGGCTCTATGTACCAGCATTTCAAGTGTTTCTTACATGTTTCTAATCATTTCTCGGGACTATCATTGTGTCTGTTAAGCGTTTTACCAAAAGTAGACAGTCTTCCTACAAGTATACACAGGAATCTTCAAGGTTTAAATTGAGTCATTCAAAAAACGCCAGTCTAATCAGAATCACCTGTGAGTATAAACAGTATTCTCTTCATTTATCAGCTTCATACCCATATTGTCAGCTTTTTAAACGGAAATTCTTAATGTTTGAAAGCACTTTCTTCGGTAATACATCATCTAAAGTAGACAGAATGGAAAACATTATCTGTTCTCTCGGCATTACGCAGCATTCAATCTCTAATCTCCGTGATTGAACATGAACATAAAGATAGAACGGCTCTATGTACCAACATTTGCAGTGTTTCTTACATGTTTCTAATCATTTCTCGGGTCTATCATGGTGTATGTTAAGCGTTTAACCAAAAGTAGACAGTTTTCCTAGAAGTATAAACAGGAATGTTAAAGGTTTCAATTGAGTCATTCAGAAAACGCCAGTCTAATCAGAATCACCTGTAAATAGAAACAGCATTCTCTTCATTTATCAGCCTCATACGTATTCTGACCTTTATAAACAGCAATTCTTAATGTTTGAAATCACTTTCCTTGGAAAAACAACATCTAGAGTAGCCGCAAATGTAAACTTCATCCTTACTCTCCTCAGTTGAGAGTTTTTTACCTCTAATCTCAGTGATTGAACTAGACCATAAAGATAGCACGGCTCTATTATACAGCATTTCAAGTGTTTCTTCCATGTTTCTAGTCACTTCCCGGGACTATCCTAGCGTATTTTAAGAGTTTTACCAAAATTAGACATTTTTCCAGAAGTAGATACATGAATCCTCAGGATGTAAACTTTGTCATTTAGAAAATGCCAGGCAATTCATCCTCAATTGTAATTATAAACAGTATTCTCTCCATTGATCAACCTAACACACATATTCTGAGCTTTAAAAACAGCAATTGCTCATGTTGGAAGCACTTTCTTTGGAAAAACACCATCTAGAGTAGCCGGAATTGTAAACATTATCATTACTCTCTTCATTTGAGAGTTTTCTACCTCTAATCTCTCTGATTGAACTAGGCCATCAGGATAGAACGGCTCTATTTACCCGCATTTAAACTGTTTCTTACATGTCTCTAATCATTTCTGGGACTATCATTGTGTATTGTAAGAGTGTTACCAAAAGTAGACAGTTTTCCCAGAAGTATACACATGAATCTTCAAGAGTTAAATTGTGCCATTCAGAAAACGCCAGGCAATTCGGCCTCAGTTGTAAATATAAACAGTATTCTCTTCATTTCTCAGCTTCATACCCATATTCTCAGCTTTTTAAACGGAAATTCTTAATGTTTGAAAGCACTTTCTTCGGAAATACATCATCTAAAGTAGCCAGAATGGAAAACATTATCTGTTCTCTCGGCATTACGCAGCATTCTATCTCTAATCTCCGTGATTGAACATGAACATAAAGATAGAACGGCTCTATGTACCAGCATTTCAAGTGTTTCTTACATGTTTCTGATCATTTCTCGGGACTATCATTGTGTCTGTTAAGCGTTTTACCAAAAGTAGACAGTTTTCCTAGAGGTATACACAGGAATCTTCAAGGTTTAATTTGAGTCATTCAGAAAACGCCAGTCTACTCATAATCACCTGTAAATATAAACAGTATTCTCTTCATTTATCAGCTTCACAAATAGTCTGAGCTTTATAAATGGAAATTCTTAATGTTTGAAAGCACTTTATTTGGAAAAACATCATCTAAAATAGCCAGAATGGTAAACATTATCTGTACAATCGTCATTTCCCAACATTCTACCTCTAATCTTGTGATTGAACATGAAAATAAAGATAGAACGGCTCTATGTACCAGCATTTCAAGTGTTTCTTACATGTTTCTAATCATTTCTCGGGACTATCATTGTGTCTGTTAAGCGTTTTACCAAAAGTAGACAGTCTTCCTACAAGTATACACAGGAATCTTCAAGGTTTAAATTGAGTCATTCAAAAAACGCCAGTCTAATCAGAATCACCTGTGAGTATAAACAGTATTCTCTTCATTTATCAGCTTCATACCCATATTGTCATCTTTTTAAACGGAAATTCTTAATGTTTGAAAGCACTTTCTTCGGTAATACATCATCTAAAGTAGACAGAATGGAAAACATTATCTGTTCTCTCGGCATTACGCAGCATTCTATCTCTAATCTCCGTGATTGAACATGAACATAAAGATAGAACGGCTCTATGTACCAACATTTCCAGTGTTTCTTACATGTTTCTAATCATTTCTCGGGTCTATCATGGTGTATGTTAAGCGTTTAACCAAAAGTAGACAGTTTTCCTAGAAGTATAAACAGGAATGTTCAAGGTTTCAATTGAGTCATTCAGAAAACGCCAGTCTAATCAGAATCACCTGTAAATAGAAACAGTATTCTCTTCATTTATCAGCCTCATACGTATTCTGACCTTTATAGACAGCAATTCTTAATGTTTGAAATCACTTTCCTTGGAAAAACAACATCTAGAGTAGCCGCAAATGTAAACTTCATCCTTACTCTCCTCAGTTGAGAGTTTTTTACCTCTAATCTCAGTGATTGAACTAGGCCATAAAGATAGCACGGCTCTATTATACAGCATTTCAAGTGTTTCTTCCATGTTTCTAGTCACTTCCCGGGACTATCCTAGTGTATTTTAAGAGTTTTACCAAAATTAGACATTTTTCCAGAAGTAGATACATGAATCCTCAGGATGTAAACTTTGTCATTTAGAAAATGCCAGGCAATTCATCCTCAATTGTAATTATAAACAGTATTCTCTCCATTGATCAACCTAACACACATATTCTGAGCTTTAAAAACAGCAATTGCTCATGTTGGAAGCACTTTCTTTGGAAAAACACCATCTAGAGTAGCCGGAATTGTAAACATTATCATTACTCTCTTCATTTGAGAGTTTTCTACCTCTAATGTCTGTGATTGAACTAGGCCATCAGGATAGAACGGCTCTATTTACCCGCATTTAAACTGTTTCTTACATGTCTCTAATCATTTCTGGGACTATCATTGTGTATTGTAAGAGTGTTACCAAAAGTAGACAGTTTTCCCAGAAGTATACACATGAATCTTCAAGAGTTAAATTGTGCCATTCAGAAAACGCCAGGCAATTCGGCCTCAGTTGTAAATATAAACAGTATTCTCTTCATTTCTCAGCTTCATACCCATATTCTCAGCTTTTTAAACGGAAATTCTTAATGTTTGAAAGCACTTTCTTCGGAAATACATCATCTAAAGTAGCCAGAATGGAAAACATTATCTGTTCTCTCGGCATTACGCAGCATTCTATCTCTAATCTCCGTGATTGAACATGAACATAAAGATAGAACGGCTCTATGTACCAGCATTTCAAGTGTTTCTTACACGTTTCTGATCATTTCTCGGGACTATCATTGTGTCTGTTAAGCGTTTTACCAAAAGTAGACAGTTTTCCTAGAGGTATACACAGGAATCTTCAAGGTTTAATTTGAGTCATTCAGAAAACGCCAGTCTACTCATAATCACCTGTAAATATAAACAGTATTCTCTTCATTTATCAGCTTCACAAATAGTCTGAGCTTTATAAATGGAAATTCTTAATGTTTGAAAGCACTTTATTTGGAAAAACATCATCTAAAATAGCCAGAATGGTAAACATTATCTGTACAATCATCATTTCCCAGCATTCTACCTCTAATCTTGTGATTGAACATGAAAATAAAGATAGAACGGCTCTATGTACCAGCATTTCAAGTGTTTCTTACATGTTTCTAATCATTTCTCAGGACTATCATTGTGTCTGTTAAGCGTTTTACCAAAAGTAGACAGTCTTCCTACCAGTATACACAGGAATCTTCAAGGTTTAAATTGAGTCATTCAAAAAACGCCAGTCTAATCAGAATCACCTGTGAGTATAAACAGTATTCTCTTCATTTATCAGCTTCATACCCATATTGTCAGCTTTTTAAACGGAAATTCTTAATGTTTGAAAGCACTTTCTTCGGTAATACATCATCTAAACTAGACAGAATGGAAAACATTATCTGTTCTCTCGGCATTACGCAGCATTCTATCTCTAATCTCCGTGATTGAACATGAACATAAAGATAGAACGGCTCTATGTACCAACATTTCCAGTGTTTCTTACATGTTTCTAATCATTTCTCGGGTCTATCATGGTGTATGTTAAGCGTTTAACCAAAAGTAGACAGTTTTCCTAGAAGTATAAACAGGAATGTTAAAGGTTTCAATTGAGTCATTCAGAAAACGCCAGTCTAATCAGAATCACCTGTAAATAGAAACAGTATTCTCTTCATGTATCAGCCTCATACGTATTCTGACCTTTATAGACAGCAATTCTTAATGTTTGAAATCACTTTCCTTGGAAAAACAACATCTAGAGTAGCCGCAAATGTAAACTTCATCCTTACTCTCCTCAGTTGAGAGTTTTTTACCTCTAATCTCAGTGATTGAACTAGGCCATAAAGATAGCATGGCTCTATTATACAGCATTTCAAGTGTTTCTTCCATGTTTCTAGTCACTTCCCGGGACTATCCTAGCGTATTTTAAGAGTTTTACCAAAATTAGACATTTTTCCAGAAGTAGATACATGAATCCTCAGGATGTAAACTTTGTCATTTAGAAAATGCCAGGCAATTCATCCTCAATTGTAATTATAAACAGTATTCTCTCCATTGATCAACCTAACACACATATTCTGAGCTTTAAAAACAGCAATTGCTCATGTTGGAAGCACTTTCTTTGGAAAAACACCATCTAGAGTAGCCGGAATTGTAAACATTATCATTACTCTCTTCATTTGAGAGTTTTCTACCTCTAATCTCTCTGAATGAACTAGGCCATCAGGATAGAACGGCTCTATTTACCCGCATTTAAACTGTTTCTTACATGTCTCTAATCATTTCTGGGACTATCATTGTGTATTGTAAGAGTGTTACCAAAAGTAGACAGTTTTCCCAGAAGTATACACATGAATCTTCAAGAGTTAAATTGTGCCATTCAGAAAACGCCAGGCAATTCGGCCTCAGTTGTAAATATAAACAGTATTCTCTTCATTTCTCAGCTTCATACCCATATTCTCAGCTTTTTAAACGGAAATTCTTAATGTTTGAAAGCACTTTCTTCGGAAATACATCATCTAAAGTAGCCAGAATGGAAAACATTATCTGTTCTCTCGGCATTACGCAGCATTCTATCTCTAATCTCCGTGATTGAACATGAACATAAAGATAGAACGGCTCTATGTACCAGCATTTCAAGTGTTTCTTACACGTTTCTGATCATTTCTCGGGACTATCATTGTGTCTGTTAAGCGTTTTACCAAAAGTAGACAGTTTTCCTAGAGGTATACACAGGAATCTTCAAGGTTTAATTTGAGTCATTCAGAAAACGCCAGTCTACTCATAATCACCTGTAAATATAAACAGTATTCTCTTCATTTATCAGCTTCACAAATAGTCTGAGCTTTATAAATGGAAATTCTTAATGTTTGAAAGCACTTTATTTGGAAAAACATCATCTAAAATAGCCAGAATGGTAAACATTATCTGTACAATCATCATTTCCCAGCATTCTACCTCTAATCTTGTGATTGAACATGAAAATAAAGATAGAACGGCTCTATGTACCAGCATTTCAAGTGTTTCTTACATGTTTCTAATCATTTCTCAGGACTATCATTGTGTCTGTTAAGCGTTTTACCAAAAGTAGACAGTCTTCCTACCAGTATACACAGGAATCTTCAAGGTTTAAATTGAGTCATTCAAAAAACGCCAGTCTAATCAGAATCACCTGTGAGTATAAACAGTATTCTCTTCATTTATCAGCTTCATACCCATATTGTCAGCTTTTTAAACGGAAATTCTTAATGTTTGAAAGCACTTTCTTCGGTAATACATCATCTAAACTAGACAGAATGGAAAACATTATCTGTTCTCTCGGCATTACGCAGCATTCTATCTCTAATCTCCGTGATTGAACATGAACATAAAGATAGAACGGCTCTATGTACCAACATTTCCAGTGTTTCTTACATGTTTCTAATCATTTCTCGGGTCTATCATGGTGTATGTTAAGCGTTTAACCAAAAGTAGACAGTTTTCCTAGAAGTATAAACAGGAATGTTAAAGGTTTCAATTGAGTCATTCAGAAAACGCCAGTCTAATCAGAATCACCTGTAAATAGAAACAGTATTCTCTTCATGTATCAGCCTCATACGTATTCTGACCTTTATAGACAGCAATTCTTAATGTTTGAAATCACTTTCCTTGGAAAAACAACATCTAGAGTAGCCGCAAATGTAAACTTCATCCTTACTCTCCTCAGTTGAGAGTTTTTTACCTCTAATCTCAGTGATTGAACTAGGCCATAAAGATAGCATGGCTCTATTATACAGCATTTCAAGTGTTTCTTCCATGTTTCTAGTCACTTCCCGGGACTATCCTAGCGTATTTTAAGAGTTTTACCAAAATTAGACATTTTTCCAGAAGTAGATACATGAATCCTCAGGATGTAAACTTTGTCATTTAGAAAATGCCAGGCAATTCATCCTCAATTGTAATTATAAACAGTATTCTCTCCATTGATCAACCTAACACACATATTCTGAGCTTTAAAAACAGCAATTGCTCATGTTGGAAGCACTTTCTTTGGAAAAACACCATCTAGAGTAGCCGGAATTGTAAACATTATCATTACTCTCTTCATTTGAGAGTTTTCTACCTCTAATCTCTCTGAATGAACTAGGCCATCAGGATAGAACGGCTCTATTTACCCGCATTTAAACTGTTTCTTACATGTCTCTAATCATTTCTGGGACTATCATTGTGTATTGTAAGAGTGTTACCAAAAGTAGACAGTTTTCCCAGAAGTATACACATGAATCTTCAAGAGTTAAATTGTGCCATTCAGAAAACGCCAGGCAATTCGGCCTCAGTTGTAAATATAAACAGTATTCTCTTCATTTCTCAGCTTCATACCCATATTCTCAGCTTTTTAAACGGAAATTCTTAATGTTTGAAAGCACTTTCTTCGGAAATACATCATCTAAAGTAGCCAGAATGGAAAACATTATCTGTTCTCTCGGCATTACGCAGCATTCTATCTCTAATCTCCGTGATTGAACATGAACATAAAGATAGAACGGCTCTATGTACCAGCATTTCAAGTGTTTCTTACACGTTTCTGATCATTTCTCGGGACTATCATTGTGTCTGTTAAGCGTTTTACCAAAAGTAGACAGTTTTCCTAGAGGTATACACAGGAATCTTCAAGGTTTAATTTGAGTCATTCAGAAAACGCCAGTCTACTCATAATCACCTGTAAATATAAACAGTATTCTCTTCATTTATCAGCTTCACAAATAGTCTGAGCTTTATAAATGGAAATTCTTAATGTTTGAAAGCACTTTATTTGGAAAAACATCATCTAAAATAGCCAGAATGGTAAACATTATCTGTACAATCGTCATTTCCCAGCATTCTACCTCTAATCTTGTGATTGAACATGAAAATAAAGATAGAACGGCTCTATGTACCAGCATTTCAAGTGTTTCTTACATGTTTCTAATCATTTCTCGGGACTATCATTGTGTCTGTTAAGCGTTTTACCAAAAGTAGACAGTCTTCCTACAAGTATACACAGGAATCTTCAAGGTTTAAATTGAGTCATTCAAAAAACGCCAGTCTAATCAGAATCACCTGTGAGTACAAACAGTATTCTCTTCATTTATCAGCTTCATACCCATATTGTCAGCTTTTTAAACGGAAATTCTTAATGTTTGAAAGCACTTTCTTCGGTAATACATCATCTAAAGTAGACAGAATGGAAAACATTATCTGTTCTCTCGGCATTACGCAGCATTCTATCTCTAATCTCCGTGATTGAACATGAACATAAAGATAGAACGGCTCTATGTACCAACATTTCCAGTGTTTCTTACATGTTTCTAATCATTTCTCGGGTCTATCATGGTGTATGTTAAGCGTTTAACCAAAAGTAGACAGTTTTCCTAGAAGTATAAACAGGAATGTTAAAGGTTTCAATTGAGTCATTCAGAAAACGCCAGTCTAATCAGAATCACCTGTAAATAGAAACAGTATTCTCTTTATTTATCAGCCTCATACGTATTCTGACCTTTATAGACAGCAATTCTTAATGTTTGAAATCACTTTCCTTGGAAAAACAACATCTAGAGTAGCCGCAAATGTAAACTTCATCCTTACTCTCCTCAGTTGAGAGTTTTTTACCTCTAATCTCAGTGATTGAACTAGGCCATAAAGATAGCACGGCTCTATTATACAGCATTTCAAGTGTTTCTTCCATGTTTCTAGTCACTTCCCGGGACTATCCTAGTGTATTTTAAGAGTTTTACCAAAATTAGACATTTTTCCAGAAGTAGATACATGAATCTTCAGGATGTAAACTTTGTCATTTAGAAAATGCCAGGCAATTCATCCTCAATTGTAATTATAAACAGTATTCTCTCCATTGATCAACCTAACACACATATTCTGAGCTTTAAAAACAGCAATTGCTCATGTTGGAAGCACTTTCTTTGGAAAAACACCATCTAGAGTAGCCGGAATTGTAAACATTATCATTACTCTCTTCATTTGAGAGTTTTCTACCTCTCATCTCTCTGATTGAACTAGGCCATCAGGATAGAACGGCTCTATTTACCCGCATTTAAACTGTTTCTTACATGTCTCTAATCATTTCTGGGACTATCATTGTGTATTGTAAGAGTGTTACCAAAAGTAGACAGTTTTCCCAGAAGTATACACATGAATCTTCAAGAGTTAAATTGTGCCATTCAGAAAACGCCAGGCAATTCGGCCTCAGTTGTAAATATAAACAGTATTCTCTTCATTTCTCAGCTTCATACCCATATTCTCAGCTTTTTAAACGGAAATTCTTAATGTTTGAAAGCACTTTCTTCGGAAATACATCATCTAAAGTAGCCAGAATGGAAAACATTATCTGTTCTCTCGGCATTACGCAGCATTCTATCTCTAATCTCCGTGATTGAACATGAACATAAAGATAGAACGGCTCTATGTACCAGCATTTCAAGTGTTTCTTACACGTTTCTGATCATTTCTCGGGACTATCATTGTGTCTGTTAAGCGTTTTACCAAAAGTAGACAGTTTTCCTAGAGGTATACACAGGAATCTTCAAGGTTTAATTTGAGTCATTCAGAAAACGCCAGTCTACTCATAATCACCTGTAAATATAAACAGTATTCTCTTCATTTATCAGCTTCACAAATAGTCTGAGCTTTATAAATGGATATTCTTAATGTTTGAAAGCACTTTATTTCGAAAAACATCATCTAAAATAGCCAGAATGGTAAACATTATCTGTACAATCGTCATTTCCCAGCATTCTACCTCTAATCTTGTGATTGAACATGAACATAAAGATAGAACGGCTCTATGTACCAGCATTTCAAGTGTTTCTTACATGTTTCTAATCATTTCTCGGGACTATCATTGTGTCTGTTAAGCGTTTTACCAAAAGTAGACAGTCTTCCTACAAGTATACACAGGAATCTTCAAGGTTTAAATTGAGTCATTCAAAAAACGCCAGTCTAATCAGAATCACCTGTGAGTATAAACAGTATTCTCTTCATTTATCAGCTTCATACCCATATTGTCAGCTTTTTAAACGGAAATTCTTAATGTTTGAAAGCACTTTCTTCGGTAATACATCATCTAAAGTAGACAGAATGGAAAACATTATCTGTTCTCTCGGCATTACGCAGCATTCAATCTCTAATCTCCGTGATTGAACATGAACATAAAGATAGAACGGCTCTATGTACCAACATTTCCAGTGTTTCTTACATGTTTCTAATCATTTCTCGGGTCTATCATGGTGTATGTTAAGCGTTTAACCAAAAGTAGACAGTTTTCCTAGAAGTATAAACAGGAATGTTCAAGGTTTCAATTGAGTCATTCAGAAAACGCCAGTCTAATCAGAATCACCTGTAAATAGAAACAGTATTCTCTTCATTTATCAGCCTCATACGTATTCTGACCTTTATAAACAGCAATTCTTAATGTTTGAAATCACTTTCCTTGGAAAAACAACATCTAGAGTAGCCGCAAATGTAAACTTCATCCTTACTCTCCTCAGTTGAGAGTTTTTTACCTCTAATCTCAGTGATTGAACTAGGCCATAAAGATAGCACGGCTCTATTATACAGCATTTCAAGTGTTTCTTCCATGTTTCTAGTCACTTCCCGGGACTATCCTAGCGTATTTTAAGAGTTTTACCAAAATTAGACATTTTTCCAGAAGTAGATACATGAATCCTCAGGATGTAAACTTTGTCATTTAGAAAATGCCAGGCAATTCATCCTCAATTGTAATTATAAACAGTATTCTCTCCATTGATCAACCTAACACACATATTCTGAGCTTTAAAAACAGCAATTGCTCATGTTGGAAGCACTTTCTTTGGAAAAACACCATCTAGAGTAGCCGGAATTGTAAACATTATCATTACTCTCTTCATTTGAGAGTTTTCTACCTCTAATCTCTCTGATTGAACTAGGCCATCAGGATAGAACGGCTCTATTTACCCGCATTTAAACTGTTTCTTACATGTCTCTAATCATTTCTGGGACTATCATTGTGTATTGTAAGAGTGTTACCAAAAGTAGACAGTTTTCCCAGAAGTATACACATGAATCTTCAAGAGTTAAATTGTGCCATTCAGAAAACGCCAGGCAATTCGGCCTCAGTTGTAAATATAAACAGTATTCTCTTCATTTCTCAGCTTCATACCCATATTCTCAGCTTTTTAAACGGAAATTCTTAATGTTTGAAAGCACTTTCTTCGGAAATACATCATCTAAAGTAGCCAGAATGGAAAACATTATCTGTTCTCTCGGCATTACGCAGCATTCTATCTCTAATCTCCGTGATTGAACATGAACATAAAGATAGAACGGCTCTATGTACCAGCATTTCAAGTGTTTCTTACACGTTTCTGATCATTTCTCAGGACTATCATTGTGTCTGTTAAGCGTTTTACCAAAAGTAGACAGTTTTCCTAGAGGTATACACAGGAATCTTCAAGGTTTAATTTGAGTCATTCAGAAAACGCCAGTCTACTCATAATCACCTGTAAATATAAACAGTATTCTCTTCATTTATCAGCTTCACAAATAGTCTGAGCTTTATAAATGGAAATTCTTAATGTTTGAAAGCACTTTATTTGGAAAAACATCATCTAAAATAGCCAGAATGGTAAACATTATCTGTACAATCGTCATTTCCCAGCATTCTACCTCTAATCTTGTGATTGAACATGAAAATAAAGATAGAACGGCTCTATGTACCAGCATTTCAAGTGTTTCTTACATGTTTCTAATCATTTCTCGGGACTATCATTGTGTCTGTTAAGCGTTTTACCAAAAGTAGACAGTCTTCCTACAAGTATACACAGGAATCTTCAAGGTTTAAATTGAGTCATTCAAAAAACGCCAGTCTAATCAGAATCACCTGTGAGTACAAACAGTATTCTCTTCATTTATCAGCTTCATACCCATATTGTCAGCTTTTTAAACGGAAATTCTTAATGTTTGAAAGCACTTTCTTCGGTAATACATCATCTAAAGTAGACAGAATGGAAAACATTATCTGTTCTCTCGGCATTACGCAGCATTCTATCTCTAATCTCCGTGATTGAACATGAACATAAAGATAGAACGGCTCTATGTACCAACATTTCCAGTGTTTCTTACATGTTTCTAATCATTTCTCGGGTCTATCATGGTGTATGTTAAGCGTTTAACCAAAAGTAGACAGTTTTCCTAGAAGTATAAACAGGAATGTTAAAGGTTTCAATTGAGTCATTCAGAAAACGCCAGTCTAATCAGAATCACCTGTAAATAGAAACAGTATTCTCTTTATTTATCAGCCTCATACGTATTCTGACCTTTATAGACAGCAATTCTTAATGTTTGAAATCACTTTCCTTGGAAAAACAACATCTAGAGTAGCCGCAAATGTAAACTTCATCCTTACTCTCCTCAGTTGAGAGTTTTTTACCTCTAATCTCAGTGATTGAACTAGGCCATAAAGATAGCACGGCTCTATTATACAGCATTTCAAGTGTTTCTTCCATGTTTCTAGTCACTTCCCGGGACTATCCTAGTGTATTTTAAGAGTTTTACCAAAATTAGACATTTTTCCAGAAGTAGATACATGAATCTTCAGGATGTAAACTTTGTCATTTAGAAAATGCCAGGCAATTCATCCTCAATTGTAATTATAAACAGTATTCTCTCCATTGATCAACCTAACACACATATTCTGAGCTTTAAAAACAGCAATTGCTCATGTTGGAAGCACTTTCTTTGGAAAAACACCATCTAGAGTAGCCGGAATTGTAAACATTATCATTACTCTCTTCATTTGAGAGTTTTCTACCTCTCATCTCTCTGATTGAACTAGGCCATCAGGATAGAACGGCTCTATTTACCCGCATTTAAACTGTTTCTTACATGTCTCTAATCATTTCTGGGACTATCATTGTGTATTGTAAGAGTGTTACCAAAAGTAGACAGTTTTCCCAGAAGTATACACATGAATCTTCAAGAGTTAAATTGTGCCATTCAGAAAACGCCAGGCAATTCGGCCTCAGTTGTAAATATAAACAGTATTCTCTTCATTTCTCAGCTTCATACCCATATTCTCAGCTTTTTAAATGGAAATTCTTAATGTTTGAAAGCACTTTCTTCGGAAATACATCATCTAAAGTAGCCAGAATGGAAAACATTATCTGTTCTCTCGGCATTACGCAGCATTCTATCTCTAATCTCCGTGATTGAACATGAACATAAAGATAGAACGGCTCTATGTACCAGCATTTCAAGTGTTTCTTACACGTTTCTGATCATTTCTCGGGCCTATCATTGTGTCTGTTAAGCGTTTTACCAAAAGTAGACAGTTTTCCTAGAGGTATACACAGGAATCTTCAAGGTTTAATTTGAGTCATTCAGAAAACGCCAGTCTACTCATAATCACCTGTAAATATAAACAGTATTCTCTTCATTTATCAGCTTCACAAATAGTCTGAGCTTTATAAATGGATATTCTTAATGTTTGAAAGCATTTTATTTCGAAAAACATCATCTAAAATAGCCAGAATGGTAAACATTATCTGTACAATCGTCATTTCCCAGCATTCTACCTCTAATCTTGTGATTGAACATGAAAATAAAGATAGAACGGCTCTATGTACCAGCATTTCAAGTGTTTCTTACATGTTTCTAATCATTTCTCGGGACTATCATTGTGTCTGTTAAGCGTTTTACCAAAAGTAGACAGTCTTCCTATAAGTATACACAGGAATCTTCAAGGTTTAAATTGAGTCATTCAAAAAACGCCAGTCTAATCAGAATCACCTGTGAGTACAAACAGTATTCTCTTCATTTATCAGCTTCATACCCATATTGTCAGCTTTTTAAACGGAAATTCTTAATGTTTGAAAGCACTTTCTTCGGTAATACATCATCTAAAGTAGACAGAATGGAAAACATTATCTGTTCTCTCGGCATTACGCAGCATTCTATCTCTAATCTCCGTGATTGAACATGAACATAAAGATAGAACGGCTCTATGTACCAACATTTCCAGTGTTTCTTACATGTTTCTAATCATTTCTCGGGTCTATCATGGTGTATGTTAAGCGTTTAACCAAAAGTAGACAGTTTTCCTAGAAGTATAAACAGGAATGTTGAAGGTTTCAATTGAGTCATTCAGAAAACGCCAGTCTAATCAGAATCACCTGTAAATAGAAACAGTATTCTCTTTATTTATCAGCCTCATACGTATTCTGACCTTTATAGACAGCAATTCTTAATGTTTGAAATCACTTTCCTTGGAAAAACAACATCTAGAGTAGCCGCAAATGTAAACTTCATCCTTACTCTCCTCAGTTGAGAGTTTTTTACCTCTAATCTCAGTGATTGAACTAGGCCATAAAGATAGCACGGCTCTATTATACAGCATTTCAAGTGTTTCTTCCATGTTTCTAGTCACTTCCCGGGACTATCCTAGTGTATTTTAAGAGTTTTACCAAAATTAGACATTTTTCCAGAAGTAGATACATGAATCTTCAGGATGTAAACTTTGTCATTTAGAAAATGCCAGGCAATTCATCCTCAATTGTAATTATAAACAGTATTCTCTCCATTGATCAACCTAACACACATATTCTGAGCTTTAAAAACAGCAATTGCTCATGTTGGAAGCACTTTCTTTGGAAAAACACCATCTAGAGTAGCCGGAATTGTAAACATTATCATTACTCTCTTCATTTGAGAGTTTTCTACCTCTCATCTCTCTGATTGAACTAGGCCATCAGGATAGAACGGCTCTATTTACCCGCATTTAAACTGTTTCTTACATGTCTCTAATCATTTCTGGGACTATCATTGTGTATTGTAAGAGTGTTACCAAAAGTAGACAGTTTTCCCAGAAGTATACACATGAATCTTCAAGAGTTAAATTGTGCCATTCAGAAAACGCCAGGCAATTCGGCCTCAGTTGTAAATATAAACAGTATTCTCTTCATTTCTCAGCTTCATACCCATATTCTCAGCTTTTTAAATGGAAATTCTTAATGTTTGAAAGCACTTTCTTCGGAAATACATCATCTAAAGTAGCCAGAATGGAAAACATTATCTGTTCTCTCGGCATTACGCAGCATTCTATCTCTAATCTCCGTGATTGAACATGAACATAAAGATAGAACGGCTCTATGTACCAGCATTTCAAGTGTTTCTTACACGTTTCTGATCATTTCTCGGGCCTATCATTGTGTCTGTTAAGCGTTTTACCAAAAGTAGACAGTTTTCCTAGAGGTATACACAGGAATCTTCAAGGTTTAATTTGAGTCATTCAGAAAACGCCAGTCTACTCATAATCACCTGTAAATATAAACAGTATTCTCTTCATTTATCAGCTTCACAAATAGTCTGAGCTTTATAAATGGATATTCTTAATGTTTGAAAGCATTTTATTTCGAAAAACATCATCTAAAATAGCCAGAATGGTAAACATTATCTGTACAATCGTCATTTCCCAGCATTCTACCTCTAATCTTGTGATTGAACATGAAAATAAAGATAGAACGGCTCTATGTACCAGCATTTCAAGTGTTTCTTACATGTTTCTAATCATTTCTCGGGACTATCATTGTGTCTGTTAAGCGTTTTACCAAAAGTAGACAGTCTTCCTATAAGTATACACAGGAATCTTCAAGGTTTAAATTGAGTCATTCAAAAAACGCCAGTCTAATCAGAATCACCTGTGAGTACAAACAGTATTCTCTTCATTTATCAGCTTCATACCCATATTGTCAGCTTTTTAAACGGAAATTCTTAATGTTTGAAAGCACTTTCTTCGGTAATACATCATCTAAAGTAGACAGAATGGAAAACATTATCTGTTCTCTCGGCATTACGCAGCATTCTATCTCTAATCTCCGTGATTGAACATGAACATAAAGATAGAACGGCTCTATGTACCAACATTTCCAGTGTTTCTTACATGTTTCTAATCATTTCTCGGGTCTATCATGGTGTATGTTAAGCGTTTAACCAAAAGTAGACAGTTTTCCTAGAAGTATAAACAGGAATGTTGAAGGTTTCAATTGAGTCATTCAGAAAACGCCAGTCTAATCAGAATCACCTGTAAATAGAAACAGTATTCTCTTTATTTATCAGCCTCATACGTATTCTGACCTTTATAGACAGCAATTCTTAATGTTTGAAATCACTTTCCTTGGAAAAACAACATCTAGAGTAGCCGCAAATGTAAACTTCATCCTTACTCTCCTCAGTTGAGAGTTTTTTACCTCTAATCTCAGTGATTGAACTAGGCCATAAAGATAGCACGGCTCTATTATACAGCATTTCAAGTGTTTCTTCCATGTTTCTAGTCACTTCCCGGGACTATCCTAGTGTATTTTAAGAGTTTTACCAAAATTAGACATTTTTCCAGAAGTAGATACATGAATCTTCAGGATGTAAACTTTGTCATTTAGAAAATGCCAGGCAATTCATCCTCAATTGTAATTATAAACAGTATTCTCTCCATTGATCAACCTAACACACATATTCTGAGCTTTAAAAACAGCAATTGCTCATGTTGGAAGCACTTTCTTTGGAAAAACACCATCTAGAGTAGCCGGAATTGTAAACATTATCATTACTCTCTTCATTTGAGAGTTTTCTACCTCTCATCTCTCTGATTGAACTAGGCCATCAGGATAGAACGGCTCTATTTACCCGCATTTAAACTGTTTCTTACATGTCTCTAATCATTTCTGGGACTATCATTGTGTATTGTAAGAATGTTACCAAAAGTAGACAGTTTTCCCAGAAGTATACACATGAATCTTCAAGAGTTAAATTGTGCCATTCAGAAAACGCCAGGCAATTCGGCCTCAGTTGTAAATATAAACAGTATTCTCTTCATTTCTCAGCTTCATACCCATATTCTCAGCTTTTTAAACGGAAATTCTTAATGTTTGAAAGCACTTTCTTCGGAAATACATCATCTAAAGTAGCCAGAATGGAAAACATTATCTGTTCTCTCGGCATTACGCAGCATTCTATCTCTAATCTCCGTGATTGAACATGAACATAAAGATAGAACGGCTCTATGTACCAGCATTTCAAGTGTTTCTTACACGTTTCTGATCATTTCTCGGGACTATCATTGTGTCTGTTAAGCGTTTTACCAAAAGTAGACAGTTTTCCTAGAGGTATACACAGGAATCTTCAAGGTTTAATTTGAGTCATTCAGAAAACGCCAGTCTACTCATAATCACCTGTAAATATAAACAGTATTCTCTTCATTTATCAGCTTCACAAATAGTCTGAGCTTTATAAATGGATATTCTTAATGTTTGAAAGCACTTTATTTGGAAAAACATCATCTAAAATAGCCAGAATGGTAAACATTATCTGTACAATCGTCATTTCCCAGCATTCTACCTCTAATCTTGTGATTGAACATGAAAATAAAGATAGAACGGCTCTATGTACCAGCATTTCAAGTGTTTCTTACATGTTTCTAATCATTTCTCGGGACTATCATTGTGTCTGTTAAGCGTTTTACCAAAAGTAGACAGTCTTCCTACAAGTATACACAGGAATCTTCAAGGTTTAAATTGAGTCATTCAAAAAACGCCAGTCTAATCAGAATCACCTGTGAGTACAAACAGTATTCTCTTCATTTATCAGCTTCATACCCATATTGTCAGCTTTTTAAACGGAAATTCTTAATGTTTGAAAGCACTTTCTTCGGTAATACATCATCTAAAGTAGACAGAATGGAAAACATTATCTGTTCTCTCGGCATTACGCAGCATTCTATCTCTAATCTCCGTGATTGAACATGAACATAAAGATAGAACGGCTCTATGTACCAACATTTCCAGTGTTTCTTACATGTTTCTAATCTTTTCTCGGGTCTATCATGGTGTATGTTAAGCGTTTAACCAAAAGTAGACAGTTTTCCTAGAAGTATAAACAGGAATGTTAAAGGTTTCAATTGAGTCATTCAGAAAACGCCAGTCTAATCAGAATCACCTGTAAATAGAAACAGTATTCTCTTTATTTATCAGCCTCATACGTATTCTGACCTTTATAGACAGCAATTCTTAATGTTTGAAATCACTTTCCTTGGAAAAACAAAATCTAGAGTAGCCGCAAATGTAAACTTCATCCTTACTCTCCTCAGTTGAGAGTTTTTTACCTCTAATCTCAGTGATTGAACTAGGCCATAAAGATAGCACGGCTCTATTATACAGCATTTCAAGTGTTTCTTCCATGTTTCTAGTCACTTCCCGGGACTATCCTAGTGTATTTTAAGAGTTTTACCAAAATTAGACATTTTTCCAGAAGTAGATACATGAATCTTCAGGATGTAAACTTTGTCATTTAGAAAATGCCAGGCAATTCATCCTCAATTGTAATTATAAACAGTATTCTCTCCATTGATCAACCTAACACACATATTCTGAGCTTTAAAAACAGCAATTGCTCATGTTGGAAGCACTTTCTTTGGAAAAACACCATCTAGAGTAGCCGGAATTGTAAACATTATCATTACTCTCTTCATTTGAGAGTTTTCTACCTCTCATCTCTCTGATTGAACTAGGCCATCAGGATAGAACGGCTCTATTTACCCGCATTTAAACTGTTTCTTACATGTCTCTAATCATTTCTGGGACTATCATTGTGTATTGTAAGAGTGTTACTAAAAGTAGACAGTTTTCCCAGAAGTATACACATGAATCTTCAAGAGTTAAATTGTGCCATTCAGAAAACGCCAGGCAATTCGGCCTCAGTTGTAAATATAAACAGTATTCTCTTCATTTCTCAGCTTCATACCCATATTCTCAGCTTTTTAAACGGAAATTCTTAATGTTTGAAAGCACTTTCTTCGGAAATACATCATCTAAAGTAGCCAGAATGGAAAACATTATCTGTTCTCTCGGCATTACGCAGCATTCTATCTCTAATCTCCGTGATTGAACATGAACATAAAGATAGAACGGCTCTAAGTACCAGCATTTCAAGTGTTTCTTACACGTTTCTGATCATTTCTCGGGACTATCATTGTGTCTGTTAAGCGTTTTACCAAAAGTAGACAGTTTTCCTAGAGGTATACACAGGAATCTTCAAGGTTTAATTTGAGTCATTCAGAAAACGCCAGTCTATTCATAATCACCTGTAAATATAAACAGTATTCTCTTCATTTATCAGCTTCACAAATAGTCTGAGCTTTATAAATGGAAATTCTTAATGTTTGAAAGCACTTTATTTGGAAAAACATCATCTAAAATAGCCAGAATGGTAAACATTATCTGTACAATCGTCATTTCCCAGCATTCTACCTCTAATCTTGTGATTGAACATGAAAATAAAGATAGAACGGCTCTATGTACCAGCATTTCAAGTGTTTCTTACATGTTTCTAATCATTTCTCGGGACTATCATTGTGTCTGTTAAGCGTTTTACCAAAAGTAGACAGTCTTCCTACAAGTATACACAGGAATCTTCAAGGTTTAAATTGAGTCATTCAAAAAACGCCAGTCTAATCAGAATCACCTGTGAGTATAAACAGTATTCTCTTCATTTATCAGCTTCATACCCATATTGTCAGCTTTTTAAACGGAAATTCTTAATGTTTGAAAGCACTTTCTTCGGTAATACATCATCTAAAGTAGACAGAATGGAAAACATTATCTGTTCTCTCGGCATTACGCAGCATTCTATCTCTAATCTCCGTGATTGAACATGAACATAAAGATAGAACGGCTCTATGTACCAACATTTCCAGTGTTTCTTACATGTTTCTAATCATTTCTCGGGTCTATCATGGTGTATGTTAAGCGTTTAACCAAAAGTAGACAGTTTTCCTAGAAGTATAAACAGGAATGTTAAAGGTTTCAATTGAGTCATTCAGAAAACGCCAGTCTAATCAGAATCACCTGTAAATAGAAACAGTATTCTCTTTATTTATCAGCCTCATACGTATTCTGACCTTTATAGACAGCAATTCTTAATGTTTGAAATCACTTTCCTTGGAAAAACAACATCTAGAGTAGCCGCAAATGTAAACTTCATCCTTACTCTCCTCAGTTGAGAGTTTTTTACCTCTAATCTCAGTGATTGAACTAGGCCATAAAGATAGCACGGCTCTATTATACAGCATTTCAAGTGTTTCTTCCATGTTTCTAGTCACTTCCCGGGACTATCCTAGTGTATTTTAAGAGTTTTACCAAAATTAGACATTTTTCCAGAAGTAGATACATGAATCTTCAGGATGTAAACTTTGTCATTTAGAAAATGCCAGGCAATTCATCCTCAATTGTAATTATAAACAGTATTCTCTCCATTGATCAACCTAACACACATATTCTGAGCTTTAAAAACAGCAATTGCTCATGATGGAAGCACTTTCTTTGGAAAAACACCATCTAGAGTAGCCGGAATTGTAAACATTATCATTACTCTCTTCATTTGAGAGTTTTCTACCTCTCATCTCTCTGATTGAACTAGGCCATCAGGATAGAACGGCTCTATTTACCCGCATTTAAACTGTTTCTTACATGTCTCTAATCATTTCTGGGACTATCATTGTGTATTGTAAGAGTGTTACCAAAAGTAGACAGTTTTCCCAGAAGTATACACATGAATCTTCAAGAGTTAAATTGTGCCATTCAGAAAACGCCAGGCAATTCGGCCTCAGTTGTAAATATAAACAGTATTCTCTTCATTTCTCAGCTTCATACCCATATTCTCAGCTTTTTAAACGGAAATTCTTAATGTTTGAAAGCACTTTCTTCGGAAATACATCATCTAAAGTAGCCAGAATGGAAAACATTATCTGTTCTCTCGGCATTACGCAGCATTCTATCTCTAATCTCCGTGATTGAACATGAACATAAAGATAGAACGGCTCTATGTACCAGCATTTCAAGTGTTTCTTACACGTTTCTGATCATTTCTCGGGACTATCATTGTGTCTGTTAAGCGTTTTACCAAAAGTAGACAGTTTTCCTAGAGGTATACACAGGAATCTTCAAGGTTTAATTTGAGTCATTCAGAAAACGCCAGTCTACTCATAATCACCTGTAAATATAAACAGTATTCTCTTCATTTATCAGCTTCACAAATAGTCTGAGCTTTATAAATGGAAATTGTTAATGTTTGAAAGCACTTTATTTGGAAAAACATCATCTAAAATAGCCAGAATGGTAAACATTATCTGTACAATCGTCATTTCCCAGCATTCTACCTCTAATCTTGTGATTGAACATGAAAATAAAGATAGAACGGCTCTATGTACCAGCATTTCAAGTGTTTCTTACATGTTTCTAATCATTTCTCGGGACTATCATTGTGTCTGTTAAGCGTTTTACCAAAAGTAGACAGTCTTCCTACAAGTATACACAGGAATCTTCAAGGTTTAAATTGAGTCATTCAAAAAACGCCAGTCTAATCAGAATCACCTGTGAGTATAAACAGTATTCTCTTCATTTATCAGCTTCATACCCATATTGTCAGCTTTTTAAACGGAAATTCTTAATGTTTGAAAGCACTTTCTTCGGTAATACATCATCTAAAGTAGACAGAATGGAAAACATTATCTGTTCTCTCGGCATTACGCAGCATTCTATCTCTAATCTCCGTGATTGAACATGAACATAAAGATAGAACGGCTCTATGTACCAACATTTCCAGTGTTTCTTACATGTTTCTAATCATTTCTCGGGTCTATCATGGTGTATGTTAAGCGTTTAACCAAAAGTAGACAGTTTTCCTAGAAGTATAAACAGGAATGTTAAAGGTTTCAGTTGAGTCATTCAGAAAACGCCAGTCTAATCAGAATCACCTGTAAATAGAAACAGTATTCTCTTTATTTATCAGCCTCATACGTATTCTGACCTTTATAAACAGCAATTCTTAATGTTTGAAATCACTTTCCTTGGAAAAACAACATCTAGAGTAGCCGCAAATGTAAACTTCATCCTTACTCTCCTCAGTTGAGAGTTTTTTACCTCTAATCTCAGTGATTGAACTAGGCCATAAAGATAGCACGGCTCTATTATACAGCATTTCAAGTGTTTCTTCCATGTTTCTAGTCACTTCCCGGGACTATCCTAGTGTATTTTAAGAGTTTTACCAAAATAGACATTTTTCCAGAAGTAGATACATGAATCTTCAGGATGTAAACTTTGTCATTTAGAAAATGCCAGGCAATTCATCCTCAATTGTAATTATAAACAGTATTCTCTCCATTGATCAACCTAACACACATATTCTGAGCTTTAAAAACAGCAATTGCTCATGTTGGAAGCACTTTCTTTGGAAAAACACCATCTAGAGTAGCCGGAATTGTAAACATTATCATTACTCTCTTCATTTGAGAGTTTTCTACCTCTCATCTCTCTGAATGAACTAGGCCATCAGGATAGAACGGCTCTATTTACCCGCATTTAAACTGTTTCTTACATGTCTCTAATCATTTCTGGGACTATCATTGTGTATTGTAAGAGTGTTACCAAAAGTAGACAGTTTTCCCAGAAGTATACACATGAATCTTCAAGAGTTAAATTGTGCCATTCAGAAAACGCCAGGCAATTCGGCCTCAGTTGTAAATATAAACAGTATTCTCTTCATTTCTCAGCTTCATACCCATATTCTCAGCTTTTTAAACGGAAATTCTTAATGTTTGAAAGCACTTTCTTCGGAAATACATCATCTAAAGTAGCCAGAATGTAAAACATTATCTGTTCTCTCGGCATTACGCAGCATTCTATCTCTAATCTCCGTGATTGAACATGAACATAAAGATAGAACGGCTCTATGTACCAGCATTTCAAGTGTTTCTTACACGTTTCTGATCATTTCTCGGGCCTATCATTGTGTCTGTTAAGCGTTTTACCAAAAGTAGACAGTTTTCCTAGAGGTATACACAGGAATCTTCAAGGTTTAATTTGAGTCATTCAGAAAACGCCAGTCTACTCATAATCACCTGTAAATATAAACAGTATTCTCTTCATTGATCAGCTTCACAAATAGTCTGAGCTTTATAAATCGAAATTCTTAATGTTTGAAAGCACTTTATTTGGAAAAACATCATCTAAAATAGCCAGAATGGTAAACATTATCTGTACAATCGTCATTTCCCAGCATTCTACCTCTAATCTTGTGATTGAACATGAAAATAAAGATAGAACGGCTCTATGTACCAGCATTTCAAGTGTTTCTTACATGTTTCTAATCATTTCTCGGGACTATCATTGTGTCTGTTAAGCGTTTTACCAAAAGTAGACAGTCTTCCTACAAGTATACACAGGAATCTTCAAGGTTTAAATTGAGTCATTCAAAAAACGCCAGTCTAATCAGAATCACCTGTGAGTATAAACAGTATTCTCTTCATTTATCAGCTTCATACCCATATTGTCAGCTTTTTAAACGGAAATTCTTAATGTTTGAAAGCACTTTCTTCGGTAATACATCATCTAAAGTAGACAGAATGGAAAACATTATCTGTTCTCTCGGCATTACGCAGCATTCTATCTCTAATCTCCGTGATTGAACATGAACATAAAGATAGAACGGCTCTATGTACCAACATTTCCAGTGTTTCTTACATGTTTCTAATCATTTCTCGGGTCTATCATGGTGTATGTTAAGCGTTTAACCAAAAGTAGACAGTTTTCCTAGAAGTATAAACAGGAATGTTAAAGGTTTCAGTTGAGTCATTCAGAAAACGCCAGTCTAATCAGAATCACCTGTAAATAGAAACAGTATTCTCTTTATTTATCAGCCTCATACGTATTCTGACCTTTATAAACAGCAATTCTTAATGTTTGAAATCACTTTCCTTGGAAAAACAACATCTAGAGTAGCCGCAAATGTAAACTTCATCCTTACTCTCCTCAGTTGAGAGTTTTTTACCTCTAATCTCAGTGATTGAACTAGGCCATAAAGATAGCACGGCTCTATTATACAGCATTTCAAGTGTTTCTTCCATGTTTCTAGTCACTTCCCGGGACTATCCTAGTGTATTTTAAGAGTTTTACCAAAATAGACATTTTTCCAGAAGTAGATACATGAATCTTCAGGATGTAAACTTTGTCATTTAGAAAATGCCAGGCAATTCATCCTCAATTGTAATTATAAACAGTATTCTCTCCATTGATCAACCTAACACACATATTCTGAGCTTTAAAAACAGCAATTGCTCATGTTGGAAGCACTTTCTTTGGAAAAACACCATCTAGAGTAGCCGGAATTGTAAACATTATCATTACTCTCTTCATTTGAGAGTTTTCTACCTCTCATCTCTCTGAATGAACTAGGCCATCAGGATAGAACGGCTCTATTTACCCGCATTTAAACTGTTTCTTACATGTCTCTAATCATTTCTGGGACTATCATTGTGTATTGTAAGAGTGTTACCAAAAGTAGACAGTTTTCCCAGAAGTATACACATGAATCTTCAAGAGTTAAATTGTGCCATTCAGAAAACGCCAGGCAATTCGGCCTCAGTTGTAAATATAAACAGTATTCTCTTCATTTCTCAGCTTCATACCCATATTCTCAGCTTTTTAAACGGAAATTCTTAATGTTTGAAAGCACTTTCTTCGGAAATACATCATCTAAAGTAGCCAGAATGGAAAACATTATCTGTTCTCTCGGCATTACGCAGCATTCTATCTCTAATCTCCGTGATTGAACATGAACATAAAGATAGAACGGCTCTATGTACCAACATTTCCAGTGTTTCTTACATGTTTCTAATCATTTCTCGGGTCTATCATGGTGTATGTTAAGCGTTTAACCAAAAGTAGACAGTTTTCCTAGAAGTATAAACAGGAATGTTAAAGGTTTCAGTTGAGTCATTCAGAAAACGCCAGTCTAATCAGAATCACCTGTAAATAGAAACAGTATTCTCTTTATTTATCAGCCTCATACGTATTCTGACCTTTATAAACAGCAATTCTTAATGTTTGAAATCACTTTCCTTGGAAAAACAACATCTAGAGTAGCCGCAAATGTAAACTTCATCCTTACTCTCCTCAGTTGAGAGTTTTTTACCTCTAATCTCAGTGATTGAACTAGGCCATAAAGATAGCACGGCTCTATTATACAGCATTTCAAGTGTTTCTTCCATGTTTCTAGTCACTTCCCGGGACTATCCTAGTGTATTTTAAGAGTTTTACCAAAATTAGACATTTTTCCAGAAGTAGATACATGAATCTTCAGGATGTAAACTTTGTCATTTAGAAAATGCCAGGCAATTCATCCTCAATTGTAATTATAAACAGTATTCTCTCCATTGATCAACCTAACACACATATTCTGAGCTTTAAAAACAGCAATTGCTCATGTTGGAAGCACTTTCTTTGGAAAAACACCATCTAGAGTAGCCGGAATTGTAAACATTATCATTACTCTCTTCATTTGAGAGTTTTCTACCTCTCATCTCTCTGAATGAACTAGGCCATCAGGATAGAACGGCTCTATTTACCCGCATTTAAACTGTTTCTTACATGTCTCTAATCATTTCTGGGACTATCATTGTGTATTGTAAGAGTGTTACCAAAAGTAGACAGTTTTCCCAGAAGTATACACATGAATCTTCAAGAGTTAAATTGTGCCATTCAGAAAACGCCAGGCAATTCGGCCTCAGTTGTAAATATAAACAGTATTCTCTTCATTTCTCAGCTTCATACCCATATTCTCAGCTTTTTAAACGGAAATTCTTAATGTTTGAAAGCACTTTCTTCGGAAATACATCATCTAAAGTAGCCAGAATGGAAAACATTATCTGTTCTCTCGGCATTACGCAGCATTCTATCTCTAATCTCCGTGATTGAACATGAACATAAAGATAGAACGGCTCTATGTACCAGCATTTCAAGTGTTTCTTACACGTTTCTGATCATTTCTCGGGACTATCATTGTGTCTGTTAAGCGTTTTACCAAAAGTAGACAGTTTTCCTAGAGGTATACACAGGAATCTTCAAGGTTTAATTTGAGTCATTCAGAAAACGCCAGTCTACTCATAATCACCTGTAAATATAAACAGTATTCTCTTCATTTATCAGCTTCACAAATAGTCTGAGCTTTATAAATGGACATTCTTAATGTTTGAAAGCACTTTATTTGGAAAAACATCATCTAAAATAGCCAGAATGGTAAACATTATCTGTACAATCGTCATTTCCCAGCATTCTACCTCTAATCTTGTGATTGAACATGAAAATAAAGATAGAACGGCTCTATGTACCAGCATTTCAAGTGTTTCTTACATGTTTCTAATCATTTCTCGGGACTATCATTGTGTCTGTTAAGCGTTTTACCAAAAGTAGACAGTCTTCCTACAAGTATACACAGGAATCTTCAAGGTTTAAATTGAGTCATTCAAAAAACGCCAGTCTAATCAGAATCACCTGTGAGTATAAACAGTATTCTCTTCATTTATCAGCTTCATACCCATATTGTCAGCTTTTTAAACGGAAATTCTTAATGTTTGAAAGCACTTTCTTCGGTAATACATCATCTAAAGTAGACAGAATGGAAAACATTATCTGTTCTCTCGGCATTACGCAGCATTCTATCTCTAATCTCCGTGATTGAACATGAACATAAAGATAGAACGGCTCTATGTACCAACATTTCCAGTGTTTCTTACATGTTTCTAATCATTTCTCGGGTCTATCATGGTGTATGTTAAGCGTTTAACCAAAAGTAGACAGTTTTCCTAGAAGTATAAACAGGAATGTTAAAGGTTTCAATTGAGTCATTCAGAAAACGCCAGTCTAATCAGAATCACCTGTAAATAGAAACAGTATTCTCTTTATTTATCAGCCTCATACGTATTCTGACCTTTATAGACAGCAATTCTTAATGTTTGAAATCACTTTCCTTGGAAAAACAACATCTAGAGTAGCCGCAAATGTAAACTTCATCCTTACTCTCCTCAGTTGAGAGTTTTTTACCTCTAATCTCAGTGATTGAACTAGGCCATAAAGATAGCACGGCTCTATTATACAGCCTTTCAAGTGTTTCTTCCATGTTTCTAGTCACTTCCCGGGACTATCCTAGTGTATTTTAAGAGTTTTACCAAAATTAGACATTTTTCCAGAAGTAGATACATGAATCTTCAGGATGTAAACTTTGTCATTTAGAAAATGCCAGGCAATTCATCCTCAATTGTAATTATAAACAGTATTCTCTCCATTGATCAACCTAACACACATATTCTGAGCTTTAAAAACAGCAATTGCTCATGTTGGAAGCACTTTCTTTGGAAAAACACCATCTAGAGTAGCCGGAATTGTAAACATTATCATTACTCTCTTCATTTGAGAGTTTTCTACCTCTAATCTCTCTGATTGAACTAGGCCATCAGGATAGAACGGCTCTATTTACCCGCATTTAAACTGTTTCTTACATGTCTCTAATCATTTCTGGGACTATCATTGTGTATTGTAAGAGTGTTACCAAAAGTAGACAGTTTTCCCAGAAGTATACACATGAATCTTCAAGAGTTAAATTGTGCCATTCAGAAAACGCCAGGCAATTCGGCCTCAGTTGTAAATATAAACAGTATTCTCTTCATTTCTCAGCTTCATACCCATATTCTCAGCTTTTTAAACGGAAATTCTTAATGTTTGAAAGCACTTTCTTCGGAAATACATCATCTAAAGTAGCCAGAATGGAAAACATTATCTGTTCTCTCGGCATTACGCAGCATTCTATCTCTAATCTCCGTGATTGAACATGAACATAAAGATAGAACGGCTCTATGTACCAGCATTTCAAGTGTTTCTTACACGTTTCTGATCATTTCTCGGGACTATCATTGTGTCTGTTAAGCGTTTTACCAAAAGTAGACAGTTTTCCTAGAGGTATACACAGGAATCTTCAAGGTTTAATTTGAGTCATTCAGAAAACGCCAGTCTACTCATAATCACCTGTAAATATAAACAGTATTCTCTTCATTTATCAGCTTCACAAATAATCTGAGCTTTATAAATGGAAATTCTTAATGTTTGAAAGCACTTTATTTGGAAAAACATCATCTAAAATAGCCAGAATGGTAAACATTATCTGTACAATCGTCATTTCCCAGCATTCTACCTCTAATCTTGTGATTGAACATGAAAATAAAGATAGAACGGCTCTATGTACCAGCATTTCAAGTGTTTCTTACATGTTTCTAATCATTTCTCGGGACTATCATTGTGTCTGTTAAGCGTTTTACCAAAAGTAGACAGTCTTCCTACAAGTATACACAGGAATCTTCAAGGTTTAAATTGAGTCATTCAAAAAACGCCAGTCTAATCAGAATCACCTGTGAGTATAAACAGTATTCTCTTCATTTATCAGCTTCATACCCATATTGTCAGCTTTTTAAACGGAAATTCTTAATGTTTGAAAGCACTTTCTTCGGTAATACATCATCTAAAGTAGACAGAATGGAAAACATTATCTGTTCTCTCGGCATTACGCAGCATTCTATCTCTAATCTCCGTGATTGAACATGAACATAAAGATAGAACGGCTCTATGTACCAACATTTCCAGTGTTTCTTACATGTTTCTAATCATTTCTCGGGTCTATCATGGTGTATGTTAAGCGTTTAACCAAAAGTAGACAGTTTTCCTAGAAGTATAAACAGGAATGTTAAAGGTTTCAATTGAGTCATTCAGAAAACGCCAGTCTAATCAGAATCACCTGTAAATAGAAACAGTATTCTCTTTATTTATCAGCCTCATACGTATTCTGACCTTTATAGACAGCAATTCTTAATGTTTGAAATCACTTTCCTTGGAAAAACAACATCTAGAGTAGCCGCAAATGTAAACTTCATCCTTACTCTCCTCAGTTGAGAGTTTTTTACCTCTAATCTCAGTGATTGAACTAGGCCATAAAGATAGCACGGCTCTATTATACAGCCTTTCAAGTGTTTCTTCCATGTTTCTAGTCACTTCCCGGGACTATCCTAGTGTATTTTAAGAGTTTTACCAAAATTAGACATTTTTCCAGAAGTAGATACATGAATCTTCAGGATGTAAACTTTGTCATTTAGAAAATGCCAGGCAATTCATCCTCAATTGTAATTATAAACAGTATTCTCTCCATTGATCAACCTAACACACATATTCTGAGCTTTAAAAACAGCAATTGCTCATGTTGGAAGCACTTTCTTTGGAAAAACACCATCTAGAGTAGCCGGAATTGTAAACATTATCATTACTCTCTTCATTTGAGAGTTTTCTACCTCTAATCTCTCTGATTGAACTAGGCCATCAGGATAGAACGGCTCTATTTACCCGCATTTAAACTGTTTCTTACATGTCTCTAATCATTTCTGGGACTATCATTGTGTATTGTAAGAGTGTTACCAAAAGTAGACAGTTTTCCCAGAAGTATACACATGAATCTTCAAGAGTTAAATTGTGCCATTCAGAAAACGCCAGGCAATTCGGCCTCAGTTGTAAATATAAACAGTATTCTCTTCATTTCTCAGCTTCATACCCATATTCTCAGCTTTTTAAACGGAAATTCTTAATGTTTGAAAGCACTTTCTTCGGAAATACATCATCTAAAGTAGCCAGAATGGAAAACATTATCTGTTCTCTCGGCATTACGCAGCATTCTATCTCTAATCTCCGTGATTGAACATGAACATAAAGATAGAACGGCTCTATGTACCAGCATTTCAAGTGTTTCTTACACGTTTCTGATCATTTCTCGGGACTATCATTGTGTCTGTTAAGCGTTTTACCAAAAGTAGACAGTTTTCCTAGAGGTATACACAGGAATCTTCAAGGTTTAATTTGAGTCATTCAGAAAACGCCAGTCTACTCATAATCACCTGTAAATATAAACAGTATTCTCTTCATTTATCAGCTTCACAAATAGTCTGAGCTTTATAAATGGAAATTCTTAATGTTTGAAAGCACTTTATTTGGAAAAACATCATCTAAAATAGCCAGAATGGTAAACATTATCTGTACAATCGTCATTTCCCAGCATTCTACCTCTAATCTTGTGATTGAACATGAAAATAAAGATAGAACGGCTCTATGTACCAGCATTTCAACTGTTTCTTACATGTTTCTAATCATTTCTCGGGACTATCATTGTGTCTGTTAAGCGTTTTACCAAAAGTAGACAGTCTTCCTACAAGTATACACAGGAATCTTCAAGGTTTAAATTGAGTCATTCAAAAAACGCCAGTCTAATCAGAATCACCTGTGAGTATAAACAGTATTCTCTTCATTTATCAGCTTCATACCCATATTGTCAGCTTTTTAAACGGAAATTCTTAATGTTTGAAAGCACTTTCTTCGGTAATACATCATCTAAAGTAGACAGAATGGAAAACATTATCTGTTCTCTCGGCATTACGCAGCATTCTATCTCTAATCTCCGTGATTGAACATGAACATAAAGATAGAACGGCTCTATGTACCAACATTTCCAGTGTTTCTTACATGTTTCTAATCATTTCTCGGGTCTATCATGGTGTATGTTAAGCGTTTAACCAAAAGTAGACAGTTTTCCTAGAAGTATAAACAGGAATGTTAAAGGTTTCAATTGAGTCATTCAGAAAACGCCAGTCTAATCAGAATCACCTGTAAATAGAAACAGTATTCTCTTTATTTATCAGCCTCATACGTATTCTGACCTTTATAGACAGCAATTCTTAATGTTTGAAATCACTTTCCTTGGAAAAACAACATCTAGAGTAGCCGCAAATGTAAACTTCATCCTTACTCTCCTCAGTTGAGAGTTTTTTACCTCTAATCTCAGTGATTGAACTAGGCCATAAAGATAGCACGGCTCTATTATACAGCCTTTCAAGTGTTTCTTCCATGTTTCTAGTCACTTCCCGGGACTATCCTAGTGTATTTTAAGAGTTTTACCAAAATTAGACATTTTTCCAGAAGTAGATACATGAATCTTCAGGATGTAAACTTTGTCATTTAGAAAATGCCAGGCAATTCATCCTCAATTGTAATTATAAACAGTATTCTCTCCATTGATCAACCTAACACACATATTCTGAGCTTTAAAAACAGCAATTGCTCATGTTGGAAGCACTTTCTTTGGAAAAACACCATCTAGAGTAGCCGGAATTGTAAACATTATCATTACTCTCTTCATTTGAGAGTTTTCTACCTCTCATCTCTCTGAATGAACTAGGCCACCAGGATAGAACGGCTCTATTTACCCGCATTTAAACTGTTTCTTACATGTCTCTAATCATTTCTGGGACTATCATTGTGTATTGTAAGAGTGTTACCAAAAGTAGACAGTTTTCCCAGAAGTATACACATGAATCTTCAAGAGTTAAATTGTGCCATTCAGAAAACGCCAGGCAATTCGGCCTCAGTTGTAAATATAAACAGTATTCTCTTCATTTCTCAGCTTCATACCCATATTCTCAGCTTTTTAAACGGAAATTCTTAATGTTTGAAAGCACTTTCTTCGGAAATACATCATCTAAAGTAGCCAGAATGGAAAACATTATCTGTTCTCTCGGCATTACGCAGCATTCTATCTCTAATCTCCGTGATTGAACATGAACATAAAGATAGAACGGCTCTATGTACCAGCATTTCAAGTGTTTCTTACACGTTTCTGATCATTTCTCGGGACTATCATTGTGTCTGTTAAGCGTTTTACCAAAAGTAGACAGTTTTCCTAGAGGTATACACAGGAATCTTCAAGGTTTAATTTGAGTCATTCAGAAAACGCCAGTCTACTCATAATCACCTGTAAATATAAACAGTATTCTCTTCATTTATCAGCTTCACAAATAGTCTGAGCTTTATAAATGGAAATTCTTAATGTTTGAAAGCACTTTATTTGGAAAAACATCATCTAAAATAGCCAGAATGGTAAACATTATCTGTACAATCGTCATTTCCCAGCATTCTACCTCTAATCTTGTGATTGAACATGAAAATAAAGATAGAACGGCTCTATGTACCAGCATTTCAAGTGTTTCTTACATGTTTCTAATCATTTCTCGGGACTATCATTGTGTCTGTTAAGCGTTTTACCAAAAGTAGACAGTCTTCCTACAAGTATACACAGGAATCTTCAAGGTTTAAATTGAGTCATTCAAAAAACGCCAGTCTAATCAGAATCACCTGTGAGTATAAACAGTATTCTCTTCATTTATCAGCTTCATACCCATATTGTCAGCTTTTTAAACGGAAATTCTTAATGTTTGAAAGCACTTTCTTCGGTAATACATCATCTAAAGTAGACAGAATGGAAAACATTATCTGTTCTCTCGGCATTACGCAGCATTCTATCTCTAATCTCCGTGATTGAACATGAACATAAAGATAGAACGGCTCTATGTACCAACATTTCCAGTGTTTCTTACATGTTTCTAATCATTTCTCGGGTCTATCATGGTGTATGTTAAGCGTTTAACCAAAAGTAGACAGTTTTCCTAGAAGTATAAACAGGAATGTTAAAGGTTTCAATTGAGTCATTCAGAAAACGCCAGTCTAATCAGAATCACCTGTAAATAGAAACAGTATTCTCTTTATTTATCAGCCTCATACGTATTCTGACCTTTATAGACAGCAATTCTTAATGTTTGAAATCACTTTCCTTGGAAAAACAACATCTAGAGTAGCCGCAAATGTAAACTTCATCCTTACTCTCCTCAGTTGAGAGTTTTTTACCTCTAATCTCAGTGATTGAACTAGGCCATAAAGATAGCACGGCTCTATTATACAGCATTTCAAGTGTTTCTTCCATGTTTCTAGTCACTTCCCGGGACTATCCTAGTGTATTTTAAGAGTTTTACCAAAATTAGACATTTTTCCAGAAGTAGATACATGAATCTTCAGGATGTAAACTTTGTCATTTAGAAAATGCCAGGCAATTCATCCTCAATTGTAATTATAAACAGTATTCTCTCCATTGATCAACCTAACACACATATTCTGAGCTTTAAAAACAGCAATTGCTCATGTTGGAAGCACTTTCTTTGGAAAAACACCATCTAGAGTAGCCGGAATTGTAAACATTATCATTACTCTCTTCATTTGAGAGTTTTCTACCTCTAATCTCTCTGATTGAACTAGGCCATCAGGATAGAACGGCTCTATTTACCCGCATTTAAACTGTTTCTTACATGTCTCTAATCATTTCTGGGACTATCATTGTGTATTGTAAGAGTGTTACCAAAAGTAGACAGTTTTCCCAGAAGTATACACATGAATCTTCAAGAGTTAAATTGTGCCATTCAGAAAACGCCAGGCAATTCGGCCTCAGTTGTAAATATAAACAGTATTCTCTTCATTTCTCAGCTTCATACCCATATTCTCAGCTTTTTAAACGGAAATTCTTAATGTTTGAAAGCACTTTCTTCGGAAATACATCATCTAAAGTAGCCAGAATGGAAAACATTATCTGTTCTCTCGGCATTACGCAGCATTCTATCTCTAATCTCCGTGATTGAACATGAACATAAAGATAGAACGGCTCTATGTACCAGCATTTCAAGTGTTTCTTACACGTTTCTGATCATTTCTCGGGACTATCATTGTGTCTGTTAAGCGTTTTACCAAAAGTAGACAGTTTTCCTAGAGGTATACACAGGAATCTTCAAGGTTTAATTTGAGTCATTCAGAAAACGCCAGTCTACTCATAATCACCTGTAAATATAAACAGTATTCTCTTCATTTATCAGCTTCACAAATAGTCTGAGCTTTATAAATGGAAATTCTTAATGTTTGAAAGCACTTTATTTGGAAAAACATCATCTAAAATAGCCAGAATGGTAAACATTATCTGTACAATCGTCATTTCCCAGCATTCTACCTCTAATCTTGTGATTGAACATGAAAATAAAGATAGAACGGCTCTATGTACCAGCATTTCAAGTGTTTCTTACATGTTTCTAATCATTTCTCGGGACTATCATTGTGTCTGTTAAGCGTTTTACCAAAAGTAGACAGTCTTCCTACAAGTATACACAGGAATCTTCAAGGTTTAAATTGAGTCATTCAAAAAACGCCAGTCTAATCAGAATCACCTGTGAGTATAAACAGTATTCTCTTCATTTATCAGCTTCATACCCATATTGTCAGCTTTTTAAACGGAAATTCTTAATGTTTGAAAGCACTTTCTTCGGTAATACATCATCTAAAGTAGACAGAATGGAAAACATTATCTGTTCTCTCGGCATTACGCAGCATTCTATCTCTAATCTCCGTGATTGAACATGAACATAAAGATAGAACGGCTCTATGTACCAACATTTCCAGTGTTTCTTACATGTTTCTAATCATTTCTCGGGTCTATCATGGTGTATGTTAAGCGTTTAACCAAAAGTAGACAGTTTTCCTAGAAGTATAAACAGGAATGTTAAAGGTTTCAGTTGAGTCATTCAGAAAACGCCAGTCTAATCAGAATCACCTGTAAATAGAAACAGTATTCTCTTTATTTATCAGCCTCATACGTATTCTGACCTTTATAGACAGCAATTCTTAATGTTTGAAATCACTTTCCTTGGAAAAACAACATCTAGAGTAGCCGCAAATGTAAACTTCATCCTTACTCTCCTCAGTTGAGAGTTTTTTACCTCTAATCTCAGTGATTGAACTAGGCCATAAAGATAGCACGGCTCTATTATACAGCATTTCAAGTGTTTCTTCCATGTTTCTAGTCACTTCCCGGGACTATCCTAGTGTATTTTAAGAGTTTTACCAAAATTAGACATTTTTCCAGAAGTAGATACATGAATCTTCAGGATGTAAACTTTGTCATTTAGAAAATGCCAGGCAATTCATCCTCAATTGTAATTATAAACAGTATTCTCTCCATTGATCAACCTAACACACATATTCTGAGCTTTAAAAACAGCAATTGCTCATGTTGGAAGCACTTTCTTTGGAAAAACACCATCTAGAGTAGCCGGAATTGTAAACATTATCATTACTCTCTTCATTTGAGAGTTTTCTACCTCTCATCTCTCTGAATGAACTAGGCCACCAGGATAGAACGGCTCTATTTACCCGCATTTAAACTGTTTCTTACATGTCTCTAATCATTTCTGTGACTATCATTGTGTATTGTAAGAGTGTTACCAAAAGTAGACAGTTTTCCCAGAAGTATACACATGAATCTTCAAGAGTTAAATTGTGCCATTCAGAAAACGCCAGGCAATTCGGCCTCAGTTGTAAATATAAACAGTATTCTCTTCATTTCTCAGCTTCATACCCATATTCTCAGCTTTTTAAACGGAAATTCTTAATGTTTGAAAGCACTTTCTTCGGAAATACATCATCTAAAGTAGCCAGAATGGAAAACATTATCTGTTCTCTCGGCATTACGCAGCATTCTATCTCTAATCTCCGTGATTGAACATGAACATAAAGATAGAACGGCTCTATGTACCAGCATTTCAAGTGTTTCTTACACGTTTCTGATCATTTCTCGGGACTATCATTGTGTCTGTTAAGCGTTTTACCAAAAGTAGACAGTTTTCCTAGAGGTATACACAGGAATCTTCAAGGTTTAATTTGAGTCATTCAGAAAACGCCAGTCTACTCATAATCACCTGTAAATATAAACAGTATTCTCTTCATTTATCAGCTTCACAAATAGTCTGAGCTTTATAAATGGAAATTCTTAATGTTTGAAAGCACTTTATTTGGAAAAACATCATCTAAAATAGCCAGAATGGTAAACATTATCTGTACAATCGTCATTTCCCAGCATTCTACCTCTAATCTTGTGATTGAACATGAAAATAAAGATAGAACGGCTCTATGTACCAGCATTTCAAGTGTTTCTTACATGTTTCTAATCATTTCTCGGGACTATCATTGTGTCTGTTAAGCGTTTTACCAAAAGTAGACAGTCTTCCTACAAGTATACACAGGAATCTTCAAGGTTTAAATTGAGTCATTCAAAAAACGCCAGTCTAATCAGAATCACCTGTGAGTATAAACAGTATTCTCTTCATTTATCAGCTTCATACCCATATTGTCAGCTTTTTAAACGGAAATTCTTAATGTTTGAAAGCACTTTCTTCGGTAATACATCATCTAAAGTAGACAGAATGGAAAACATTATCTGTTCTCTCGGCATTACGCAGCATTCTATCTCTAATCTCCGTGATTGAACATGAACATAAAGATAGAACGGCTCTATGTACCAACATTTCCAGTGTTTCTTACATGTTTCTAATCATTTCTCGGGTCTATCATGGTGTATGTTAAGCGTTTAACCAAAAGTAGACAGTTTTCCTAGAAGTATAAACAGGAATGTTAAAGGTTTCAGTTGAGTCATTCAGAAAACGCCAGTCTAATCAGAATCACCTGTAAATAGAAACAGTATTCTCTTTATTTATCAGCCTCATACGTATTCTGACCTTTATAGACAGCAATTCTTAATGTTTGAAATCACTTTCCTTGGAAAAACAACATCTAGAGTAGCCGCAAATGTAAACTTCATCCTTACTCTCCTCAGTTGAGAGTTTTTTACCTCTAATCTCAGTGATTGAACTAGGCCATAAAGATAGCACGGCTCTATTATACAGCATTTCAAGTGTTTCTTCCATGTTTCTAGTCACTTCCCGGGACTATCCTAGTGTATTTTAAGAGTTTTACCAAAATTAGACATTTTTCCAGAAGTAGATACATGAATCTTCAGGATGTAAACTTTGTCATTTAGAAAATGCCAGGCAATTCATCCTCAATTGTAATTATAAACAGTATTCTCTCCATTGATCAACCTAACACACATATTCTGAGCTTTAAAAACAGCAATTGCTCATGTTGGAAGCACTTTCTTTGGAAAAACACCATCTAGAGTAGCCGGAATTGTAAACATTATCATTACTCTCTTCATTTGAGAGTTTTCTACCTCTCATCTCTCTGAATGAACTAGGCCACCAGGATAGAACGGCTCTATTTACCCGCATTTAAACTGTTTCTTACATGTCTCTAATCATTTCTGGGACTATCATTGTGTATTGTAAGAGTGTTACCAAAAGTAGACAGTTTTCCCAGAAGTATACACATGAATCTTCAAGAGTTAAATTGTGCCATTCAGAAAACGCCAGGCAATTCGGCCTCTGTTGTAAATATAAACAGTATTCTCTTCATTTCTCAGCTTCATACCCATATTCTCAGCTTTTTAAACGGAAATTCTTAATGTTTGAAAGCACTTTCTTCGGAAATACATCATCTAAAGTAGCCAGAATGGAAAACATTATCTGTTCTCTCGGCATTACGCAGCATTCTATCTCTAATCTCCGTGATTGAACATGAACATAAAGATAGAACGGCTCTATGTACCAGCATTTCAAGTGTTTCTTACACGTTTCTGATCATTTCTCGGGACTATCATTGTGTCTGTTAAGCGTTTTACCAAAAGTAGACAGTTTTCCTAGAGGTATACACAGGAATCTTCAAGGTTTAATTTGAGTCATTCAGAAAACGCCAGTCTACTCATAATCACCTGTAAATATAAACAGTATTCTCTTCATTTATCAGCTTCACAAATAGTCTGAGCTTTATAAATGGAAATTCTTAATGTTTGAAAGCACTTTATTTGGAAAAACATCATCTAAAATAGCCAGAATGGTAAACATTATCTGTACAATCGTCATTTCCCAGCATTCTACCTCTAATCTCCGTGATTGAACATGAAAATAAAGATAGAACGGCTCTATGTACCAGCATTTCAAGTGTTTCTTACATGTTTCTAATCATTTCTCGGGACTATCATTGTGTCTGTTAAGCGTTTTACCAAAAGTAGACAGTCTTCCTACAAGTATACACAGGAATCTTCAAGGTTTAAATTGAGTCATTCAAAAAACGCCAGTCTAATCAGAATCACCTGTGAGTACAAACAGTATTCTCTTCATTTATCAGCTTCATACCCATATTGTCAGCTTTTTAAACGGAAATTCTTAATGTTTGAAAGCACTTTCTTCGGTAATACATCATCTAAAGTAGACAGAATGGAAAACATTATCTGTTCTCTCGGCATTACGCAGCATTCTATCTCTAATCTCCGTGATTGAACATGAACATAAAGATAGAACGGCTCTATGTACCAACATTTCCAGTGTTTCTTACATGTTTCTAATCATTTCTCGGGTCTATCATGGTGTATGTTAAGCGTTTAACCAAAAGTAGACAGTTTTCCTAGAAGTATAAACAGGAATGTTAAAGGTTTCAATTGAGTCATTCAGAAAACGCCAGTCTAATCAGAATCACCTGTAAATAGAAACAGTATTCTCTTTATTTATCAGCCTCATACGTATTCTGACCTTTATAGACAGCAATTCTTAATGTTTGAAATCACTTTCCTTGGAAAAACAACATCTAGAGTAGCCGCAAATGTAAACTTCATCCTTACTCTCCTCAGTTGAGAGTTTTTTACCTCTAATCTCAGTGATTGAACTAGGCCATAAAGATAGCACGGCTCTATTATACAGCATTTCAAGTGTTTCTTCCATGTTTCTAGTCACTTCCCGGGACTATCCTAGTGTATTTTAAGAGTTTTACCAAAATTAGACATTTTTCCAGAAGTAGATACATGAATCTTCAGGATGTAAACTTTGTCATTTAGAAAATGCCAGGCAATTCATCCTCAATTGTAATTATAAACAGTATTCTCTCCATTGATCAACCTAACACACATATTCTGAGCTTTAAAAACAGCAATTGCTCATGTTGGAAGCACTTTCTTTGGAAAAACACCATCTAGAGTAGCCGGAATTGTAAACATTATCATTACTCTCTTCATTTGAGAGTTTTCTACCTCTCATCTCTCTGAATGAACTAGGCCATCAGGATAGAACGGCTCTATTTACCCGCATTTAAACTGTTTCTTACATGTCTCTAATCATTTCTGGGACTATCATTGTGTATTGTAAGAGTGTTACCAAAAGTAGACAGTTTTCCCAGAAGTATACACATGAATCTTCAAGAGTTAAATTGTGCCATTCAGAAAACGCCAGGCAATTCGGCCTCAGTTGTAAATATAAACAGTATTCTCTTCATTTCTCAGCTTCATACCCATATTCTCAGCTTTTTAAACGGAAATTCTTAATGTTTGAAAGCACTTTCTTCGGAAATACATCATCTAAAGTAGCCAGAATGGAAAACATTATCTGTTCTCTCGGCATTACGCAGCATTCTATCTCTAATCTCCGTGATTGAACATGAACATAAAGATAGAACGGCTCTATGTACCAGCATTTCAAGTGTTTCTTACACGTTTCTGATCATTTCTCGGGCCTATCATTGTGTCTGTTAAGCGTTTTACCAAAAGTAGACAGTTTTCCTAGAGGTATACACAGGAATCTTCAAGGTTTAATTTGAGTCATTCAGAAAACGCCAGTCTACTCATAATCACCTGTAAATATAAACAGTATTCTCTTCATTTATCAGCTTCACAAATAGTCTGAGCTTTATAAATGGAAATTCTTAATGTTTGAAAGCACTTTATTTGGAAAAACATCATCTAAAATAGCCAGAATGGTAAACATTATCTGTACAATCGTCATTTCCCAGCATTCTACCTCTAATCTTGTGATTGAACATGAAAATAAAGATAGAACGGCTCTATGTACCAGCATTTCAAGTGTTTCTTACATGTTTCTAATCATTTCTCGGGACTATCATTGTGTCTGTTAAGCGTTTTACCAAAAGTAGACAGTCTTCCTACAAGTATACACAGGAATCTTCAAGGTTTAAATTGAGTCATTCAAAAAACGCCAGTCTAATCAGAATCACCTGTGAGTATAAACAGTATTCTCTTCATTTATCAGCTTCATACCCATATTGTCAGCTTTTTAAACGGAAATTCTTAATGTTTGAAAGCACTTTCTTCGGTAATACATCATCTAAAGTAGACAGAATGGAAAACATTATCTGTTCTCTCGGCATTACGCAGCATTCTATCTCTAATCTCCGTGATTGAACATGAACATAAAGATAGAACGGCTCTATGTACCAACATTTCCAGTGTTTCTTACATGTTTCTAATCATTTCTCGGGTCTATCATGGTGTATGTTAAGCGTTTAACCAAAAGTAGACAGTTTTCCTAGAAGTATAAACAGGAATGTTAAAGGTTTCAGTTGAGTCATTCAGAAAACGCCAGTCTAATCAGAATCACCTGTAAATAGAAACAGTATTCTCTTTATTTATCAGCCTCATACGTATTCTGACCTTTATAGACAGCAATTCTTAATGTTTGAAATCACTTTCCTTGGAAAAACAACATCTAGAGTAGCCGCAAATGTAAACTTCATCCTTACTCTCCTCAGTTGAGAGTTTTTTACCTCTAATCTCAGTGATTGAACTAGGCCATAAAGATAGCACGGCTCTATTATACAGCATTTCAAGTGTTTCTTCCATGTTTCTAGTCACTTCCCGGGACTATCCTAGTGTATTTTAAGAGTTTTACCAAAATTAGACATTTTTCCAGAAGTAGATACATGAATCTTCAGGATGTAAACTTTGTCATTTAGAAAATGCCAGGCAATTCATCCTCAATTGTAATTATAAACAGTATTCTCTCCATTGATCAACCTAACACACATATTCTGAGCTTTAAAAACAGCAATTGCTCATGTTGGAAGCACTTTCTTTGGAAAAACACCATCTAGAGTAGCCGGAATTGTAAACATTATCATTACTCTCTTCATTTGAGAGTTTTCTACCTCTCATCTCTCTGATTGAACTATGCCATCAGGATAGAACGGCTCTATTTACCCGCATTTAAACTGTTTCTTACATGTCTCTAATCATTTCTGGGACTATCATTGTGTATTGTAAGAGTGTTACCAAAAGTAGACAGTTTTCCCAGAAGTATACACATGAATCTTCAAGAGTTAAATTGTGCCATTCAGAAAACGCCAGGCAATTCGGCCTCAGTTGTAAATATAAACAGTATTCTCTTCATTTCTCAGCTTCATACCCATATTCTCAGCTTTTTAAACGGAAATTCTTAATGTTTGAAAGCACTTTCTTCGGAAATACATCATCTAAAGTAGCCAGAATGGAAAACATTATCTGTTCTCTCGGCATTACGCAGCATTCTATCTCTAATCTCCGTGATTGAACATGAACATAAAGATAGAACGGCTCTATGTACCAGCATTTCAAGTGTTTCTTACACGTTTCTGATCATTTCTCGGGCCTATCATTGTGTCTGTTAAGCGTTTTACCAAAAGTAGACAGTTTTCCTAGAGGTATACACAGGAATCTTCAAGGTTTAATTTGAGTCATTCAGAAAACGCCAGTCTACTCATAATCACCTGTAAATATAAACAGTATTCTCTTCATTTATCAGCTTCACAAATAGTCTGAGCTTTATAAATGGAAATTCTTAATGTTTGAAAGCACTTTATTTGGAAAAACATCATCTAAAATAGCCAGAATGGTAAACATTATCTGTACAATCGTCATTTCCCAGCATTCTACCTCTAATCTTGTGATTGAACATGAAAATAAAGATAGAACGGCTCTATGTACCAGCATTTCAAGTGTTTCTTACATGTTTCTAATCATTTCTCGGGACTATCATTGTGTCTGTTAAGCGTTTTACCAAAAGTAGACAGTCTTCCTACAAGTATACACAGGAATCTTCAAGGTTTAAATTGAGTCATTCAAAAAACGCCAGTCTAATCAGAATCACCTGTGAGTATAAACAGTATTCTCTTCATTTATCAGCTTCATACCCATATTGTCAGCTTTTTAAACGGAAATTCTTAATGTTTGAAAGCACTTTCTTCGGTAATACATCATCTAAAGTAGACAGAATGGAAAACATTATCTGTTCTCTCGGCATTACGCAGCATTCTATCTCTAATCTCCGTGATTGAACATGAACATAAAGATAGAACGGCTCTATGTACCAACATTTCCAGTGTTTCTTACATGTTTCTAATCATTTCTCGGGTCTATCATGGTGTATGTTAAGCGTTTAACCAAAAGTAGACAGTTTTCCTAGAAGTATAAACAGGAATGTTAAAGGTTTCAGTTGAGTCATTCAGAAAACGCCAGTCTAATCAGAATCACCTGTAAATAGAAACAGTATTCTCTTTATTTATCAGCCTCATACGTATTCTGACCTTTATAGACAGCAATTCTTAATGTTTGAAATCACTTTCCTTGGAAAAACAACATCTAGAGTAGCCGCAAATGTAAACTTCATCCTTACTCTCCTCAGTTGAGAGTTTTTTACCTCTAATCTCAGTGATTGAACTAGGCCATAAAGATAGCACGGCTCTATTATACAGCATTTCAAGTGTTTCTTCCATGTTTCTAGTCACTTCCCGGGACTATCCTAGTGTATTTTAAGAGTTTTACCAAAATTAGACATTTTTCCAGAAGTAGATACATGAATCTTCAGGATGTAAACTTTGTCATTTAGAAAATGCCAGGCAATTCATCCTCAATTGTAATTATAAACAGTATTCTCTCCATTGATCAACCTAACACACATATTCTGAGCTTTAAAAACAGCAATTGCTCATGTTGGAAGCACTTTCTTTGGAAAAACACCATCTAGAGTAGCCGGAATTGTAAACATTATCATTACTCTCTTCATTTGAGAGTTTTCTACCTCTCATCTCTCTGATTGAACTATGCCATCAGGATAGAACGGCTCTATTTACCCGCATTTAAACTGTTTCTTACATGTCTCTAATCATTTCTGGGACTATCATTGTGTATTGTAAGAGTGTTACCAAAAGTAGACAGTTTTCCCAGAAGTATACACATGAATCTTCAAGAGTTAAATTGTGCCATTCAGAAAACGCCAGGCAATTCGGCCTCAGTTGTAAATATAAACAGTATTCTCTTCATTTCTCAGCTTCATACCCATATTCTCAGCTTTTTAAACGGAAATTCTTAATGTTTGAAAGCACTTTCTTCGGAAATACATCATCTAAAGTAGCCAGAATGGAAAACATTATCTGTTCTCTCGGCATTACGCAGCATTCTATCTCTAATCTCCGTGATTGAACATGAACATAAAGATAGAACGGCTCTATGTACCAGCATTTCAAGTGTTTCTTACACGTTTCTGATCATTTCTCGGGCCTATCATTGTGTCTGTTAAGCGTTTTACCAAAAGTAGACAGTTTTCCTAGAGGTATACACAGGAATCTTCAAGGTTTAATTTGAGTCATTCAGAAAACGCCAGTCTACTCATAATCACCTGTAAATATAAACAGTATTCTCTTCATTTATCAGCTTCACAAATAGTCTGAGCTTTATAAATGGAAATTCTTAATGTTTGAAAGCACTTTATTTGGAAAAACATCATCTAAAATAGCCAGAATGGTAAACATTATCTGTACAATCGTCATTTCCCAGCATTCTACCTCTAATCTTGTGATTGAACATGAAAATAAAGATAGAACGGCTCTATGTACCAGCATTTCAAGTGTTTCTTACATGTTTCTAATCATTTCTCGGGACTATCATTGTGTCTGTTAAGCGTTTTACCAAAAGTAGACAGTCTTCCTACAAGTATACACAGGAATCTTCAAGGTTTAAATTGAGTCATTCAAAAAACGCCAGTCTAATCAGAATCACCTGTGAGTATAAACAGTATTCTCTTCATTTATCAGCTTCATACCCATATTGTCAGCTTTTTAAACGGAAATTCTTAATGTTTGAAAGCACTTTCTTCGGTAATACATCATCTAAAGTAGACAGAATGGAAAACATTATCTGTTCTCTCGGCATTACGCAGCATTCTATCTCTAATCTCCGTGATTGAACATGAACATAAAGATAGAACGGCTCTATGTACCAACATTTCCAGTGTTTCTTACATGTTTCTAATCATTTCTCGGGTCTATCATGGTGTATGTTAAGCGTTTAACCAAAAGTAGACAGTTTTCCTAGAAGTATAAACAGGAATGTTAAAGGTTTCAGTTGAGTCATTCAGAAAACGCCAGTCTAATCAGAATCACCTGTAAATAGAAACAGTATTCTCTTTATTTATCAGCCTCATACGTATTCTGACCTTTATAGACAGCAATTCTTAATGTTTGAAATCACTTTCCTTGGAAAAACAACATCTAGAGTAGCCGCAAATGTAAACTTCATCCTTACTCTCCTCAGTTGAGAGTTTTTTACCTCTAATCTCAGTGATTGAACTAGGCCATAAAGATAGCACGGCTCTATTATACAGCATTTCAAGTGTTTCTTCCATGTTTCTAGTCACTTCCCGGGACTATCCTAGTGTATTTTAAGAGTTTTACCAAAATTAGACATTTTTCCAGAAGTAGATACATGAATCTTCAGGATGTAAACTTTGTCATTTAGAAAATGCCAGGCAATTCATCCTCAATTGTAATTATAAACAGTATTCTCTCCATTGATCAACCTAACACACATATTCTGAGCTTTAAAAACAGCAATTGCTCATGTTGGAAGCACTTTCTTTGGAAAAACACCATCTAGAGTAGCCGGAATTGTAAACATTATCATTACTCTCTTCATTTGAGAGTTTTCTACCTCTCATCTCTCTGAATGAACTAGGCCACCAGGATAGAACGGCTCTATTTACCCGCATTTAAACTGTTTCTTACATGTCTCTAATCATTTCTGTGACTATCATTGTGTATTGTAAGAGTGTTACCAAAAGTAGACAGTTTTCCCAGAAGTATACACATGAATCTTCAAGAGTTAAATTGTGCCATTCAGAAAACGCCAGGCAATTCGGCCTCTGTTGTAAATATAAACAGTATTCTCTTCATTTCTCAGCTTCATACCCATATTCTCAGCTTTTTAAACGGAAATTCTTAATGTTTGAAAGCACTTTCTTCGGAAATACATCATCTAAAGTAGCCAGAATGGAAAACATTATCTGTTCTCTCGGCATTACGCAGCATTCTATCTCTAATCTCCGTGATTGAACATGAACATAAAGATAGAACGGCTCCATGTACCAGCATTTCAAGTGTTTCTTACACGTTTCTGATCATTTCTCGGGCCTATCATTGTGTCTGTTAAGCGTTTTACCAAAAGTAGACAGTTTTCCTAGAGGTATACACAGGAATCTTCAAGGTTTAATTTGAGTCATTCAGAAAACGCCAGTCTACTCATAATCACCTGTAAATATAAACAGTATTCTCTTCATTTATCAGCTTCACAAATAGTCTGAGCTTTATAAATCGAAATTCTTAATGTTTGAAAGCACTTTATTTGGAAAAACATCATCTAAAATAGCCAGAATGGTAAACATTATCTGTACAATCGTCATTTCCCAGCATTCTACCTCTAATCTTGTGATTGAACATGAAAATAAAGATAGAACGGCTCTATGTACCAGCATTTCAAGTGTTTCTTACATGTTTCTAATCATTTCTCGGGACTATCATTGTGTCTGTTAAGCGTTTTACCAAAAGTAGACAGTCTTCCTACAAGTATACACAGGAATCTTCAAGGTTTAAATTGAGTCATTCAAAAAACGCCAGTCTAATCAGAATCACCTGTGAGTATAAACAGTATTCTCTTCATTTATCAGCTTCATACCCATATTGTCAGCTTTTTAAACGGAAATTCTTAATGTTTGAAAGCACTTTCTTCGGTAATACATCATCTAAAGTAGACAGAATGGAAAACATTATCTGTTCTCTCGGCATTACGCAGCATTCTATCTCTAATCTCCGTGATTGAACATGAACATAAAGATAGAACGGCTCTATGTACCAACATTTCCAGTGTTTCTTACATGTTTCTAATCATTTCTCGGGTCTATCATGGTGTATGTTAAGCGTTTAACCAAAAGTAGACAGTTTTCCTAGAAGTATAAACAGGAATGTTAAAGGTTTCAGTTGAGTCATTCAGAAAACGCCAGTCTAATCAGAATCACCTGTAAATAGAAACAGTATTCTCTTTATTTATCAGCCTCATACGTATTCTGACCTTTATAGACAGCAATTCTTAATGTTTGAAATCACTTTCCTTGGAAAAACAACATCTAGAGTAGCCGCAAATGTAAACTTCATCCTTACTCTCCTCAGTTGAGAGTTTTTTACCTCTAATCTCAGTGATTGAACTAGGCCATAAAGATAGCACGGCTCTATTATACAGCATTTCAAGTGTTTCTTCCATGTTTCTAGTCACTTCCCGGGACTATCCTAGTGTATTTTAAGAGTTTTACCAAAATTAGACATTTTTCCAGAAGTAGATACATGAATCTTCAGGATGTAAACTTTGTCATTTAGAAAATGCCAGGCAATTCATCCTCAATTGTAATTATAAACAGTATTCTCTCCATTGATCAACCTAACACACATATTCTGAGCTTTAAAAACAGCAATTGCTCATGTTGGAAGCACTTTCTTTGGAAAAACACCATCTAGAGTAGCCGGAATTGTAAACATTATCATTACTCTCTTCATTTGAGAGTTTTCTACCTCTCATCTCTCTGAATGAACTAGGCCACCAGGATAGAACGGCTCTATTTACCCGCATTTAAACTGTTTCTTACATGTCTCTAATCATTTCTGGGACTATCATTGTGTATTGTAAGAGTGTTACCAAAAGTAGACAGTTTTCCCAGAAGTATACACATGAATCTTCAAGAGTTAAATTGTGCCATTCAGAAAACGCCAGGCAATTCGGCCTCAGTTGTAAATATAAACAGTATTCTCTTCATTTCTCAGCTTCATACCCATATTCTCAGCTTTTTAAACGGAAATTCTTAATGTTTGAAAGCACTTTCTTCGGAAATACATCATCTAAAGTAGCCAGAATGGAAAACATTATCTGTTCTCTCGGCATTACGCAGCATTCTATCTCTAATCTCCGTGATTGAACATGAACATAAAGATAGAACGGCTCTATGTACCAGCATTTCAAGTGTTTCTTACACGTTTCTGATCATTTCTCGGGACTATCATTGTGTCTGTTAAGCGTTTTACCAAAAGTAGACAGTTTTCCTAGAGGTATACACAGGAATCTTCAAGGTTTAATTTGAGTCATTCAGAAAACGCCAGTCTACTCATAATCACCTGTAAATATAAACAGTATTCTCTTCATTTATCAGCTTCACAAATAGTCTGAGCTTTATAAATGGAAATTCTTAATGTTTGAAAGCACTTTATTTGGAAAAACATCATCTAAAATAGCCAGAATGGTAAACATTATCTGTACAATCGTCATTTCCCAGCATTCTACCTCTAATCTCCGTGATTGAACATGAAAATAAAGATAGAACGGCTCTATGTACCAGCATTTCAAGTGTTTCTTACATGTTTCTAATCATTTCTCGGGACTATCATTGTGTCTGTTAAGCGTTTTACCAAAAGTAGACAGTCTTCCTACAAGTATACACAGGAATCTTCAAGGTTTAAATTGAGTCATTCAAAAAACGCCAGTCTAATCAGAATCACCTGTGAGTACAAACAGTATTCTCTTCATTTATCAGCTTCATACCCATATTGTCAGCTTTTTAAACGGAAATTCTTAATGTTTGAAAGCACTTTCTTCGGTAATACATCATCTAAAGTAGACAGAATGGAAAACATTATCTGTTCTCTCGGCATTACGCAGCATTCTATCTCTAATCTCCGTGATTGAACATGAACATAAAGATAGAACGGCTCTATGTACCAACATTTCCAGTGTTTCTTACATGTTTCTAATCATTTCTCGGGTCTATCATGGTGTATGTTAAGCGTTTAACCAAAAGTAGACAGTTTTCCTAGAAGTATAAACAGGAATGTTAAAGGTTTCAATTGAGTCATTCAGAAAACGCCAGTCTAATCAGAATCACCTGTAAATAGAAACAGTATTCTCTTTATTTATCAGCCTCATACGTATTCTGACCTTTATAGACAGCAATTCTTAATGTTTGAAATCACTTTCCTTGGAAAAACAACATCTAGAGTAGCCGCAAATGTAAACTTCATCCTTACTCTCCTCAGTTGAGAGTTTTTTACCTCTAATCTCAGTGATTGAACTAGGCCATAAAGATAGCACGGCTCTATTATACAGCCTTTCAAGTGTTTCTTCCATGTTTCTAGTCACTTCCCGGGACTATCCTAGTGTATTTTAAGAGTTTTACCAAAATTAGACATTTTTCCAGAAGTAGATACATGAATCTTCAGGATGTAAACTTTGTCATTTAGAAAATGCCAGGCAATTCATCCTCAATTGTAATTATAAACAGTATTCTCTCCATTGATCAACCTAACACACATATTCTGAGCTTTAAAAACAGCAATTGCTCATGTTGGAAGCACTTTCTTTGGAAAAACACCATCTAGAGTAGCCGGAATTGTAAACATTATCATTACTCTCTTCATTTGAGAGTTTTCTACCTCTCATCTCTCTGAATGAACTAGGCCACCAGGATAGAACGGCTCTATTTACCCGCATTTAAACTGTTTCTTACATGTCTCTAATCATTTCTGGGACTATCATTGTGTATTGTAAGAGTGTTACCAAAAGTAGACAGTTTTCCCAGAAGTATACACATGAATCTTCAAGAGTTAAATTGTGCCATTCAGAAAACGCCAGGCAATTCGGCCTCAGTTGTAAATATAAACAGTATTCTCTTCATTTCTCAGCTTCATACCCATATTCTCAGCTTTTTAAACGGAAATTCTTAATGTTTGAAAGCACTTTCTTCGGAAATACATCATCTAAAGTAGCCAGAATGGAAAACATTATCTGTTCTCTCGGCATTACGCAGCATTCTATCTCTAATCTCCGTGATTGAACATGAACATAAAGATAGAACGGCTCTATGTACCAGCATTTCAAGTGTTTCTTACACGTTTCTGATCATTTCTCGGGACTATCATTGTGTCTGTTAAGCGTTTTACCAAAAGTAGACAGTTTTCCTAGAGGTATACACAGGAATCTTCAAGGTTTAATTTGAGTCATTCAGAAAACGCCAGTCTACTCATAATCACCTGTAAATATAAACAGTATTCTCTTCATTTATCAGCTTCACAAATAGTCTGAGCTTTATAAATGGAAATTCTTAATGTTTGAAAGCACTTTATTTGGAAAAACATCATCTAAAATAGCCAGAATGGTAAACATTATCTGTACAATCGTCATTTCCCAGCATTCTACCTCTAATCTTGTGATTGAACATGAAAATAAAGATAGAACGGCTCTATGTACCAGCATTTCAAGTGTTTCTTACATGTTTCTAATCATTTCTCGGGACTATCATTGTGTCTGTTAAGCGTTTTACCAAAAGTAGACAGTCTTCCTACAAGTATACACAGGAATCTTCAAGGTTTAAATTGAGTCATTCAAAAAACGCCAGTCTAATCAGAATCACCTGTGAGTATAAACAGTATTCTCTTCATTTATCAGCTTCATACCCATATTGTCAGCTTTTTAAACGGAAATTCTTAATGTTTGAAAGCACTTTCTTCGGTAATACATCATCTAAAGTAGACAGAATGGAAAACATTATCTGTTCTCTCGGCATTACGCAGCATTCTATCTCTAATCTCCGTGATTGAACATGAACATAAAGATAGAACGGCTCTATGTACCAACATTTCCAGTGTTTCTTACATGTTTCTAATCATTTCTCGGGTCTATCATGGTGTATGTTAAGCGTTTAACCAAAAGTAGACAGTTTTCCTAGAAGTATAAACAGGAATGTTAAAGGTTTCAATTGAGTCATTCAGAAAACGCCAGTCTAATCAGAATCACCTGTAAATAGAAACAGTATTCTCTTTATTTATCAGCCTCATACGTATTCTGACCTTTATAGACAGCAATTCTTAATGTTTGAAATCACTTTCCTTGGAAAAACAACATCTAGAGTAGCCGCAAATGTAAACTTCATCCTTACTCTCCTCAGTTGAGAGTTTTTTACCTCTAATCTCAGTGATTGAACTAGGCCATAAAGATAGCACGGCTCTATTATACAGCATTTCAAGTGTTTCTTCCATGTTTCTAGTCACTTCCCGGGACTATCCTAGTGTATTTTAAGAGTTTTACCAAAATTAGACATTTTTCCAGAAGTAGATACATGAATCTTCAGGATGTAAACTTTGTCATTTAGAAAATGCCAGGCAATTCATCCTCAATTGTAATTATAAACAGTATTCTCTCCATTGATCAACCTAACACACATATTCTGAGCTTTAAAAACAGCAATTGCTCATGTTGGAAGCACTTTCTTTGGAAAAACACCATCTAGAGTAGCCGGAATTGTAAACATTATCATTACTCTCTTCATTTGAGAGTTTTCTACCTCTAATCTCTCTGATTGAACTAGGCCATCAGGATAGAACGGCTCTATTTACCCGCATTTAAACTGTTTCTTACATGTCTCTAATCATTTCTGGGACTATCATTGTGTATTGTAAGAGTGTTACCAAAAGTAGACAGTTTTCCCAGAAGTATACACATGAATCTTCAAGAGTTAAATTGTGCCATTCAGAAAACGCCAGGCAATTCGGCCTCAGTTGTAAATATAAACAGTATTCTCTTCATTTCTCAGCTTCATACCCATATTCTCAGCTTTTTAAACGGAAATTCTTAATGTTTGAAAGCACTTTCTTCGGAAATACATCATCTAAAGTAGCCAGAATGGAAAACATTATCTGTTCTCTCGGCATTACGCAGCATTCTATCTCTAATCTCCGTGATTGAACATGAACATAAAGATAGAACGGCTCTATGTACCAGCATTTCAAGTGTTTCTTACACGTTTCTGATCATTTCTCGGGACTATCATTGTGTCTGTTAAGCGTTTTACCAAAAGTAGACAGTTTTCCTAGAGGTATACACAGGAATCTTCAAGGTTTAATTTGAGTCATTCAGAAAACGCCAGTCTACTCATAATCACCTGTAAATATAAACAGTATTCTCTTCATTTATCAGCTTCACAAATAGTCTGAGCTTTATAAATGGAAATTCTTAATGTTTGAAAGCACTTTATTTGGAAAAACATCATCTAAAATAGCCAGAATGGTAAACATTATCTGTACAATCGTCATTTCCCAGCATTCTACCTCTAATCTTGTGATTGAACATGAAAATAAAGATAGAACGGCTCTATGTACCAGCATTTCAAGTGTTTCTTACATGTTTCTAATCATTTCTCGGGACTATCATTGTGTCTGTTAAGCGTTTTACCAAAAGTAGACAGTCTTCCTACAAGTATACACAGGAATCTTCAAGGTTTAAATTGAGTCATTCAAAAAACGCCAGTCTAATCAGAATCACCTGTGAGTATAAACAGTATTCTCTTCATTTATCAGCTTCATACCCATATTGTCAGCTTTTTAAACGGAAATTCTTAATGTTTGAAAGCACTTTCTTCGGTAATACATCATCTAAAGTAGACAGAATGGAAAACATTATCTGTTCTCTCGGCATTACGCAGCATTCTATCTCTAATCTCCGTGATTGAACATGAACATAAAGATAGAACGGCTCTATGTACCAACATTTCCAGTGTTTCTTACATGTTTCTAATCATTTCTCGGGTCTATCATGGTGTATGTTAAGCGTTTAACCAAAAGTAGACAGTTTTCCTAGAAGTATAAACAGGAATGTTAAAGGTTTCAGTTGAGTCATTCAGAAAACGCCAGTCTAATCAGAATCACCTGTAAATAGAAACAGTATTCTCTTTATTTATCAGCCTCATACGTATTCTGACCTTTATAGACAGCAATTCTTAATGTTTGAAATCACTTTCCTTGGAAAAACAACATCTAGAGTAGCCGCAAATGTAAACTTCATCCTTACTCTCCTCAGTTGAGAGTTTTTTACCTCTAATCTCAGTGATTGAACTAGGCCATAAAGATAGCACGGCTCTATTATACAGCATTTCAAGTGTTTCTTCCATGTTTCTAGTCACTTCCCGGGACTATCCTAGTGTATTTTAAGAGTTTTACCAAAATTAGACATTTTTCCAGAAGTAGATACATGAATCTTCAGGATGTAAACTTTGTCATTTAGAAAATGCCAGGCAATTCATCCTCAATTGTAATTATAAACAGTATTCTCTCCATTGATCAACCTAACACACATATTCTGAGCTTTAAAAACAGCAATTGCTCATGTTGGAAGCACTTTCTTTGGAAAAACACCATCTAGAGTAGCCGGAATTGTAAACATTATCATTACTCTCTTCATTTGAGAGTTTTCTACCTCTCATCTCTCTGAATGAACTAGGCCACCAGGATAGAACGGCTCTATTTACCCGCATTTAAACTGTTTCTTACATGTCTCTAATCATTTCTGTGACTATCATTGTGTATTGTAAGAGTGTTACCAAAAGTAGACAGTTTTCCCAGAAGTATACACATGAATCTTCAAGAGTTAAATTGTGCCATTCAGAAAACGCCAGGCAATTCGGCCTCAGTTGTAAATATAAACAGTATTCTCTTCATTTCTCAGCTTCATACCCATATTCTCAGCTTTTTAAACGGAAATTCTTAATGTTTGAAAGCACTTTCTTCGGAAATACATCATCTAAAGTAGCCAGAATGGAAAACATTATCTGTTCTCTCGGCATTACGCAGCATTCTATCTCTAATCTCCGTGATTGAACATGAACATAAAGATAGAACGGCTCTATGTACCAGCATTTCAAGTGTTTCTTACACGTTTCTGATCATTTCTCGGGACTATCATTGTGTCTGTTAAGCGTTTTACCAAAAGTAGACAGTTTTCCTAGAGGTATACACAGGAATCTTCAAGGTTTAATTTGAGTCATTCAGAAAACGCCAGTCTACTCATAATCACCTGTAAATATAAACAGTATTCTCTTCATTTATCAGCTTCACAAATAGTCTGAGCTTTATAAATGGAAATTCTTAATGTTTGAAAGCACTTTATTTGGAAAAACATCATCTAAAATAGCCAGAATGGTAAACATTATCTGTACAATCGTCATTTCCCAGCATTCTACCTCTAATCTTGTGATTGAACATGAAAATAAAGATAGAACGGCTCTATGTACCAGCATTTCAAGTGTTTCTTACATGTTTCTAATCATTTCTCGGGACTATCATTGTGTCTGTTAAGCGTTTTACCAAAAGTAGACAGTCTTCCTACAAGTATACACAGGAATCTTCAAGGTTTAAATTGAGTCATTCAAAAAACGCCAGTCTAATCAGAATCACCTGTGAGTATAAACAGTATTCTCTTCATTTATCAGCTTCATACCCATATTGTCAGCTTTTTAAACGGAAATTCTTAATGTTTGAAAGCACTTTCTTCGGTAATACATCATCTAAAGTAGACAGAATGGAAAACATTATCTGTTCTCTCGGCATTACGCAGCATTCTATCTCTAATCTCCGTGATTGAACATGAACATAAAGATAGAACGGCTCTATGTACCAACATTTCCAGTGTTTCTTACATGTTTCTAATCATTTCTCGGGTCTATCATGGTGTATGTTAAGCGTTTAACCAAAAGTAGACAGTTTTCCTAGAAGTATAAACAGGAATGTTAAAGGTTTCAGTTGAGTCATTCAGAAAACGCCAGTCTAATCAGAATCACCTGTAAATAGAAACAGTATTCTCTTTATTTATCAGCCTCATACGTATTCTGACCTTTATAGACAGCAATTCTTAATGTTTGAAATCACTTTCCTTGGAAAAACAACATCTAGAGTAGCCGCAAATGTAAACTTCATCCTTACTCTCCTCAGTTGAGAGTTTTTTACCTCTAATCTCAGTGATTGAACTAGGCCATAAAGATAGCACGGCTCTATTATACAGCATTTCAAGTGTTTCTTCCATGTTTCTAGTCACTTCCCGGGACTATCCTAGTGTATTTTAAGAGTTTTACCAAAATTAGACATTTTTCCAGAAGTAGATACATGAATCTTCAGGATGTAAACTTTGTCATTTAGAAAATGCCAGGCAATTCATCCTCAATTGTAATTATAAACAGTATTCTCTCCATTGATCAACCTAACACACATATTCTGAGCTTTAAAAACAGCAATTGCTCATGTTGGAAGCACTTTCTTTGGAAAAACACCATCTAGAGTAGCCGGAATTGTAAACATTATCATTACTCTCTTCATTTGAGAGTTTTCTACCTCTCATCTCTCTGAATGAACTAGGCCACCAGGATAGAACGGCTCTATTTACCCGCATTTAAACTGTTTCTTACATGTCTCTAATCATTTCTGGGACTATCATTGTGTATTGTAAGAGTGTTACCAAAAGTAGACAGTTTTCCCAGAAGTATACACATGAATCTTCAAGAGTTAAATTGTGCCATTCAGAAAACGCCAGGCAATTCGGCCTCTGTTGTAAATATAAACAGTATTCTCTTCATTTCTCAGCTTCATACCCATATTCTCAGCTTTTTAAACGGAAATTCTTAATGTTTGAAAGCACTTTCTTCGGAAATACATCATCTAAAGTAGCCAGAATGGAAAACATTATCTGTTCTCTCGGCATTACGCAGCATTCTATCTCTAATCTCCGTGATTGAACATGAACATAAAGATAGAACGGCTCTATGTACCAGCATTTCAAGTGTTTCTTACACGTTTCTGATCATTTCTCGGGACTATCATTGTGTCTGTTAAGCGTTTTACCAAAAGTAGACAGTTTTCCTAGAGGTATACACAGGAATCTTCAAGGTTTAATTTGAGTCATTCAGAAAACGCCAGTCTACTCATAATCACCTGTAAATATAAACAGTATTCTCTTCATTTATCAGCTTCACAAATAGTCTGAGCTTTATAAATGGAAATTCTTAATGTTTGAAAGCACTTTATTTGGAAAAACATCATCTAAAATAGCCAGAATGGTAAACATTATCTGTACAATCGTCATTTCCCAGCATTCTACCTCTAATCTCCGTGATTGAACATGAAAATAAAGATAGAACGGCTCTATGTACCAGCATTTCAAGTGTTTCTTACATGTTTCTAATCATTTCTCGGGACTATCATTGTGTCTGTTAAGCGTTTTACCAAAAGTAGACAGTCTTCCTACAAGTATACACAGGAATCTTCAAGGTTTAAATTGAGTCATTCAAAAAACGCCAGTCTAATCAGAATCACCTGTGAGTACAAACAGTATTCTCTTCATTTATCAGCTTCATACCCATATTGTCAGCTTTTTAAACGGAAATTCTTAATGTTTGAAAGCACTTTCTTCGGTAATACATCATCTAAAGTAGACAGAATGGAAAACATTATCTGTTCTCTCGGCATTACGCAGCATTCTATCTCTAATCTCCGTGATTGAACATGAACATAAAGATAGAACGGCTCTATGTACCAACATTTCCAGTGTTTCTTACATGTTTCTAATCATTTCTCGGGTCTATCATGGTGTATGTTAAGCGTTTAACCAAAAGTAGACAGTTTTCCTAGAAGTATAAACAGGAATGTTAAAGGTTTCAATTGAGTCATTCAGAAAACGCCAGTCTAATCAGAATCACCTGTAAATAGAAACAGTATTCTCTTTATTTATCAGCCTCATACGTATTCTGACCTTTATAGACAGCAATTCTTAATGTTTGAAATCACTTTCCTTGGAAAAACAACATCTAGAGTAGCCGCAAATGTAAACTTCATCCTTACTCTCCTCAGTTGAGAGTTTTTTACCTCTAATCTCAGTGATTGAACTAGGCCATAAAGATAGCACGGCTCTATTATACAGCATTTCAAGTGTTTCTTCCATGTTTCTAGTCACTTCCCGGGACTATCCTAGTGTATTTTAAGAGTTTTACCAAAATTAGACATTTTTCCAGAAGTAGATACATGAATCTTCAGGATGTAAACTTTGTCATTTAGAAAATGCCAGGCAATTCATCCTCAATTGTAATTATAAACAGTATTCTCTCCATTGATCAACCTAACACACATATTCTGAGCTTTAAAAACAGCAATTGCTCATGTTGGAAGCACTTTCTTTGGAAAAACACCATCTAGAGTAGCCGGAATTGTAAACATTATCATTACTCTCTTCATTTGAGAGTTTTCTACCTCTCATCTCTCTGAATGAACTAGGCCATCAGGATAGAACGGCTCTATTTACCCGCATTTAAACTGTTTCTTACATGTCTCTAATCATTTCTGGGACTATCATTGTGTATTGTAAGAGTGTTACCAAAAGTAGACAGTTTTCCCAGAAGTATACACATGAATCTTCAAGAGTTAAATTGTGCCATTCAGAAAACGCCAGGCAATTCGGCCTCAGTTGTAAATATAAACAGTATTCTCTTCATTTCTCAGCTTCATACCCATATTCTCAGCTTTTTAAACGGAAATTCTTAATGTTTGAAAGCACTTTCTTCGGAAATACATCATCTAAAGTAGCCAGAATGGAAAACATTATCTGTTCTCTCGGCATTACGCAGCATTCTATCTCTAATCTCCGTGATTGAACATGAACATAAAGATAGAACGGCTCTATGTACCAGCATTTCAAGTGTTTCTTACACGTTTCTGATCATTTCTCGGGCCTATCATTGTGTCTGTTAAGCGTTTTACCAAAAGTAGACAGTTTTCCTAGAGGTATACACAGGAATCTTCAAGGTTTAATTTGAGTCATTCAGAAAACGCCAGTCTACTCATAATCACCTGTAAATATAAACAGTATTCTCTTCATTTATCAGCTTCACAAATAGTCTGAGCTTTATAAATGGAAATTCTTAATGTTTGAAAGCACTTTATTTGGAAAAACATCATCTAAAATAGCCAGAATGGTAAACATTATCTGTACAATCGTCATTTCCCAGCATTCTACCTCTAATCTTGTGATTGAACATGAAAATAAAGATAGAACGGCTCTATGTACCAGCATTTCAAGTGTTTCTTACATGTTTCTAATCATTTCTCGGGACTATCATTGTGTCTGTTAAGCGTTTTACCAAAAGTAGACAGTCTTCCTACAAGTATACACAGGAATCTTCAAGGTTTAAATTGAGTCATTCAAAAAACGCCAGTCTAATCAGAATCACCTGTGAGTATAAACAGTATTCTCTTCATTTATCAGCTTCATACCCATATTGTCAGCTTTTTAAACGGAAATTCTTAATGTTTGAAAGCACTTTCTTCGGTAATACATCATCTAAAGTAGACAGAATGGAAAACATTATCTGTTCTCTCGGCATTACGCAGCATTCTATCTCTAATCTCCGTGATTGAACATGAACATAAAGATAGAACGGCTCTATGTACCAACATTTCCAGTGTTTCTTACATGTTTCTAATCATTTCTCGGGTCTATCATGGTGTATGTTAAGCGTTTAACCAAAAGTAGACAGTTTTCCTAGAAGTATAAACAGGAATGTTAAAGGTTTCAGTTGAGTCATTCAGAAAACGCCAGTCTAATCAGAATCACCTGTAAATAGAAACAGTATTCTCTTTATTTATCAGCCTCATACGTATTCTGACCTTTATAGACAGCAATTCTTAATGTTTGAAATCACTTTCCTTGGAAAAACAACATCTAGAGTAGCCGCAAATGTAAACTTCATCCTTACTCTCCTCAGTTGAGAGTTTTTTACCTCTAATCTCAGTGATTGAACTAGGCCATAAAGATAGCACGGCTCTATTATACAGCATTTCAAGTGTTTCTTCCATGTTTCTAGTCACTTCCCGGGACTATCCTAGTGTATTTTAAGAGTTTTACCAAAATTAGACATTTTTCCAGAAGTAGATACATGAATCTTCAGGATGTAAACTTTGTCATTTAGAAAATGCCAGGCAATTCATCCTCAATTGTAATTATAAACAGTATTCTCTCCATTGATCAACCTAACACACATATTCTGAGCTTTAAAAACAGCAATTGCTCATGTTGGAAGCACTTTCTTTGGAAAAACACCATCTAGAGTAGCCGGAATTGTAAACATTATCATTACTCTCTTCATTTGAGAGTTTTCTACCTCTCATCTCTCTGATTGAACTATGCCATCAGGATAGAACGGCTCTATTTACCCGCATTTAAACTGTTTCTTACATGTCTCTAATCATTTCTGGGACTATCATTGTGTATTGTAAGAGTGTTACCAAAAGTAGACAGTTTTCCCAGAAGTATACACATGAATCTTCAAGAGTTAAATTGTGCCATTCAGAAAACGCCAGGCAATTCGGCCTCAGTTGTAAATATAAACAGTATTCTCTTCATTTCTCAGCTTCATACCCATATTCTCAGCTTTTTAAACGGAAATTCTTAATGTTTGAAAGCACTTTCTTCGGAAATACATCATCTAAAGTAGCCAGAATGGAAAACATTATCTGTTCTCTCGGCATTACGCAGCATTCTATCTCTAATCTCCGTGATTGAACATGAACATAAAGATAGAACGGCTCTATGTACCAGCATTTCAAGTGTTTCTTACACGTTTCTGATCATTTCTCGGGCCTATCATTGTGTCTGTTAAGCGTTTTACCAAAAGTAGACAGTTTTCCTAGAGGTATACACAGGAATCTTCAAGGTTTAATTTGAGTCATTCAGAAAACGCCAGTCTACTCATAATCACCTGTAAATATAAACAGTATTCTCTTCATTTATCAGCTTCACAAATAGTCTGAGCTTTATAAATGGAAATTCTTAATGTTTGAAAGCACTTTATTTGGAAAAACATCATCTAAAATAGCCAGAATGGTAAACATTATCTGTACAATCGTCATTTCCCAGCATTCTACCTCTAATCTTGTGATTGAACATGAAAATAAAGATAGAACGGCTCTATGTACCAGCATTTCAAGTGTTTCTTACATGTTTCTAATCATTTCTCGGGACTATCATTGTGTCTGTTAAGCGTTTTACCAAAAGTAGACAGTCTTCCTACAAGTATACACAGGAATCTTCAAGGTTTAAATTGAGTCATTCAAAAAACGCCAGTCTAATCAGAATCACCTGTGAGTATAAACAGTATTCTCTTCATTTATCAGCTTCATACCCATATTGTCAGCTTTTTAAACGGAAATTCTTAATGTTTGAAAGCACTTTCTTCGGTAATACATCATCTAAAGTAGACAGAATGGAAAACATTATCTGTTCTCTCGGCATTACGCAGCATTCTATCTCTAATCTCCGTGATTGAACATGAACATAAAGATAGAACGGCTCTATGTACCAACATTTCCAGTGTTTCTTACATGTTTCTAATCATTTCTCGGGTCTATCATGGTGTATGTTAAGCGTTTAACCAAAAGTAGACAGTTTTCCTAGAAGTATAAACAGGAATGTTAAAGGTTTCAGTTGAGTCATTCAGAAAACGCCAGTCTAATCAGAATCACCTGTAAATAGAAACAGTATTCTCTTTATTTATCAGCCTCATACGTATTCTGACCTTTATAGACAGCAATTCTTAATGTTTGAAATCACTTTCCTTGGAAAAACAACATCTAGAGTAGCCGCAAATGTAAACTTCATCCTTACTCTCCTCAGTTGAGAGTTTTTTACCTCTAATCTCAGTGATTGAACTAGGCCATAAAGATAGCACGGCTCTATTATACAGCATTTCAAGTGTTTCTTCCATGTTTCTAGTCACTTCCCGGGACTATCCTAGTGTATTTTAAGAGTTTTACCAAAATTAGACATTTTTCCAGAAGTAGATACATGAATCTTCAGGATGTAAACTTTGTCATTTAGAAAATGCCAGGCAATTCATCCTCAATTGTAATTATAAACAGTATTCTCTCCATTGATCAACCTAACACACATATTCTGAGCTTTAAAAACAGCAATTGCTCATGTTGGAAGCACTTTCTTTGGAAAAACACCATCTAGAGTAGCCGGAATTGTAAACATTATCATTACTCTCTTCATTTGAGAGTTTTCTACCTCTCATCTCTCTGATTGAACTATGCCATCAGGATAGAACGGCTCTATTTACCCGCATTTAAACTGTTTCTTACATGTCTCTAATCATTTCTGGGACTATCATTGTGTATTGTAAGAGTGTTACCAAAAGTAGACAGTTTTCCCAGAAGTATACACATGAATCTTCAAGAGTTAAATTGTGCCATTCAGAAAACGCCAGGCAATTCGGCCTCAGTTGTAAATATAAACAGTATTCTCTTCATTTCTCAGCTTCATACCCATATTCTCAGCTTTTTAAACGGAAATTCTTAATGTTTGAAAGCACTTTCTTCGGAAATACATCATCTAAAGTAGCCAGAATGGAAAACATTATCTGTTCTCTCGGCATTACGCAGCATTCTATCTCTAATCTCCGTGATTGAACATGAACATAAAGATAGAACGGCTCTATGTACCAGCATTTCAAGTGTTTCTTACACGTTTCTGATCATTTCTCGGGCCTATCATTGTGTCTGTTAAGCGTTTTACCAAAAGTAGACAGTTTTCCTAGAGGTATACACAGGAATCTTCAAGGTTTAATTTGAGTCATTCAGAAAACGCCAGTCTACTCATAATCACCTGTAAATATAAACAGTATTCTCTTCATTTATCAGCTTCACAAATAGTCTGAGCTTTATAAATGGAAATTCTTAATGTTTGAAAGCACTTTATTTGGAAAAACATCATCTAAAATAGCCAGAATGGTAAACATTATCTGTACAATCGTCATTTCCCAGCATTCTACCTCTAATCTTGTGATTGAACATGAAAATAAAGATAGAACGGCTCTATGTACCAGCATTTCAAGTGTTTCTTACATGTTTCTAATCATTTCTCGGGACTATCATTGTGTCTGTTAAGCGTTTTACCAAAAGTAGACAGTCTTCCTACAAGTATACACAGGAATCTTCAAGGTTTAAATTGAGTCATTCAAAAAACGCCAGTCTAATCAGAATCACCTGTGAGTATAAACAGTATTCTCTTCATTTATCAGCTTCATACCCATATTGTCAGCTTTTTAAACGGAAATTCTTAATGTTTGAAAGCACTTTCTTCGGTAATACATCATCTAAAGTAGACAGAATGGAAAACATTATCTGTTCTCTCGGCATTACGCAGCATTCTATCTCTAATCTCCGTGATTGAACATGAACATAAAGATAGAACGGCTCTATGTACCAACATTTCCAGTGTTTCTTACATGTTTCTAATCATTTCTCGGGTCTATCATGGTGTATGTTAAGCGTTTAACCAAAAGTAGACAGTTTTCCTAGAAGTATAAACAGGAATGTTAAAGGTTTCAGTTGAGTCATTCAGAAAACGCCAGTCTAATCAGAATCACCTGTAAATAGAAACAGTATTCTCTTTATTTATCAGCCTCATACGTATTCTGACCTTTATAGACAGCAATTCTTAATGTTTGAAATCACTTTCCTTGGAAAAACAACATCTAGAGTAGCCGCAAATGTAAACTTCATCCTTACTCTCCTCAGTTGAGAGTTTTTTACCTCTAATCTCAGTGATTGAACTAGGCCATAAAGATAGCACGGCTCTATTATACAGCATTTCAAGTGTTTCTTCCATGTTTCTAGTCACTTCCCGGGACTATCCTAGTGTATTTTAAGAGTTTTACCAAAATTAGACATTTTTCCAGAAGTAGATACATGAATCTTCAGGATGTAAACTTTGTCATTTAGAAAATGCCAGGCAATTCATCCTCAATTGTAATTATAAACAGTATTCTCTCCATTGATCAACCTAACACACATATTCTGAGCTTTAAAAACAGCAATTGCTCATGTTGGAAGCACTTTCTTTGGAAAAACACCATCTAGAGTAGCCGGAATTGTAAACATTATCATTACTCTCTTCATTTGAGAGTTTTCTACCTCTCATCTCTCTGAATGAACTAGGCCACCAGGATAGAACGGCTCTATTTACCCGCATTTAAACTGTTTCTTACATGTCTCTAATCATTTCTGTGACTATCATTGTGTATTGTAAGAGTGTTACCAAAAGTAGACAGTTTTCCCAGAAGTATACACATGAATCTTCAAGAGTTAAATTGTGCCATTCAGAAAACGCCAGGCAATTCGGCCTCTGTTGTAAATATAAACAGTATTCTCTTCATTTCTCAGCTTCATACCCATATTCTCAGCTTTTTAAACGGAAATTCTTAATGTTTGAAAGCACTTTCTTCGGAAATACATCATCTAAAGTAGCCAGAATGGAAAACATTATCTGTTCTCTCGGCATTACGCAGCATTCTATCTCTAATCTCCGTGATTGAACATGAACATAAAGATAGAACGGCTCCATGTACCAGCATTTCAAGTGTTTCTTACACGTTTCTGATCATTTCTCGGGCCTATCATTGTGTCTGTTAAGCGTTTTACCAAAAGTAGACAGTTTTCCTAGAGGTATACACAGGAATCTTCAAGGTTTAATTTGAGTCATTCAGAAAACGCCAGTCTACTCATAATCACCTGTAAATATAAACAGTATTCTCTTCATTTATCAGCTTCACAAATAGTCTGAGCTTTATAAATGGAAATTCTTAATGTTTGAAAGCACTTTATTTGGAAAAACATCATCTAAAATAGCCAGAATGGTAAACATTATCTGTACAATCGTCATTTCCCAGCATTCTACCTCTAATCTTGTGATTGAACATGAAAATAAAGATAGAACGGCTCTATGTACCAGCATTTCAAGTGTTTCTTACATGTTTCTAATCATTTCTCGGGACTATCATTGTGTCTGTTAAGCGTTTTACCAAAAGTAGACAGTCTTCCTACAAGTATACACAGGAATCTTCAAGGTTTAAATTGAGTCATTCAAAAAACGCCAGTCTAATCAGAATCACCTGTGAGTATAAACAGTATTCTCTTCATTTATCAGCTTCATACCCATATTGTCAGCTTTTTAAACGGAAATTCTTAATGTTTGAAAGCACTTTCTTCGGTAATACATCATCTAAAGTAGACAGAATGGAAAACATTATCTGTTCTCTCGGCATTACGCAGCATTCTATCTCTAATCTCCGTGATTGAACATGAACATAAAGATAGAACGGCTCTATGTACCAACATTTCCAGTGTTTCTTACATGTTTCTAATCATTTCTCGGGTCTATCATGGTGTATGTTAAGCGTTTAACCAAAAGTAGACAGTTTTCCTAGAAGTATAAACAGGAATGTTAAAGGTTTCAGTTGAGTCATTCAGAAAACGCCAGTCTAATCAGAATCACCTGTAAATAGAAACAGTATTCTCTTTATTTATCAGCCTCATACGTATTCTGACCTTTATAGACAGCAATTCTTAATGTTTGAAATCACTTTCCTTGGAAAAACAACATCTAGAGTAGCCGCAAATGTAAACTTCATCCTTACTCTCCTCAGTTGAGAGTTTTTTACCTCTAATCTCAGTGATTGAACTAGGCCATAAAGATAGCACGGCTCTATTATACAGCATTTCAAGTGTTTCTTCCATGTTTCTAGTCACTTCCCGGGACTATCCTAGTGTATTTTAAGAGTTTTACCAAAATTAGACATTTTTCCAGAAGTAGATACATGAATCTTCAGGATGTAAACTTTGTCATTTAGAAAATGCCAGGCAATTCATCCTCAATTGTAATTATAAACAGTATTCTCTCCATTGATCAACCTAACACACATATTCTGAGCTTTAAAAACAGCAATTGCTCATGTTGGAAGCACTTTCTTTGGAAAAACACCATCTAGAGTAGCCGGAATTGTAAACATTATCATTACTCTCTTCATTTGAGAGTTTTCTACCTCTCATCTCTCTGAATGAACTAGGCCACCAGGATAGAACGGCTCTATTTACCCGCATTTAAACTGTTTCTTACATGTCTCTAATCATTTCTGGGACTATCATTGTGTATTGTAAGAGTGTTACCAAAAGTAGACAGTTTTCCCAGAAGTATACACATGAATCTTCAAGAGTTAAATTGTGCCATTCAGAAAACGCCAGGCAATTCGGCCTCAGTTGTAAATATAAACAGTATTCTCTTCATTTCTCAGCTTCATACCCATATTCTCAGCTTTTTAAACGGAAATTCTTAATGTTTGAAAGCACTTTCTTCGGAAATACATCATCTAAAGTAGCCAGAATGGAAAACATTATCTGTTCTCTCGGCATTACGCAGCATTCTATCTCTAATCTCCGTGATTGAACATGAACATAAAGATAGAACGGCTCTATGTACCAGCATTTCAAGTGTTTCTTACACGTTTCTGATCATTTCTCGGGACTATCATTGTGTCTGTTAAGCGTTTTACCAAAAGTAGACAGTTTTCCTAGAGGTATACACAGGAATCTTCAAGGTTTAATTTGAGTCATTCAGAAAACGCCAGTCTACTCATAATCACCTGTAAATATAAACAGTATTCTCTTCATTTATCAGCTTCACAAATAGTCTGAGCTTTATAAATGGAAATTCTTAATGTTTGAAAGCACTTTATTTGGAAAAACATCATCTAAAATAGCCAGAATGGTAAACATTATCTGTACAATCGTCATTTCCCAGCATTCTACCTCTAATCTCCGTGATTGAACATGAAAATAAAGATAGAACGGCTCTATGTACCAGCATTTCAAGTGTTTCTTACATGTTTCTAATCATTTCTCGGGACTATCATTGTGTCTGTTAAGCGTTTTACCAAAAGTAGACAGTCTTCCTACAAGTATACACAGGAATCTTCAAGGTTTAAATTGAGTCATTCAAAAAACGCCAGTCTAATCAGAATCACCTGTGAGTACAAACAGTATTCTCTTCATTTATCAGCTTCATACCCATATTGTCAGCTTTTTAAACGGAAATTCTTAATGTTTGAAAGCACTTTCTTCGGTAATACATCATCTAAAGTAGACAGAATGGAAAACATTATCTGTTCTCTCGGCATTACGCAGCATTCTATCTCTAATCTCCGTGATTGAACATGAACATAAAGATAGAACGGCTCTATGTACCAACATTTCCAGTGTTTCTTACATGTTTCTAATCATTTCTCGGGTCTATCATGGTGTATGTTAAGCGTTTAACCAAAAGTAGACAGTTTTCCTAGAAGTATAAACAGGAATGTTAAAGGTTTCAATTGAGTCATTCAGAAAACGCCAGTCTAATCAGAATCACCTGTAAATAGAAACAGTATTCTCTTTATTTATCAGCCTCATACGTATTCTGACCTTTATAGACAGCAATTCTTAATGTTTGAAATCACTTTCCTTGGAAAAACAACATCTAGAGTAGCCGCAAATGTAAACTTCATCCTTACTCTCCTCAGTTGAGAGTTTTTTACCTCTAATCTCAGTGATTGAACTAGGCCATAAAGATAGCACGGCTCTATTATACAGCATTTCAAGTGTTTCTTCCATGTTTCTAGTCACTTCCCGGGACTATCCTAGTGTATTTTAAGAGTTTTACCAAAATTAGACATTTTTCCAGAAGTAGATACATGAATCTTCAGGATGTAAACTTTGTCATTTAGAAAATGCCAGGCAATTCATCCTCAATTGTAATTATAAACAGTATTCTCTCCATTGATCAACCTAACACACATATTCTGAGCTTTAAAAACAGCAATTGCTCATGTTGGAAGCACTTTCTTTGGAAAAACACCATCTAGAGTAGCCGGAATTGTAAACATTATCATTACTCTCTTCATTTGAGAGTTTTCTACCTCTCATCTCTCTGAATGAACTAGGCCATCAGGATAGAACGGCTCTATTTACCCGCATTTAAACTGTTTCTTACATGTCTCTAATCATTTCTGGGACTATCATTGTGTATTGTAAGAGTGTTACCAAAAGTAGACAGTTTTCCCAGAAGTATACACATGAATCTTCAAGAGTTAAATTGTGCCATTCAGAAAACGCCAGGCAATTCGGCCTCAGTTGTAAATATAAACAGTATTCTCTTCATTTCTCAGCTTCATACCCATATTCTCAGCTTTTTAAACGGAAATTCTTAATGTTTGAAAGCACTTTCTTCGGAAATACATCATCTAAAGTAGCCAGAATGGAAAACATTATCTGTTCTCTCGGCATTACGCAGCATTCTATCTCTAATCTCCGTGATTGAACATGAACATAAAGATAGAACGGCTCTATGTACCAGCATTTCAAGTGTTTCTTACACGTTTCTGATCATTTCTCGGGCCTATCATTGTGTCTGTTAAGCGTTTTACCAAAAGTAGACAGTTTTCCTAGAGGTATACACAGGAATCTTCAAGGTTTAATTTGAGTCATTCAGAAAACGCCAGTCTACTCATAATCACCTGTAAATATAAACAGTATTCTCTTCATTTATCAGCTTCACAAATAGTCTGAGCTTTATAAATGGAAATTCTTAATGTTTGAAAGCACTTTATTTGGAAAAACATCATCTAAAATAGCCAGAATGGTAAACATTATCTGTACAATCGTCATTTCCCAGCATTCTACCTCTAATCTTGTGATTGAACATGAAAATAAAGATAGAACGGCTCTATGTACCAGCATTTCAAGTGTTTCTTACATGTTTCTAATCATTTCTCGGGACTATCATTGTGTCTGTTAAGCGTTTTACCAAAAGTAGACAGTCTTCCTACAAGTATACACAGGAATCTTCAAGGTTTAAATTGAGTCATTCAAAAAACGCCAGTCTAATCAGAATCACCTGTGAGTATAAACAGTATTCTCTTCATTTATCAGCTTCATACCCATATTGTCAGCTTTTTAAACGGAAATTCTTAATGTTTGAAAGCACTTTCTTCGGTAATACATCATCTAAAGTAGACAGAATGGAAAACATTATCTGTTCTCTCGGCATTACGCAGCATTCTATCTCTAATCTCCGTGATTGAACATGAACATAAAGATAGAACGGCTCTATGTACCAACATTTCCAGTGTTTCTTACATGTTTCTAATCATTTCTCGGGTCTATCATGGTGTATGTTAAGCGTTTAACCAAAAGTAGACAGTTTTCCTAGAAGTATAAACAGGAATGTTAAAGGTTTCAGTTGAGTCATTCAGAAAACGCCAGTCTAATCAGAATCACCTGTAAATAGAAACAGTATTCTCTTTATTTATCAGCCTCATACGTATTCTGACCTTTATAGACAGCAATTCTTAATGTTTGAAATCACTTTCCTTGGAAAAACAACATCTAGAGTAGCCGCAAATGTAAACTTCATCCTTACTCTCCTCAGTTGAGAGTTTTTTACCTCTAATCTCAGTGATTGAACTAGGCCATAAAGATAGCACGGCTCTATTATACAGCATTTCAAGTGTTTCTTCCATGTTTCTAGTCACTTCCCGGGACTATCCTAGTGTATTTTAAGAGTTTTACCAAAATTAGACATTTTTCCAGAAGTAGATACATGAATCTTCAGGATGTAAACTTTGTCATTTAGAAAATGCCAGGCAATTCATCCTCAATTGTAATTATAAACAGTATTCTCTCCATTGATCAACCTAACACACATATTCTGAGCTTTAAAAACAGCAATTGCTCATGTTGGAAGCACTTTCTTTGGAAAAACACCATCTAGAGTAGCCGGAATTGTAAACATTATCATTACTCTCTTCATTTGAGAGTTTTCTACCTCTCATCTCTCTGATTGAACTATGCCATCAGGATAGAACGGCTCTATTTACCCGCATTTAAACTGTTTCTTACATGTCTCTAATCATTTCTGGGACTATCATTGTGTATTGTAAGAGTGTTACCAAAAGTAGACAGTTTTCCCAGAAGTATACACATGAATCTTCAAGAGTTAAATTGTGCCATTCAGAAAACGCCAGGCAATTCGGCCTCAGTTGTAAATATAAACAGTATTCTCTTCATTTCTCAGCTTCATACCCATATTCTCAGCTTTTTAAACGGAAATTCTTAATGTTTGAAAGCACTTTCTTCGGAAATACATCATCTAAAGTAGCCAGAATGGAAAACATTATCTGTTCTCTCGGCATTACGCAGCATTCTATCTCTAATCTCCGTGATTGAACATGAACATAAAGATAGAACGGCTCTATGTACCAGCATTTCAAGTGTTTCTTACACGTTTCTGATCATTTCTCGGGCCTATCATTGTGTCTGTTAAGCGTTTTACCAAAAGTAGACAGTTTTCCTAGAGGTATACACAGGAATCTTCAAGGTTTAATTTGAGTCATTCAGAAAACGCCAGTCTACTCATAATCACCTGTAAATATAAACAGTATTCTCTTCATTTATCAGCTTCACAAATAGTCTGAGCTTTATAAATGGAAATTCTTAATGTTTGAAAGCACTTTATTTGGAAAAACATCATCTAAAATAGCCAGAATGGTAAACATTATCTGTACAATCGTCATTTCCCAGCATTCTACCTCTAATCTTGTGATTGAACATGAAAATAAAGATAGAACGGCTCTATGTACCAGCATTTCAAGTGTTTCTTACATGTTTCTAATCATTTCTCGGGACTATCATTGTGTCTGTTAAGCGTTTTACCAAAAGTAGACAGTCTTCCTACAAGTATACACAGGAATCTTCAAGGTTTAAATTGAGTCATTCAAAAAACGCCAGTCTAATCAGAATCACCTGTGAGTATAAACAGTATTCTCTTCATTTATCAGCTTCATACCCATATTGTCAGCTTTTTAAACGGAAATTCTTAATGTTTGAAAGCACTTTCTTCGGTAATACATCATCTAAAGTAGACAGAATGGAAAACATTATCTGTTCTCTCGGCATTACGCAGCATTCTATCTCTAATCTCCGTGATTGAACATGAACATAAAGATAGAACGGCTCTATGTACCAACATTTCCAGTGTTTCTTACATGTTTCTAATCATTTCTCGGGTCTATCATGGTGTATGTTAAGCGTTTAACCAAAAGTAGACAGTTTTCCTAGAAGTATAAACAGGAATGTTAAAGGTTTCAGTTGAGTCATTCAGAAAACGCCAGTCTAATCAGAATCACCTGTAAATAGAAACAGTATTCTCTTTATTTATCAGCCTCATACGTATTCTGACCTTTATAGACAGCAATTCTTAATGTTTGAAATCACTTTCCTTGGAAAAACAACATCTAGAGTAGCCGCAAATGTAAACTTCATCCTTACTCTCCTCAGTTGAGAGTTTTTTACCTCTAATCTCAGTGATTGAACTAGGCCATAAAGATAGCACGGCTCTATTATACAGCATTTCAAGTGTTTCTTCCATGTTTCTAGTCACTTCCCGGGACTATCCTAGTGTATTTTAAGAGTTTTACCAAAATTAGACATTTTTCCAGAAGTAGATACATGAATCTTCAGGATGTAAACTTTGTCATTTAGAAAATGCCAGGCAATTCATCCTCAATTGTAATTATAAACAGTATTCTCTCCATTGATCAACCTAACACACATATTCTGAGCTTTAAAAACAGCAATTGCTCATGTTGGAAGCACTTTCTTTGGAAAAACACCATCTAGAGTAGCCGGAATTGTAAACATTATCATTACTCTCTTCATTTGAGAGTTTTCTACCTCTCATCTCTCTGAATGAACTAGGCCACCAGGATAGAACGGCTCTATTTACCCGCATTTAAACTGTTTCTTACATGTCTCTAATCATTTCTGTGACTATCATTGTGTATTGTAAGAGTGTTACCAAAAGTAGACAGTTTTCCCAGAAGTATACACATGAATCTTCAAGAGTTAAATTGTGCCATTCAGAAAACGCCAGGCAATTCGGCCTCTGTTGTAAATATAAACAGTATTCTCTTCATTTCTCAGCTTCATACCCATATTCTCAGCTTTTTAAACGGAAATTCTTAATGTTTGAAAGCACTTTCTTCGGAAATACATCATCTAAAGTAGCCAGAATGGAAAACATTATCTGTTCTCTCGGCATTACGCAGCATTCTATCTCTAATCTCCGTGATTGAACATGAACATAAAGATAGAACGGCTCTATGTACCAGCATTTCAAGTGTTTCTTACACGTTTCTGATCATTTCTCGGGACTATCATTGTGTCTGTTAAGCGTTTTACCAAAAGTAGACAGTTTTCCTAGAGGTATACACAGGAATCTTCAAGGTTTAATTTGAGTCATTCAGAAAACGCCAGTCTACTCATAATCACCTGTAAATATAAACAGTATTCTCTTCATTTATCAGCTTCACAAATAGTCTGAGCTTTATAAATGGAAATTCTTAATGTTTGAAAGCACTTTATTTGGAAAAACATCATCTAAAATAGCCAGAATGGTAAACATTATCTGTACAATCGTCATTTCCCAGCATTCTACCTCTAATCTTGTGATTGAACATGAAAATAAAGATAGAACGGCTCTATGTACCAGCATTTCAAGTGTTTCTTACATGTTTCTAATCATTTCTCGGGACTATCATTGTGTCTGTTAAGCGTTTTACCAAAAGTAGACAGTCTTCCTACAAGTATACACAGGAATCTTCAAGGTTTAAATTGAGTCATTCAAAAAACGCCAGTCTAATCAGAATCACCTGTGAGTATAAACAGTATTCTCTTCATTTATCAGCTTCATACCCATATTGTCAGCTTTTTAAACGGAAATTCTTAATGTTTGAAAGCACTTTCTTCGGTAATACATCATCTAAAGTAGACAGAATGGAAAACATTATCTGTTCTCTCGGCATTACGCAGCATTCTATCTCTAATCTCCGTGATTGAACATGAACATAAAGATAGAACGGCTCTATGTACCAACATTTCCAGTGTTTCTTACATGTTTCTAATCATTTCTCGGGTCTATCATGGTGTATGTTAAGCGTTTAACCAAAAGTAGACAGTTTTCCTAGAAGTATAAACAGGAATGTTAAAGGTTTCAGTTGAGTCATTCAGAAAACGCCAGTCTAATCAGAATCACCTGTAAATAGAAACAGTATTCTCTTTATTTATCAGCCTCATACGTATTCTGACCTTTATAGACAGCAATTCTTAATGTTTGAAATCACTTTCCTTGGAAAAACAACATCTAGAGTAGCCGCAAATGTAAACTTCATCCTTACTCTCCTCAGTTGAGAGTTTTTTACCTCTAATCTCAGTGATTGAACTAGGCCATAAAGATAGCACGGCTCTATTATACAGCATTTCAAGTGTTTCTTCCATGTTTCTAGTCACTTCCCGGGACTATCCTAGTGTATTTTAAGAGTTTTACCAAAATTAGACATTTTTCCAGAAGTAGATACATGAATCTTCAGGATGTAAACTTTGTCATTTAGAAAATGCCAGGCAATTCATCCTCAATTGTAATTATAAACAGTATTCTCTCCATTGATCAACCTAACACACATATTCTGAGCTTTAAAAACAGCAATTGCTCATGTTGGAAGCACTTTCTTTGGAAAAACACCATCTAGAGTAGCCGGAATTGTAAACATTATCATTACTCTCTTCATTTGAGAGTTTTCTACCTCTCATCTCTCTGAATGAACTAGGCCACCAGGATAGAACGGCTCTATTTACCCGCATTTAAACTGTTTCTTACATGTCTCTAATCATTTCTGGGACTATCATTGTGTATTGTAAGAGTGTTACCAAAAGTAGACAGTTTTCCCAGAAGTATACACATGAATCTTCAAGAGTTAAATTGTGCCATTCAGAAAACGCCAGGCAATTCGGCCTCTGTTGTAAATATAAACAGTATTCTCTTCATTTCTCAGCTTCATACCCATATTCTCAGCTTTTTAAACGGAAATTCTTAATGTTTGAAAGCACTTTCTTCGGAAATACATCATCTAAAGTAGCCAGAATGGAAAACATTATCTGTTCTCTCGGCATTACGCAGCATTCTATCTCTAATCTCCGTGATTGAACATGAACATAAAGATAGAACGGCTCTATGTACCAGCATTTCAAGTGTTTCTTACACGTTTCTGATCATTTCTCGGGACTATCATTGTGTCTGTTAAGCGTTTTACCAAAAGTAGACAGTTTTCCTAGAGGTATACACAGGAATCTTCAAGGTTTAATTTGAGTCATTCAGAAAACGCCAGTCTACTCATAATCACCTGTAAATATAAACAGTATTCTCTTCATTTATCAGCTTCACAAATAGTCTGAGCTTTATAAATGGAAATTCTTAATGTTTGAAAGCACTTTATTTGGAAAAACATCATCTAAAATAGCCAGAATGGTAAACATTATCTGTACAATCGTCATTTCCCAGCATTCTACCTCTAATCTCCGTGATTGAACATGAAAATAAAGATAGAACGGCTCTATGTACCAGCATTTCAAGTGTTTCTTACATGTTTCTAATCATTTCTCGGGACTATCATTGTGTCTGTTAAGCGTTTTACCAAAAGTAGACAGTCTTCCTACAAGTATACACAGGAATCTTCAAGGTTTAAATTGAGTCATTCAAAAAACGCCAGTCTAATCAGAATCACCTGTGAGTACAAACAGTATTCTCTTCATTTATCAGCTTCATACCCATATTGTCAGCTTTTTAAACGGAAATTCTTAATGTTTGAAAGCACTTTCTTCGGTAATACATCATCTAAAGTAGACAGAATGGAAAACATTATCTGTTCTCTCGGCATTACGCAGCATTCTATCTCTAATCTCCGTGATTGAACATGAACATAAAGATAGAACGGCTCTATGTACCAACATTTCCAGTGTTTCTTACATGTTTCTAATCATTTCTCGGGTCTATCATGGTGTATGTTAAGCGTTTAACCAAAAGTAGACAGTTTTCCTAGAAGTATAAACAGGAATGTTAAAGGTTTCAATTGAGTCATTCAGAAAACGCCAGTCTAATCAGAATCACCTGTAAATAGAAACAGTATTCTCTTTATTTATCAGCCTCATACGTATTCTGACCTTTATAGACAGCAATTCTTAATGTTTGAAATCACTTTCCTTGGAAAAACAACATCTAGAGTAGCCGCAAATGTAAACTTCATCCTTACTCTCCTCAGTTGAGAGTTTTTTACCTCTAATCTCAGTGATTGAACTAGGCCATAAAGATAGCACGGCTCTATTATACAGCATTTCAAGTGTTTCTTCCATGTTTCTAGTCACTTCCCGGGACTATCCTAGTGTATTTTAAGAGTTTTACCAAAATTAGACATTTTTCCAGAAGTAGATACATGAATCTTCAGGATGTAAACTTTGTCATTTAGAAAATGCCAGGCAATTCATCCTCAATTGTAATTATAAACAGTATTCTCTCCATTGATCAACCTAACACACATATTCTGAGCTTTAAAAACAGCAATTGCTCATGTTGGAAGCACTTTCTTTGGAAAAACACCATCTAGAGTAGCCGGAATTGTAAACATTATCATTACTCTCTTCATTTGAGAGTTTTCTACCTCTCATCTCTCTGAATGAACTAGGCCATCAGGATAGAACGGCTCTATTTACCCGCATTTAAACTGTTTCTTACATGTCTCTAATCATTTCTGGGACTATCATTGTGTATTGTAAGAGTGTTACCAAAAGTAGACAGTTTTCCCAGAAGTATACACATGAATCTTCAAGAGTTAAATTGTGCCATTCAGAAAACGCCAGGCAATTCGGCCTCAGTTGTAAATATAAACAGTATTCTCTTCATTTCTCAGCTTCATACCCATATTCTCAGCTTTTTAAACGGAAATTCTTAATGTTTGAAAGCACTTTCTTCGGAAATACATCATCTAAAGTAGCCAGAATGGAAAACATTATCTGTTCTCTCGGCATTACGCAGCATTCTATCTCTAATCTCCGTGATTGAACATGAACATAAAGATAGAACGGCTCTATGTACCAGCATTTCAAGTGTTTCTTACACGTTTCTGATCATTTCTCGGGCCTATCATTGTGTCTGTTAAGCGTTTTACCAAAAGTAGACAGTTTTCCTAGAGGTATACACAGGAATCTTCAAGGTTTAATTTGAGTCATTCAGAAAACGCCAGTCTACTCATAATCACCTGTAAATATAAACAGTATTCTCTTCATTTATCAGCTTCACAAATAGTCTGAGCTTTATAAATGGAAATTCTTAATGTTTGAAAGCACTTTATTTGGAAAAACATCATCTAAAATAGCCAGAATGGTAAACATTATCTGTACAATCGTCATTTCCCAGCATTCTACCTCTAATCTTGTGATTGAACATGAAAATAAAGATAGAACGGCTCTATGTACCAGCATTTCAAGTGTTTCTTACATGTTTCTAATCATTTCTCGGGACTATCATTGTGTCTGTTAAGCGTTTTACCAAAAGTAGACAGTCTTCCTACAAGTATACACAGGAATCTTCAAGGTTTAAATTGAGTCATTCAAAAAACGCCAGTCTAATCAGAATCACCTGTGAGTATAAACAGTATTCTCTTCATTTATCAGCTTCATACCCATATTGTCAGCTTTTTAAACGGAAATTCTTAATGTTTGAAAGCACTTTCTTCGGTAATACATCATCTAAAGTAGACAGAATGGAAAACATTATCTGTTCTCTCGGCATTACGCAGCATTCTATCTCTAATCTCCGTGATTGAACATGAACATAAAGATAGAACGGCTCTATGTACCAACATTTCCAGTGTTTCTTACATGTTTCTAATCATTTCTCGGGTCTATCATGGTGTATGTTAAGCGTTTAACCAAAAGTAGACAGTTTTCCTAGAAGTATAAACAGGAATGTTAAAGGTTTCAGTTGAGTCATTCAGAAAACGCCAGTCTAATCAGAATCACCTGTAAATAGAAACAGTATTCTCTTTATTTATCAGCCTCATACGTATTCTGACCTTTATAGACAGCAATTCTTAATGTTTGAAATCACTTTCCTTGGAAAAACAACATCTAGAGTAGCCGCAAATGTAAACTTCATCCTTACTCTCCTCAGTTGAGAGTTTTTTACCTCTAATCTCAGTGATTGAACTAGGCCATAAAGATAGCACGGCTCTATTATACAGCATTTCAAGTGTTTCTTCCATGTTTCTAGTCACTTCCCGGGACTATCCTAGTGTATTTTAAGAGTTTTACCAAAATTAGACATTTTTCCAGAAGTAGATACATGAATCTTCAGGATGTAAACTTTGTCATTTAGAAAATGCCAGGCAATTCATCCTCAATTGTAATTATAAACAGTATTCTCTCCATTGATCAACCTAACACACATATTCTGAGCTTTAAAAACAGCAATTGCTCATGTTGGAAGCACTTTCTTTGGAAAAACACCATCTAGAGTAGCCGGAATTGTAAACATTATCATTACTCTCTTCATTTGAGAGTTTTCTACCTCTCATCTCTCTGATTGAACTAGGCCATCAGGATAGAACGGCTCTATTTACCCGCATTTAAACTGTTTCTTACATGTCTCTAATCATTTCTGGGACTATCATTGTGTATTGTAAGAGTGTTACCAAAAGTAGACAGTTTTCCCAGAAGTATACACATGAATCTTCAAGAGTTAAATTGTGCCATTCAGAAAACGCCAGGCAATTCGGCCTCAGTTGTAAATATAAACAGTATTCTCTTCATTTCTCAGCTTCATACCCATATTCTCAGCTTTTTAAACGGAAATTCTTAATGTTTGAAAGCACTTTCTTCGGAAATACATCATCTAAAGTAGCCAGAATGGAAAACATTATCTGTTCTCTCGGCATTACGCAGCATTCTATCTCTAATCTCCGTGATTGAACATGAACATAAAGATAGAACGGCTCTATGTACCAGCATTTCAAGTGTTTCTTACACGTTTCTGATCATTTCTCGGGACTATCATTGTGTCTGTTAAGCGTTTTACCAAAAGTAGACAGTTTTCCTAGAGGTATACACAGGAATCTTCAAGGTTTAATTTGAGTCATTCAGAAAACGCCAGTCTACTCATAATCACCTGTAAATATAAACAGTATTCTCTTCATTTATCAGCTTCACAAATAGTCTGAGCTTTATAAATGGAAATTCTTAATGTTTGAAAGCACTTTATTTGGAAAAACATCATCTAAAATAGCCAGAATGGTAAACATTATCTGTACAATCGTCATTTCCCAGCATTCTACCTCTAATCTCCGTGATTGAACATGAAAATAAAGATAGAACGGCTCTATGTACCAGCATTTCAAGTGTTTCTTACATGTTTCTAATCATTTCTCGGGACTATCATTGTGTCTGTTAAGCGTTTTACCAAAAGTAGACAGTCTTCCTACAAGTATACACAGGAATCTTCAAGGTTTAAATTGAGTCATTCAAAAAACGCCAGTCTAATCAGAATCACCTGTGAGTACAAACAGTATTCTCTTCATTTATCAGCTTCATACCCATATTGTCAGCTTTTTAAACGGAAATTCTTAATGTTTGAAAGCACTTTCTTCGGTAATACATCATCTAAAGTAGACAGAATGGAAAACATTATCTGTTCTCTCGGCATTACGCAGCATTCTATCTCTAATCTCCGTGATTGAACATGAACATAAAGATAGAACGGCTCTATGTACCAACATTTCCAGTGTTTCTTACATGTTTCTAATCATTTCTCGGGTCTATCATGGTGTATGTTAAGCGTTTAACCAAAAGTAGACAGTTTTCCTAGAAGTATAAACAGGAATGTTAAAGGTTTCAATTGAGTCATTCAGAAAACGCCAGTCTAATCAGAATCACCTGTAAATAGAAACAGTATTCTCTTTATTTATCAGCCTCATACGTATTCTGACCTTTATAGACAGCAATTCTTAATGTTTGAAATCACTTTCCTTGGAAAAACAACATCTAGAGTAGCCGCAAATGTAAACTTCATCCTTACTCTCCTCAGTTGAGAGTTTTTTACCTCTAATCTCAGTGATTGAACTAGGCCATAAAGATAGCACGGCTCTATTATACAGCATTTCAAGTGTTTCTTCCATGTTTCTAGTCACTTCCCGGGACTATCCTAGTGTATTTTAAGAGTTTTACCAAAATTAGACATTTTTCCAGAAGTAGATACATGAATCTTCAGGATGTAAACTTTGTCATTTAGAAAATGCCAGGCAATTCATCCTCAATTGTAATTATAAACAGTATTCTCTCCATTGATCAACCTAACACACATATTCTGAGCTTTAAAAACAGCAATTGCTCATGTTGGAAGCACTTTCTTTGGAAAAACACCATCTAGAGTAGCCGGAATTGTAAACATTATCATTACTCTCTTCATTTGAGAGTTTTCTACCTCTCATCTCTCTGATTGAACTAGGCCATCAGGATAGAACGGCTCTATTTACCCGCATTTAAACTGTTTCTTACATGTCTCTAATCATTTCTGGGACTATCATTGTGTATTGTAAGAGTGTTACCAAAAGTAGACAGTTTTCCCAGAAGTATACACATGAATCTTCAAGAGTTAAATTGTGCCATTCAGAAAACGCCAGGCAATTCGGCCTCAGTTGTAAATATAAACAGTATTCTCTTCATTTCTCAGCTTCATACCCATATTCTCAGCTTTTTAAACGGAAATTCTTAATGTTTGAAAGCACTTTCTTCGGAAATACATCATCTAAAGTAGCCAGAATGGAAAACATTATCTGTTCTCTCGGCATTACGCAGCATTCTATCTCTAATCTCCGTGATTGAACATGAACATAAAGATAGAACGGCTCTATGTACCAGCATTTCAAGTGTTTCTTACACGTTTCTGATCATTTCTCGGGCCTATCATTGTGTCTGTTAAGCGTTTTACCAAAAGTAGACAGTTTTCCTAGAGGTATACACAGGAATCTTCAAGGTTTAATTTGAGTCATTCAGAAAACGCCAGTCTACTCATAATCACCTGTAAATATAAACAGTATTCTCTTCATTTATCAGCTTCACAAATAGTCTGAGCTTTATAAATGGAAATTCTTAATGTTTGAAAGCACTTTATTTGGAAAAACATCATCTAAAATAGCCAGAATGGTAAACATTATCTGTACAATCGTCATTTCCCAGCATTCTACCTCTAATCTTGTGATTGAACATGAAAATAAAGATAGAACGGCTCTATGTACCAGCATTTCAAGTGTTTCTTACATGTTTCTAATCATTTCTCGGGACTATCATTGTGTCTGTTAAGCGTTTTACCAAAAGTAGACAGTCTTCCTACAAGTATACACAGGAATCTTCAAGGTTTAAATTGAGTCATTCAAAAAACGCCAGTCTAATCAGAATCACCTGTGAGTATAAACAGTATTCTCTTCATTTATCAGCTTCATACCCATATTGTCAGCTTTTTAAACGGAAATTCTTAATGTTTGAAAGCACTTTCTTCGGTAATACATCATCTAAAGTAGACAGAATGGAAAACATTATCTGTTCTCTCGGCATTACGCAGCATTCTATCTCTAATCTCCGTGATTGAACATGAACATAAAGATAGAACGGCTCTATGTACCAACATTTCCAGTGTTTCTTACATGTTTCTAATCATTTCTCGGGTCTATCATGGTGTATGTTAAGCGTTTAACCAAAAGTAGACAGTTTTCCTAGAAGTATAAACAGGAATGTTAAAGGTTTCAGTTGAGTCATTCAGAAAACGCCAGTCTAATCAGAATCACCTGTAAATAGAAACAGTATTCTCTTTATTTATCAGCCTCATACGTATTCTGACCTTTATAGACAGCAATTCTTAATGTTTGAAATCACTTTCCTTGGAAAAACAACATCTAGAGTAGCCGCAAATGTAAACTTCATCCTTACTCTCCTCAGTTGAGAGTTTTTTACCTCTAATCTCAGTGATTGAACTAGGCCATAAAGATAGCACGGCTCTATTATACAGCATTTCAAGTGTTTCTTCCATGTTTCTAGTCACTTCCCGGGACTATCCTAGTGTATTTTAAGAGTTTTACCAAAATTAGACATTTTTCCAGAAGTAGATACATGAATCTTCAGGATGTAAACTTTGTCATTTAGAAAATGCCAGGCAATTCATCCTCAATTGTAATTATAAACAGTATTCTCTCCATTGATCAACCTAACACACATATTCTGAGCTTTAAAAACAGCAATTGCTCATGTTGGAAGCACTTTCTTTGGAAAAACACCATCTAGAGTAGCCGGAATTGTAAACATTATCATTACTCTCTTCATTTGAGAGTTTTCTACCTCTCATCTCTCTGAATGAACTAGGCCACCAGGATAGAACGGCTCTATTTACCCGCATTTAAACTGTTTCTTACATGTCTCTAATCATTTCTGGGACTATCATTGTGTATTGTAAGAGTGTTACCAAAAGTAGACAGTTTTCCCAGAAGTATACACATGAATCTTCAAGAGTTAAATTGTGCCATTCAGAAAACGCCAGGCAATTCGGCCTCAGTTGTAAATATAAACAGTATTCTCTTCATTTCTCAGCTTCATACCCATATTCTCAGCTTTTTAAACGGAAATTCTTAATGTTTGAAAGCACTTTCTTCGGAAATACATCATCTAAAGTAGCCAGAATGGAAAACATTATCTGTTCTCTCGGCATTACGCAGCATTCTATCTCTAATCTCCGTGATTGAACATGAACATAAAGATAGAACGGCTCTATGTACCAGCATTTCAAGTGTTTCTTACACGTTTCTGATCATTTCTCGGGACTATCATTGTGTCTGTTAAGCGTTTTACCAAAAGTAGACAGTTTTCCTAGAGGTATACACAGGAATCTTCAAGGTTTAATTTGAGTCATTCAGAAAACGCCAGTCTACTCATAATCACCTGTAAATATAAACAGTATTCTCTTCATTTATCAGCTTCACAAATAGTCTGAGCTTTATAAATGGAAATTCTTAATGTTTGAAAGCACTTTATTTGGAACAAACATCATCTAAAATAGCCAGAATGGTAAACATTATCTGTACAATCGTCATTTCCCAGCATTCTACCTCTAATCTCCGTGATTGAACATGAAAATAAAGATAGAACGGCTCTATGTACCAGCATTTCAAGTGTTTCTTACATGTTTCTAATCATTTCTCGGGACTATCATTGTGTCTGTTAAGCGTTTTACCAAAAGTAGACAGTCTTCCTACAAGTATACACAGGAATCTTCAAGGTTTAAATTGAGTCATTCAAAAAACGCCAGTCTAATCAGAATCACCTGTGAGTACAAACAGTATTCTCTTCATTTATCAGCTTCATACCCATATTGTCAGCTTTTTAAACGGAAATTCTTAATGTTTGAAAGCACTTTCTTCGGTAATACATCATCTAAAGTAGACAGAATGGAAAACATTATCTGTTCTCTCGGCATTACGCAGCATTCTATCTCTAATCTCCGTGATTGAACATGAACATAAAGATAGAACGGCTCTATGTACCAACATTTCCAGTGTTTCTTACATGTTTCTAATCATTTCTCGGGTCTATCATGGTGTATGTTAAGCGTTTAACCAAAAGTAGACAGTTTTCCTAGAAGTATAAACAGGAATGTTAAAGGTTTCAATTGAGTCATTCAGAAAAACGCCAGTCTAATCAGAATCACCTGTAAATAGAAACAGTATTCTCTTTATTTATCAGCCTCATACGTATTCTGACCTTTATAGACAGCAATTCTTAATGTTTGAAATCACTTTCCTTGGAAAAACAACATCTAGAGTAGCCGCAAATGTAAACTTCATCCTTACTCTCCTCAGTTGAGAGTTTTTTACCTCTAATCTCAGTGATTGAACTAGGCCATAAAGATAGCACGGCTCTATTATACAGCATTTCAAGTGTTTCTTCCATGTTTCTAGTCACTTCCCGGGACTATCCTAGTGTATTTTAAGAGTTTTACCAAAATTAGACATTTTTCCAGAAGTAGATACATGAATCTTCAGGATGTAAACTTTGTCATTTAGAAAATGCCAGGCAATTCATCCTCAATTGTAATTATAAACAGTATTCTCTCCATTGATCAACCTAACACACATATTCTGAGCTTTAAAAACAGCAATTGCTCATGTTGGAAGCACTTTCTTTGGAAAAACACCATCTAGAGTAGCCGGAATTGTAAACATTATCATTACTCTCTTCATTTGAGAGTTTTCTACCTCTCATCTCTCTGATTGAACTAGGCCACCAGGATAGAACGGCTCTATTTACCCGCATTTAAACTGTTTCTTACATGTCTCTAATCATTTCTGGGACTATCATTGTGTATTGTAAGAGTGTTACCAAAAGTAGACAGTTTTCCCAGAAGTATACACATGAATCTTCAAGAGTTAAATTGTGCCATTCAGAAAACGCCAGGCAATTCGGCCTCAGTTGTAAATATAAACAGTATTCTCTTCATTTCTCAGCTTCATACCCATATTCTCAGCTTTTTAAACGGAAATTCTTAATGTTTGAAAGCACTTTCTTCGGAAATACATCATCTAAAGTAGCCAGAATGGAAAACATTATCTGTTCTCCTCGGCATTACGCAGCATTCTATCTCTAATCTCCGTGATTGAACATGAACATAAAGATAGAACGGCTCTATGTACCAGCATTTCAAGTGTTTCTTACACGTTTCTGATCATTTCTCGGGCCTATCATTGTGTCTGTTAAGCGTTTTACCAAAAGTAGACAGTTTTCCTAGAGGTATACACAGGAATCTTCAAGGTTTAATTTGAGTCATTCAGAAAACGCCAGTCTACTCATAATCACCTGTAAATATAAACAGTATTCTCTTCATTTATCAGCTTCACAAATAGTCTGAGCTTTATAAATGGAAATTCTTAATGTTTGAAAGCACTTTATTTGGAAAAACATCATCTAAAATAGCCAGAATGGTAAACATTATCTGTACAATCGTCATTTCCCAGCATTCTACCTCTAATCTTGTGATTGAACATGAAAATAAAGATAGAACGGCTCTATGTACCAGCATTTCAAGTGTTTCTTACATGTTTCTAATCATTTCTCGGGACTATCATTGTGTCTGTTAAGCGTTTTACCAAAAGTAGACAGTCTTCCTACAAGTATACACAGGAATCTTCAAGGTTTAAATTGAGTCATTCAAAAAACGCCAGTCTAATCAGAATCACCTGTGAGTATAAACAGTATTCTCTTCATTTATCAGCTTCATACCCATATTGTCAGCTTTTTAAACGGAAATTCTTAATGTTTGAAAGCACTTTCTTCGGTAATACATCATCTAAAGTAGACAGAATGGAAAACATTATCTGTTCTCTCGGCATTACGCAGCATTCTATCTCTAATCTCCGTGATTGAACATGAACATAAAGATAGAACGGCTCTATGTACCAACATTTCCAGTGTTTCTTACATGTTTCTAATCATTTCTCGGTCTATCATGGTGTATGTTAAGCGTTTAACCAAAAGTAGACAGTGTTTCCTAGAAGTATAAACAGGAATGTTAAAGGTTTCAGTTGAGTCATTCAGAAAAACGCCAGTCTAATCAGAATCACCTGTAAATAGAAACAGTATTCTCTTTATTTATCAGCCTCATACGTATTCTGACCTTTATAGACAGCAATTCTTAATGTTTGAAATCACTTTCCTTGGAAAAACAACATCTAGAGTAGCCGCAAATGTAAACTTCATCCTTACTCTCCTCAGTTGAGAGTTTTTTACCTCTAATCTCAGTGATTGAACTAGGCCATAAAGATAGCACGGCTCTATTATACAGCATTTCAAGTGTTTCTTCCATGTTTCTAGTCACTTCCCGGGACTATCCTAGTGTATTTTAAGAGTTTTACCAAAATTAGACATTTTTCCAGAAGTAGATACATGAATCTTCAGGATGTAAACTTTGTCATTTAGAAAATGCCAGGCAATTCATCCTCAATTGTAATTATAAACAGTATTCTCTCCATTGATCAACCTAACACACATATTCTGAGCTTTAAAAACAGCAATTGCTCATGTTGGAAGCACTTTCTTTGGAAAAACACCATCTAGAGTAGCCGGAATTGTAAACATTATCATTACTCTCTTCATTTGAGAGTTTTCTACCTCTCATCTCTCTGAATGAACTAGGCCACCAGGATAGAACGGCTCTATTTACCCGCATTTAAACTGTTTCTTACATGTCTCTAATCATTTCTGGGACTATCATTGTGTATTGTAAGAGTGTTACCAAAAGTAGACAGTTTTCCCAGAAGTATACACATGAATCTTCAAGAGTTAAATTGTGCCATTCAGAAAACGCCAGGCAATTCGGCCCTCTGTTGTAAATATAAACAGTATTCTCTTCATTTCTCAGCTTCATAACCCATATTCTCAGCTTTTTAAACGGAAATTCTTAATGTTTGAAAGCACTTTCTTCGGAAATACATCATCTAAAGTAGCCAGAATGGAAAACATTATCTGTTCTCTTCGGCATTACGCAGCATTCTATCTCTAATCTCCGTGATTGAACATGAACATAAAGATAGAACGGCTCTATGTACCAGCATTTCAAGTGTTTCTTACACGTTTCTGATCATTTCTCGGGACTATCATTGTGTCTGTTAAGCGTTTTACCAAAAGTAGACAGTTTTTCCTAGAGGTATACACAGGAATCTTCAAGGTTTAATTTGAGTCATTCAGAAAACGCCAGTCTACTCATAATCACCTGTAAATATAAACAGTATTCTCTTCATTTATCAGCTTCACAAATAGTCTGAGCTTTATAAATGGAAATTCTTAATGTTTGAAAGCACTTTATTTGGAAAAACATCATCTAAAATAGCCAGAATGGTAAACATTATCTGTACAATCGTCATTTCCCAGCATTCTACCTCTAATCTCCGTGATTGAACATGAAAATAAAGATAGAACGGCTCTATGTACCAGCATTTCAAGTGTTTCTTACATGTTTCTAATCATTTCTCGGGACTATCATTGTGTCTGTTAAGCGTTTTACCAAAAGTAGACAGTCTTCCTACAAGTATACACAGGAATCTTCAAGGTTTAAATTGAGTCATTCAAAAAACGCCAGTCTAATCAGAATCACCTGTGAGTACAAACCAGTATTCTCTTCATTTATCAGCTTCATACCCATATTGTCAGCTTTTTAAACGGAAATTCTTAATGTTTGAAAGCACTTTCTTCGGTAATACATCATCTAAAGTAGACAGAATGGAAAACATTATCTGTTCTCTCGGCATTACGCAGCATTCTATCTCTAATCTCCGTGATTGAACATGAACATAAAGATAGAACGGCTCTATGTACCAACATTTCCAGTGTTTCTTACATGTTTCTAATCATTTCTCGGGTCTATCATGGTGTATGTTAAGCGTTTAACCAAAAGTAGACAGTTTTCCTAGAAGTATAAACAGGAATGTTAAAGGTTTCAATTGAGTCATTCAGAAAACCGCCAGTCTAATCAGAATCACCTGTAAATAGAAACAGTATTCTCTTTATTTATCAGCCTCATACGTATTCTGACCTTTATAGACAGCAATTCTTATGTTTGAAATCACTTTCCTTGGAAAAACAACATCTAGAGTAGCCGCAAATGTAAACTTCATCCTTACTCTCCTCAGTTGAGAGTTTTTTACCTCTAATCTCAGTGATTGAACTAGGCCATAA